>NC_088909.1:112155302-112479095 GCF_037157495.1 Lathamus discolor | reverse complement strand
TGTTCTGCATTACCGAACCAATTTCTCAAGTGAAATGCAATGTTCTCCAGCAAAACGTTAAGTTTACAGCAAAACGCTATGTTCTCCTGCGAAACGCTAAGTTCTCCTGCGAAACGCAATGTTCTCCAGTGAAACTCTAAGTTATCCAGCGAAACGCAAGTTCTCCAGCAAAACGCTAAGTTCTCCACAGAAACGCTAAGTTCTCCAGCAAAACGCTAAGTTCTCCAGCAAAACGCTATGTTCTCCAGCAAAACGCTATGTTCTCCACAGAAAAGATAAGTTCTACATTACCGAACCAATTTCTCAATTGAAACGCAAAGTTCTCCAGCAAAACGCTAAGTTCTGCAGCAAAACGCTATGGTTCTCCAGTGAAACGCTAACTTCTGCATTACCGAACCAATTTCTCAATTGAAACACAAGTTCTCCAGCAAAACGCTAAGTTCTCCAGTGAAACGCTAAGTTCTGCATTACCGAACTAATTTCTCAATTGAAACACAAAGTTCTCCAGGCAAAACGCTAAGTTCTCCAGCAAAACGTTAAGTTCTCCAGCGAAACAAGAAGTTCTGCATTACCGAACTAATTTCTCAATTGAAACACAAAGTTCTCCAGCAAAACGCTTAGTTCTCCAGCAAAACGCTAAGTTCTCCAGTGAAACGCTAAGTTCTCCAGCGAAACACTAAGTTGTCCAGCGAAACATTAACGTCTCCAGTGAAACGCTAACTTCTGCATTACCGAACTAATTTCTCATTGAAACACAAAGTTCTCCAGCAAAACGCTAAGTTCTGCAGCAAGACACTACGTTGTCCAGTGAAACATTAAGTTCTCCAGCGAAACGCTAGGTTCTCCAGCAAAACGCTACGTTCTCCAGCAAAACGCTTTGTTCTCCAGCGGAACATTAAATTCTCCATCAAAACCCTAAGTTCTCCAGCGAAACACTAAGTTGTCCCGCGAAACACTAAGTTTTCCAGTGAAACGATAAGTTCTGCATTACCAAACCAATTTCTCAAATGAAACGCAAAGTTCTCTAGCAAAATGCTACGTTGTCCAGCAAAACGCTAAGTTCTACAGGAAAAACGCTATGTTCTCCAGCAAAACGCTAAGTTCTCCTGCAAAACGCTAAGTATTAAAGCAAAATGCTATCTTTTCCAGCGAAACGTTATGTTCTCCAGCAAAACACTAATTTCACCAGCGAAACAATAAGTTCTGCATTACTGAACCAAGTTCTCAATTCAAAGGCAATGTTCTCCAGCAAAACGCTAGGTTTTACAGCAAAACGCTATTTTCTCCTCCGAAACGCAATGTTCTCCAGCGAATCTCTAATTTATCCAGCGAAACGCTAAGTTCTCCAGCGAAACGCTAAGTTCTCCAGCGAAACGCTATGTTCTCCTGCAAAACACTATGTTCTCCAGCGAAACGCTAAGATCTCTACAGAAAAGATAAGTTATACATTACCGAACTAATTTCTCAATGAAACACAAAGTTTTCCAGCAAAACGCAAGTTCTCCAGTGAAACGCTAAGTTCTCCAGCGAAACACTAAGTTGTCCAGCAAAACGTTAACGTCTCCAGTGAAACGCTAAGTTCTGCATTACCGAACTAATTTCTCAATTGAAGACACAAAGTTCTCCAGCAAAATGCTAAGTTCTCCAGCAAAATGCTAAGTTCTCCAGCGAAACAAGAAGTTCTGCATTACCGAACTAATTTCTCAATTGAAATGCCATGTTCTCTATCAAAAAGCTTTGTTCTAAAGAAAACGCTAAGGTCACAAGCGAAAGGTTCGCTAAGGTTCTGCATTACCGAACCAATTTCTCAAGTGAAATGCAATGTTCTCCAGCAAAACACTAAGTTTTACAGCAAAACGCTATGTTCTCCTGCGAAACGCTAAGTTCTCCAGCGAAACACAATGTTCTTCAGTGAAACTCTAAGTTATCCAGCGAAACGCTATGTTCTCCAGCAAAACGCTAAGTTCTCCACAGAAAAGATAAGTTCTACATTACCGAACCAATTTCTCAATTGAAACGCAAAGTTCTCCAGCAAACGCTAAGTTCTGCAGCGAAAAGCTAAGTTCTCCAGTGGAACGCTAACTTCTGCATTACCGAACTAATTTCTCAATTGAAACACAAAGTTCTCCAGCAAAATGCTAAGTTCTCCAGCAAAACGCTATGTTCTCCAGCGAAACATTAAATTCTCCAGCAAAACCCTATGTTCTCCAGCGAAACACTAAGTTGTCCAGCGAAACGTTAAGTTCTTCTCAGAAAAGGTAAGTTCTACATTACCGAACCAATTTCTCAATTGAAACACAAAGTTCTCCAGCAAAACGCTAAGTTCTCCAGCGAAACAATAAGTTCAGCATTACCGAACCAATTTCTCAAGTGAAATGCAATGTTCTCCAGCAAAACGCTAAGTTTTACAGCAAAAACGCTATGTTCTCCTGCGAAACGCTAAGTTCTCCTGCGAAACGCAATGTTCTCCAGTGAAACTCTAAGTTATCCAGCGAAACGCTAAGTTCTCCAGCAAAACGCTAAGTTCTCCACAGAAACGCTAAGTTCTCCAGCGAAACGCTAAGTTCTCCAGCAAAACGCTATGTTCTCCAGCAAAACGCTAAGTTCTCCACAGAAAAGATAAGTTCTACATTACCGAACCAATTTCTCAATTGAAACGCAATGTTCTCCAGCAAAACGCTAAGTTCTGCAGCGAAACGCTAAGTTCTCCAGTGAAACGCTAACTTCTGCATTACCGAACTAATTTCTCAATTGAAACACAAAGTTCTCCAGCAAAACGCTAAGTTCTCCAGCAAAACGCTATGTTCTCCAGCGAAACAATAAGTTCTGCATTACCAAACCAATTTCTCAATTGAAACACAATGTTCTCCATCGAAAAGCTAAGTTCTCCAGCGAAACGCTATGTTCTCCAGCGAAACATTAAATTCTCCAGCAAAACCCTATGTTCTCCAGCGAAACACTAAGTTGTCCAGCGAAACGTTAAGTTCTTCTCAGAAAAGGTAAGCTCTACATTACCGAACCAATTTCTCAATTGAAACACAAAGTTCTCCAGCAAAACGCTAAGTTCTCCAGTGAAACGCTAAGTTCTGCATTACCGAACTAATTTCTCAATTGAAACACAAAGTCTCCAGCAAAACGCTAAGTTCTCCAGTGAAACGATATGTTCTGCATTACCGAACTAATTTCTCAATTGAAACACAAAGTTCTCCAGCAAAACGCTTAGTTCTCCAGCAAAACGCTAAGTTCTCCAGTGAAATGCTAAGTTCTCCAGAGAAACACTAAGTTGTCCAGCGAAACGTTAACGTCTCCAGTGAAACGCTAAGTTCTGCATTACCGAACTAATTTCTCAATTGAAACACAAAGTTCTCCAGCAAAATGCTAAGTTCTCCAGCAAAATGCTAAGTTCTCCAGCGAAACAAGAAGTTCTGCATTACCGAACTAATTTCTCAATTGAAACGCCATGTTCTCTATCAAATAGCTAAGTTCTAAAGAAAAACGCTAAGTTCACAAGCGAAACAATAAGTTCTGCATTGCCGAACCAATTTCTCAAATGAAATGCAATGTTCTCCAGCAAAATGCTAAGTTTTACAGCAATACGCTATGTTCTCCTGCGAAACGCTAAGTTCTCCAGCAAAACGTTAAGTTTTACAGCAAAACGCTATGTTCCTCAGCGAAACGCTAAGTTCTCCAGCAAAACGCTATGTTCTCCAGCAAAACGCTAAGTTCTCCAGTGAAACGATATGTTCTGCATTACCGAACTAATTTCTCAATTGAAACACAAAGTTCTCCAGCAAAACGCTTAGTTCTCCAGCGAAACAATAAGTTCAGCATTACCGAACCAATTTCTCAAGTGAAATGCAATGTTCTCCAGCAAAACGCTAAGTTTTACAGCAAAGCGCTATGTTCTCCTGCGAAACGCTAAGTTCTCCTGCGAAACGCAATGTTCTCCAGTGAAACTCTAAGTTATCCAGCGAAACGCTAAGTTCTCCAGCAAAACGCTAAGTTCTCCAGCGAAACGCTAAGTTCTCCAGCGAAACGCTAAGTTCTCCTGCAAAACGCTATGTTCTCCAGCAAACGCTAAGTTCTCCACAGAAAAGATAAGTTCTACATTACCGAACCAATTTCTCAATTGAAACGCAAAGTTCTCCAGCAAAACGCTAAGTTCTGCAGCGAAACGCTAAGTTCTCCAGTGAAACGCTAACTTCTGCATTACCGAACTAATTTCTCAATTGAAACACAAAGTTCTCCAGCAAAACGCTAAGTTCTCCAGCAAAACGCTATGTTCTCCAGCGAAACAATAAGTTCTGCATTACCAAACCAATTTCTCAATTGAAACACAATGTTCTCCATTGAAAAGCTAAGTTTCTCCAGCGAAACGCTATGTTCTCCAGCGAAACATTAAATTCTCCAGCAAAACCCTATGTTCTCCAGCGAACACTAAGTTGTCCAGCGAAACGTTAAGTTCTTCTCAGAAAAGATAAGTTCTACATTACCGAACCAATTTCTCAATTGAAACACAAAGTTCTCCAGCAAAACGCTAAGTTCTACAGTGAAACGCTAAGTTCTGCATTACCGAACTAATTTCTCAATTGAAACACAAAGTTCTCCAGAAAAACGCTAAGTTCTCCAGCAAAACGTTAAGTTCCCAGCAAAACAAGAAGTTCTGCATTACCGAACTAATTTCTCAATTGAAACACAAAGTTCTCCAGCAAAACGCTTAGTTCTCCAGCAAAACGCTAAGTTCTCCAGTGGAACGCTAAGTTCTCCAGCGAAACACTAAGTTGTCCAGCGAAACGTTAACATCTCCAGTGAAACGCTAAGTTCTGCATTACTGAACTAATTTCTCAATTGAAACACAAAGTTCTCCAGCAAAATGCTAAGTTCTCCAGCAAAATGCTAAGTTCTCCAGCGAAACAAGAAGTTCTGCATTACCGAACTAATTTCTCAATTGAAACGCCATGTTCTCTATCAAAAAGCTAAGTTCTAAAGAAAAACGCTAAGTTCACAAGCGAAACAATAAGTTCTGCATTACCGAACCAATTTCTCAAGTGAAATGCAATGTTCTCCAGCAAAACGCTAAGTTTTACAGCAAAACGCTATGTTCTCCAGCGAAACGCTAAGTTCTCCAGCAAAACGCTATGTTCTCCAGCGAAACGCTAATTTCTCCAGCAAAACGCTATGTTCTCCAGCAAAACGCTAAGTTCTCCACAGAAAAGATAAGTTCTACATTACCGAAACAATTTCTCAATTGAAACGCAAAGTTCTCCAGGAAAACGCTAAGTTCTGCAGCGAAACGCTAAGTTCTCCAGTGAAACGCTAACTTCTGCATTACCGAACTAATTTCTCAATTGAAACACAAAGTTCTCCAGCAAAACGCTAAGTTCTCCAGCAAAACGCTAAGTTCTCCAGCGAAACAATAAATTCTGCATTACCAAACCAATTTCTCAATTGAAACACAATGTTCTCCATCGAAAAGCTAAGTTCTCCAGCGAAACGCTATGTTCTCCAGCGAAACATTAAATTATCCAGCAAAACCCTATGTTCTCCAGCGAAACACTAAGTTGTCCAGCGAAACGTTAAGTTCTTCTCAGAAAAGTTAAGCTCTACATTACCGAACCAATTTCTCAATTGAAACACAAAGTTCTCCAGCAAAACGCTAAGTTCTCCAGTGAAACGCTAAGTTCTGCATTACCGAACTAATTTCTCAATTGAAACACAAAGTTCTCCAGCAAAACGCTAAGTTCTCCAGTGAAACGATATGTTCTGCATTACCGAACTAATTTCTCAATTGAAACACAAAGTTCTCCAGCAAAACGCTTAGTTCTCCAGCAAAACGCTAAGTTCTCCAGTGAAATGCTAAGTTCTCCAGCGAAACACTAAGTTGTCCAGCGAAACGTTAACGTCTCCAGTGAAACGCTAAGTTCTGCATTACCGAACTAATTTCTCAATTGAAACACAAAGTTCTCCAGCAAAATGCTAAGTTCTCCAGCAAAATGCTAAGTTCTCCAGCGAAACAAGAAGTTCTGCATTACCGAACTAATTTCTCAATTGAAACGCCATGTTCTCTATCAAAAAGCTAAGTTCTAAAGAAAAACGCTAAGTTCACAAGCGAAACAATAAGTTCTGCATTACCGAACCAATTTCTCAAGTGAAATGCAATGTTCTCCAGCAAAATGCTAAGTTTTACAGCAATACGCTATGTTCTCCTGCGAAACGCTAAGTTCTCCAGCGAAACGCTAAGTTCTCCAGCAAAACGCTAAGTTCTCCACAGAAAAGGTAAGTTCTACATTACCGAACCAATTTCTCAATTGAAACACAAAGTTCTCCAGCAAAACGCTAAGTTCTCCAGCGAAACAATAAGTTCAGCATTACCGAACCAATTTCTCAAGTGAAATGCAATGTTCTCCAGCAAAACGCTAAGTTTTACAGCAAAACGCTATGTTCTCCTGCGAAACGCTAAGTTCTCCTGCGAAACGCAATGTTCTCCAGTGAAACTCTAAGTTATCCAGCGAAACGCTAAGTTCTCCAGCAAAACGCTAAGTTCTCCACAGAAACGCTAAGTTCTCCAGCGAAACGCTAAGTTCTCCAGCAAAACGCTATGTTCTCCAGCAAAACGCTAAGTTCTCCACAGAAAAGATAAGTTCTACATTACCGAACCAATTTCTCAATTGAAACGCAAAGTTCTCCAGCAAAACGCTAAGTTCTGCAGCGAAACGCTATGTTCTCCAGTGAAACGCTAACTTCTGCATTACCGAACTAATTTCTCAATTGAAACACAAAGTTCTCCAGCAAAACGCTAAGTTCTCCAGCAAAACGCTATGTTCTCCAGCGAAACAATAAGTTCTGCATTACCAAACCAATTTCTCAATTGAAACACAATGTTCTCCATTGAAAAGCTAAGTTCTCCAGCGAAACGCTATGTTCTCCAGCGAAACATTAAATTCTCCAGCAAAACCCTATGTTCTCCAGCGAAACACTAAGTTGTCCAGCGAAACGTTAAGTTCTTCTCAGAAAAGATAAGTTCTGCATTACCGAACTAATTTCTCAATTGAAACACAAAGTTCTCCAGCAAAACGCTTAGTTCTCCAGCAAAACGCTAAGTTCTCCAGTGGAACGCTAAGTTCTCCAGCGAAACACTAAGTTGTCCAGCGAAACGTTAACGTCTCCAGTGAAACGCTAAGTTCTGCATTACCGAACTAATTTCTCAATTGAAACACAAAGTTCTCCAGCAAAATGCTAAGTTCTCCAGCAAAATGCTAAGTTCTCCAGCGAAACAAGAAGTTCTGCATTACCGAACTAATTTCTCAATTGAAACGCCATGTTCTCTATCAAAAAGCTAAGTTCTAAAGAAAAACGCTAAGTTCACAAGCGAAACAATAAGTTCTGCATTACCGAACCAATTTCTCTAGTGAAATGCAATGTTCTCCAGCAAAACGCTAAGTTTTACAGCAAAACGCTATGTTCTCCTGCGAAACGCTAAGTTCTCCAGCAAAACGCTATGTTCTCCAGCGAAACGCTAAGTTCTCCAGCAAAACGCTATGTTCTCCAGCAAAACGCTAAGTTCTCCACAGAAAAGATAAGTTCTACATTACCGAAACAATTTCTCAATTGAAACGCAAAGTTCTCCAGCAAAACGCTAAGTTCTGCAGCGAAACGCTAAGTTCTCCAGTGAAACGCTAACTTCTGCATTACCGAACTAATTTCTCAATTGAAACACAAAGTTCTCCAGCAAAACGCTAAGTTCTCCAGCAAAACGCTAAGTTCTCCAGCGAAACAATAAATTCTGCATTACCAAACCAATTTCTCAATTGAAACACAATGTTCTCCATCGAAAAGCTAAGTTCTCCAGCGAAACGCTATGTTCTCCAGCGAAACATTAAATTATCCAGCAAAACCCTATGTTCTCCAGCGAAACACTAAGTTGTCCAGCGAAACGTTAAGTTCTTCTCAGAAAAGTTAAGCTCTACATTACCGAACCAATTTCTCAATTGAAACACAAAGTTCTCCAGCAAAACGCTAAGTTCTCCAGTGAAACGCTAAGTTCTGCATTACCGAACTAATTTCTCAATTGAAACACAAAGTTCTCCAGCAAAACGCTAAGTTCTCCAGTGAAACGATATGTTCTGCATTACCGAACTAATTTCTCAATTGAAACACAAAGTTCTCCAGCAAAACGCTTAGTTCTCCAGCAAAACGCTAAGTTCTCCAGTGAAATGCTAAGTTCTCCAGCGAAACACTAAGTTGTCCAGCGAAACGTTAACGTCTCCAGTGAAACGCTAAGTTCTGCATTACCGAACTAATTTCTCAATTGAAACACAAAGTTCTCCAGCAAAATGCTAAGTTCTCCAGCAAAATGCTAAGTTCTCCAGCGAAACAAGAAGTTCTGCATTACCGAACTAATTTCTCAATTGAAACGCCATGTTCTCTATCAAAAAGCTAAGTTCTAAAGAAAAACGCTAAGTTCACAAGCGAAACAATAAGTTCTGCATTACCGAACCAATTTCTCAAGTGAAATGCAATGTTCTCCAGCAAAATGCTAAGTTTTACAGCAATACGCTATGTTCTCCTGCGAAACGCTAAGTTCTCCAGCGAAACGCTAAGTTCTCCAGCAAAACGCTAAGTTCTCCACAGAAAAGGTAAGTTCTACATTACCGAACCAATTTCTCAATTGAAACACAAAGTTCTCCAGCAAAACGCTAAGTTCTCCAGCGAAACAATAAGTTCAGCATTACCGAACCAATTTCTCAAGTGAAATGCAATGTTCTCCAGCAAAACGCTAAGTTTTACAGCAAAACGCTATGTTCTCCTGCGAAACGCTAAGTTCTCCTGCGAAACGCAATGTTCTCCAGTGAAACTCTAAGTTATCCAGCGAAACGCTAAGTTCTCCAGCAAAACGCTAAGTTCTCCACAGAAACGCTAAGTTCTCCAGCGAAACGCTAAGTTCTCCAGCAAAACGCTATGTTCTCCAGCAAAACGCTAAGTTCTCCACAGAAAAGATAAGTTCTACATTACCGAACCAATTTCTCAATTGAAACGCAAAGTTCTCCAGCAAAACGCTAAGTTCTGCAGCGAAACGCTATGTTCTCCAGTGAAACGCTAACTTCTGCATTACCGAACTAATTTCTCAATTGAAACACAAAGTTCTCCAGCAAAACGCTAAGTTCTCCAGCAAAACGCTATGTTCTCCAGCGAAACAATAAGTTCTGCATTACCAAACCAATTTCTCAATTGAAACACAATGTTCTCCATTGAAAAGCTAAGTTCTCCAGCGAAACGCTATGTTCTCCAGCGAAACATTAAATTCTCCAGCAAAACCCTATGTTCTCCAGCGAAACACTAAGTTGTCCAGCGAAACGTTAAGTTCTTCTCAGAAAAGATAAGTTCTGCATTACCGAACTAATTTCTCAATTGAAACACAAAGTTCTCCAGCAAAACGCTTAGTTCTCCAGCAAAACGCTAAGTTCTCCAGTGGAACGCTAAGTTCTCCAGCGAAACACTAAGTTGTCCAGCGAAACGTTAACGTCTCCAGTGAAACGCTAAGTTCTGCATTACCGAACTAATTTCTCAATTGAAACACAAAGTTCTCCAGCAAAATGCTAAGTTCTCCAGCAAAATGCTAAGTTCTCCAGCGAAACAAGAAGTTCTGCATTACCGAACTAATTTCTCAATTGAAACGCCATGTTCTCTATCAAAAAGCTAAGTTCTAAAGAAAAACGCTAAGTTCACAAGCGAAACAATAAGTTTCTGCATTACCGAACCAATTTCTCTAGTGAAATGCAATGTTCTCCAGCAAAACGCTAAGTTTTACAGCAAAACGCTATGTTCTCCTGCGAAACGCTAAGTTCTCCAGCAAAACGCTATGTTCTCCAGCGAAACGCTAAGTTCTCCAGCAAAACGCTATGTTCTCCAGCAAAACGCTAAGTTCTCCACAGAAAAGATAAGTTCTACATTACCGAAACAATTTCTCAATTGAAACGCAAAGTTCTCCAGCAAAACGCTAAGTTCTGCAGCGAAACGCTAAGTTCTCCAGTGAAACGCTAACTTCTGCATTACCGAACTAATTTCTCAATTGAAACACAAAGTTCTCCAGCAAAACGCTAAGTTCTCCAGCAAAACGCTATGTTCTCCAGCGAAACAATAAATTCTGCATTACCAAACCAATTTCTTAATTGAAACACAATGTTTCTCCATCGAAAAGCTAGTTCTCCAGCGAAACGCTATGTTCTCCAGCGAAACATTAAATTATCCAGCAAAACCCTATGTTCTCCAGCGAAACACTAAGTTGTCCAGCGAAA
Source organism: Lathamus discolor (assembly GCF_037157495.1). Classification (NCBI taxonomy): domain Eukaryota; kingdom Metazoa; phylum Chordata; class Aves; order Psittaciformes; family Psittacidae; genus Lathamus; species Lathamus discolor. The sequence continues at coordinate 112,468,800 of NC_088909.1, read as the reverse complement.
CGTTAAGTTCTTCTCAGAAAGATAAGTTCTATATTACCGAACCAATTTCTCAATTGAAACACAAAGCTCTCCAGCAAAACGCTAAGTTCTACAGTGAAACGCTAAGTTCTGCATTACCGAACCAATTTCTCAATTGAAACACAAAGTTCTCCAGAAAAACGCTAAGTTCTCCAAGCAAAACGTTAAGTTCTCCAACGAAACAAGAAGTTCTGCATTACCGAACTAATTTCTCAATTGAAACACAAAGTTCTCCAGCAAAACGCTTAGTTCTCCAGCAAAACGCTAAGTTATCCAGTGAAACGCTAAGTTCTCCAGCGAAACACTAAGTTGTCAAGCGAAACATTAACGTCTCCAGTGAAACGCTAAGTTCTGCATTACCGAACTAATTTCTCAATTGAAACACAAAGTTCTCCAGCGAAACACTAAGTCCTCCAGCAAATCGCTAAGTTCTCCAGCGAAACAATAAGTTCAGCATTACCGAACCAATTTCTCAAGTGAAATGCAATGTTCTCCAGCAAAACGCTAAGTTTTACAGCAAAACGCTATGTTCTCCTGCGAAACGCCTAAGTTCTCCACCAAAACGCTAAGTTCTCACAGAAACGCTAAGTTCTCCAGCGAAACGCTAAGTTCCCAGCAAAACGCTATGTTTCTCCAGCAAAACGCTTAGTTCTCCAGCAAAACGCTATGTTCTCCTGCGAAACGCTAAGTTCTCCTGCGAAACGCTAAGTTCTCCAGCAAAACGCTAAGTTCTCCAGCAAAACACTATGTTCTCCAGCAAAACGCTAAGTTCTCCACAGAAAAGATAAGTTCTACATTACCGAACCAATTTCTCAATTGAAACGCAATGTTCTCCAGCAAAAAGCTAAGTTCTGCAGCGAAACGCTAAGTTCTCCAGTGAAACGCTAACTTCTGCATTACCGAAATAATTTCTCAATTGAAACACAAAGTTCTCCAGCAAAACGCTAAGTTCTCCAGCAAAACGCTATGTTCTCCAGCGAAACAATAAGTTCTGCATTACCAAACAATTTCTCAATGGAAACACAATGTTCTCCATCGAAAAGCTAAGTTCTCCAGCGAAACGCTATGTTCTCCAGCGAAACACTAAGTCCCTCAGCAAATCGCTAAGTTCTCCAGCGAAACAATAAGTTCAGCATTACCGAACCAATTTCTCAAGTGAAATGCAATGTTCTCCAGCAAAACGCTAAGTTTTTACAGCAAAACGCTATGTTCTCCTGCGAAACGCTAAGTTCTCCTGCGAAACGCAATCTTCTCCAGTGAAACTCTAATTTATCCAGCGAAACGCTAAGTTCTCCAGCAAAACGCTATGTTCTCCACAGAAACGCTAAGTTCTCCAGCGAAACGCTAAGTTCCCCAGCAAAACGCTATGTTCTCCAGCAAAACGCTTAGTTCTCCAGCAAAACGCTTAGTTCTCCAGCAAAACGCTAAGTTCTCCAGTGAAACGCAATGTTCTCCAGCGAAACACTAAGTTGTCCAGCGAAACGTTAACGTCTCCAGTGAAACGCTAAGTTCTGCATTACCGAACTAATTCTCAATTGAAACACAAAGTCTCCAGCAAAATGCTAAGTTCTCCAGCAAAACGCTATGTTTTCCAGCGAAACAAGAAGTTCTGCATTACCAAACCAATTTCTCAATTGAAACGCCATGTTCTCTATCAAAAAGCTAAGTTCTAAAGAAAAACGCTAAGTTCACAAGCGAAACAATAAGTTCTGCATTACCGAACCAATTTCTCAAGTGAAATGCAAAGTTCTCCAGCAAAACGCTAAGTTTTACAGCAAAACGCTATGTTCTCCTGCGAAACGCTAAGTTCTCCTGCGAAACGCTAAGTTCTCCAGCCAAAACGCTAAGTTCTCCAGCAAAACACTATGTTCTCCAGCAAAACGCTAAGTTCTCCACAGAAAAGATAAGTTCTACATTACCGAACCAATTTCTCAATTGAAACGCAATGTTCTCCAGCAAAACGCTAAGTTCTGCAGCGAAACGCTAAGTTCTCCAGTGAAACGCTAACTTCTCCATTACCGAAATAATTTCTCAATTGAAACACAAAGTTCTCCAGCAAAACGCTAAGTTCTCCAGCAAAACTCTATGTTCTCCAGCGAAACAATAAGTTCTGCATTACCAAACCAATTTCTCAATTGAAACACAATGTTCTCCATCGAAAAGCTAAGTTCTCCAGCGAAACGCTATGTTCTCCAGCGAAACATTAAATTCTCCAGCAAAACCCTATGTTCTCCAGCGAAACACTAAGTTGTCCAGCGAAACGTTAAGTTCTTCTCAGAAAAGATAAGTTCTACATTACCGAACCAATTTCTCAATTGAAACACAAAGTTCTCCAGCAAAACGCTAAGTTTTACAGCAAAACGCTATGTTCTCCTGCAAAACGCTAAGTTCTCCAGCGAAACACAATGTTCTCCAGTGAAACTCTAAGTTATCCAGCGAAACGCTAAGTTCTCCCAGCAAAAACGCTAAGTTCTGCACAGAAACGCTAAGTTCTCCAGCGAAACGCTACGTTCTCCAGCAAAACGCTATGTTCTCCAGCAAAACGCTAAGTTCTCCATTACCGAACTAATTTCTCAATTGAAACACAAAGTTCTCAGCAAAATGCTAAGTTCTCCAGCAAAATGCTAAGTTCTCCAGCGAAACAAGAAGTTCTGCATTACCGAACTAATTTCTCAATTGAAACGCCATGTTCTCTATCAAAAAGCTAAGTTCTAAAGAAAAACGCTAAGTTCACAAGCAAAACAATAAGTTCTGCATTACCGAACCAATTTCTCAAGTGAAATGCAATGTTCTCCAGCAAAACGCTAAGTTTTACAGCAAAACGCTATGTTCTCCTGCGAAACGCTAAGTTCTCCAGCAAAACGCTATGTTCTCCAGCGAAACGCTAAGTTCTCCAGCAAAACGCTATGTTCTCCAGCAAAACGCTAAGTTCTCCACAGAAAAGATAAGTTCTACATTACCGAAACAATTTCTCAATTGAAACACAAAGTTCTCCAGCAAAACGCTAAGTTCTCCAGTGACACGATATGTTCTGCATTACCGAACTAATTTCTCAATTGAAACACAAAGTTCTCCAGCAAAATGCTAAGTTCTTCCAGCAAAACGCTAAGTTCTCCAGTGAAACGCTAAGTTCTCCAGCGAAACACTAAGTTGTCCAGCGAAACGTTAACGTCTCCAGTAAAACGCTAAGTTCTGCATTACCGAACTAATTTCTCAATTGAAACACAAAGTTCTCCAGCAAAATGCTAAGTTCTGCAGCAAAATGCTAAGTTCTCCAGCGAAACAATAAGTTCTGCATTACCGAACAATTTCTCAAGTGAAATGCAATGTTCTCCAGCAAAACGCTAAGTTTTACAGCAATACGCTATGTTCTCATGCGAAACGCTAAGTTCTCCAGCGAAACACAATGTTCTCCAGTGAAACTCTAAGTTATCCAGCGAAACGCTAAGTTCTCCAGCAAAACGCTTAGTTCTCCAGCGAAACGCTAAGTTCTACACGAAACGCTAAGTTCTCCAGCAAATCGCTATGTTCTCCAGCAAAACGCTAAGTTCTCCACAGAAAAGATAAGTTCTACATTACCGAACTAATTTCTCAATTGAAACACAAAGTTCTCCAGCAAAATGCTAAGTTCTCCAGCAAAACGCTAAGTTCTCCAGCGAAACAATAAGTTCAGCATTACCGAACCAATTTCTCAAGTGAAATGCAATGTTCTCCAGCAAAATGCTAAGTTTTACAGCAAAACGCTATGTTCTCCTGCGAAACGCTAAGTTCTCCTGCGAAACGCAATGTTCTCCAGTGAAACTCTAAGTTATCCAGCGAAACGCTAAGTTCTCCAGCAAAACGCTAAGTTCTCCACAGAAACGCTAAGTTCTCCAGCGAAACGCTAAGTTCTCCAGCAAAACGCTATGTTCTCCAGCAAAACGCTAAGTTTCTCCACAGAAAAGATAAGTTCTACATTACCGAACCAATTTCTCAATTGAAACGCAAAGTTCTCCAGCAAAACGCTAAGTTGTCCAGCGAAACGCTAAGTTCTCAGTGAAACGCTAACTTCTGCATTACCGAACTAATTTCTCAATTGAAACACAAAGTTCTCCAGCAAAACGCTTAGTTCTCCAGCAAAACGCTAAGTTCTCCAGTGAAACGCTAAGTTCTCCAGCGAAACACTAAGTTGTCCAGCGAAACGTTAACGTCTCCAGTGAAACGCTAAGTTCTGCATTACCGAACTAATTTCTCAATTGAAACACAAAGTTCTCCAGCAAAATGCTAAGTTCTCCAGCAAAATGCTAAGTTCTCCAGCGAAACAAGAAGTTCTGCATTACCGAACTAATTTCTCAATTGAAAACGCCATGTTCTCTATCAAAAAGCTAAGTTCTAAAGAAAAACGCTAAGTTCACAAGCGAAACAATAAGTTCTGCATTACCGAACCAATTTCTCAAGTGAAATGCAATGTTCTCCAGCCAAAACGCTAAGTTTTACAGCAAAACGCTATGTTCTCCTGCAAAACGCTAAGTTCTCCAGCGAAACACAATGTTCTCCAGTGAAACTCTAAGTTATCCAGCGAAACGCTAAGTTCTCCAGCAAAACGCTAAGTTCTCCACAGAAACGCTAAGTTCTCCAGCGAAACGCTACGTTCTCCAGCAAAACGCTATGTTCTCCAGCAAAACGCTAAGTTCTCCATTACCGAACTAATTTCTCAATTGAAACACAAAGTTCTCCAGCAAAATGCTAAGTTCTCCAGCAAAATGCTAAGTTCTCCAGCGAAACAAGAAGTTCTGCATTACCGAACTAATTTCTCAATTGAAACGCCATGTTCTCTATCAAAAAGCTAAGTTCTAAAGAAAAACGCTAAGTTCAAAAGCGAAACAATAAGTTCTGCATTACCGAACCAATTTCTCAAGTGAAATGCAATGTTCTCCAGCAAAACGCTAAGTTTTACAGCAAAACGCTATGTTCTCCTGCGAAACGCTAAGTTCTCCAGCAAAACGCTATGTTCTCCAGCGAAACGCTAAGTTCTCCAGCAAAACGCTATGTTCTCCAGCAAAACGCTAAGTTCTCCACAGAAAAGATAAGTTCTACATTACCGAAACAATTTCTCAATTGAAACACAAAGTTCTCCAGCAAAACGCTAAGTTCTCCAGTGAAACGATATGTTCTGCATTACCGAACTAATTTCTCAATTGAAACACAAAGTTCTCCAGCAAAACGCTTAGTTCTCCAGCAAAACGCTAAGTTCTCCAGTGAAACGCTAAGTTCTCCAGCGAAACACTAAGTTGTCCAGCGAAACGTTAACGTCTCCAGTGAAACGCTAAGTTCTGCATTACCGAACTAATTTCTCAATTGAAACACAAAGTTCTCCAGCAAAATGCTAAGTTCTGCAGCAAAATGCTAAGTTCTCCAGCGAAACAATAAGTTCTGCATTACCGAACCAATTTCTCAAGTGAAATGCAAGTTCTCCAGCAAAACGCTAAGTTTTACAGCAATACGCTATGTTCTCCTGCGAAACGCTAAGTTCTCCAGCGAAACACAATGTTCTCCAGTGAAACTCTAAGTTATCCAGCGAAACGCTAAGTTCTCCAGCAAAACGCTAAGTTCTCCAGCGAAACGCTAAGTTCTCCAGCGAAACGCTAAGTTCTCCAGCAAAACGCTATGTTCTCCAGCAAAACGCTAAGTTCTCCACAGAAAAGATAAGTTCTACATTACCGAACTAATTTCTCAATTGAAACACAAAGTTCTCCAGCAAAATGCTAAGTTCTCCAGCAAAACGCTAAGTTCTCCAGCGAAACAATAAGTTCAGCATTACCGAACCAATTTCTCAAGTGAAATGCAATGTTCTCCAGCAAAACGCTAAGTTTTAGAGCAAAACGCTATGTTCTCCTGCGAAACGCTAAGTTCTCCTGCGAAACGCAATGTTCTCCAGTGAAACTCTAAGTTATCCAGCGAAACGCTAAGTTCTCCAGCAAAACGCTAAGTTCTCCACAGAAACGCTAATTTCTCCAGCGAAACGCTAAGTTCTCTAGCAAAACACTATGTTCTCCAGCAAAACGTTAAGTTCTCCACAGAAAAGATAAGTTCTACATTACCGAACCAATTTCTCAATTGAAACGCAATGTTCTCCAGCAAAATGCTAAGTTCTCCAGCAAAACGCTAAGTTCTCCAGTGAATCGCTAAGTTCTCCAGCGAAACACTAAGTTGTCCAGCGAAACGTTAACGTCTCCAGTGAAACGCTAAGTTCTGCATTACCGAACTAATTTCTCAATTGAAACACAAAGTTCTCCAGCAAAATGCTAAGTTCTGCAGCAAAATGCTAAGTTCTCCAGCGAAACAATAAGTTCTGCATTACCGAACCAATTTCTCAAGTGAAATGCAATGTTCTCCAGCAAAACGCTAAGTTTTACAGCAATACGCTATGTTCTCCTTGCGAAACGCTAAGTTCTCCAGCGAAACACAATGTTCTCCAGTGAAGCTCTAAGTTATCCAGCGAAACGCTAAGTTCTCCAGCAAAACGCTAAGTTCTCCAGCGAAACGCTAAGTTCTCCAGCGAAACGCTAAGTTCTCCAGCAAAACGCTATGTTCTCCAGCAAAACGCTAAGTTCTCCACAGAAAAGATAAGTTCTATATTACCGAACTAATTTCTCAATTGAAACACAAAGTTCTCCAGCAAAATGCTAAGTTCTCCAGCAAAACGCTAAGTTCTCCAGCGAAACAATAAGTTCAGCATTACCGAACCAATTTCTCAAGTGAAATGCAATGTTCTCCAGCAAAACGCTAAGTTTTACAGCAAAACGCTATGTTCTCCTGCGAAACGCTAAGTTCTCCTGCGAAACGCAATGTTCTCCAGTGAAACTCTAAGTTATCCAGCGAAACGCTAAGTTCTCCAGCAAAACGCTAAGTTCTCCACAGAAACGCTAAGTTCTCCAGCGAAACGCTAAGTTCTCCAGCAAAACGCTATGTTCTCCAGCAAAACGCTAAGTTCTCCACAGAAAAGATAAGTTCTACATTACCGAACCAATTTCTCAATTGAAACGCAAAGTTCTCCAGCAAAACGCTAAGTTCTGCAGCGAAACGCTATGTTCTCCAGTGAAACGCTAACTTCTGCATTACCGAACTAATTTCTCAATTGAAACACAAAGTTCTCCAGCAAAACGCTAAGTTCTCCAGCAAAACGCTATGTTCTCCAGCGAAACAATAAGTTCTGCATTACCAAACCAATTTCTCAATTGAAACACAATGTTCTCCATTGAAAAGCTAAGTTCTCCAGCGAAACGCTATGTTCTCCAGCGAAACATTAAATTCTCCAGCAAAACCCTATGTTCTCCAGCGAAACACTAAGTTGTCCAGCGAAACGTTAAGTTCTTCTCAGAAAAGATAAGTTCTGCATTACCGAACTAATTTCTCAATTGAAACACAAAGTTCTCCAGCAAAACGCTTAGTTCTCCAGCAAAACGCTAAGTTCTCCAGTGGAACGCTAAGTTCTCCAGCGAAACACTAAGTTGTCCAGCGAAACGTTAACGTCTCCAGTGAAACGCTAAGTTCTGCATTACCGAACTAATTTCTCAATTGAAACACAAAGTTCTCCAGCAAAATGCTAAGTTCTCCAGCAAAATGCTAAGTTCTCCAGCGAAACAAGAAGTTCTGCATTACCGAACTAATTTCTCAATTGAAACGCCATGTTCTCTATCAAAAAGCTAAGTTCTAAAGAAAAACGCTAAGTTCACAAGCGAAACAATAAGTTCTGCATTACCGAACAATTTCTCTAGTGAAATGCAATGTTCTCCAGCAAAACGCTAAGTTTTACAGCAAAACGCTATGTTCTCCTGCGAAACGCTAAGTTCTCCAGCAAAACGCTATGTTCTCCAGCGAAACGCTAAGTTCTCCAGCAAAACGCTATGTTCTCCAGCAAAACGCTAAGTTCTCCACAGAAAAGATAAGTTCTACATTACCGAAACAATTTCTCAATTGAAACGCAAAGTTCTCCAGCAAAACGCTAAGTTCTGCAGCGAAACGCTAAGTTCTCCAGTGAAACGCTAACTTCTGCATTACCGAACTAATTTCTCAATTGAAACACAAAGTTCTCCAGCAAAACGCTAAGTTCTCCAGCAAAACGCTATGTTCTCCAGCGAAACAATAAATTCTGCATTACCAAACCAATTTCTTAATTGAAACACAATGTTCTCCATCGAAAAGCTAAGTTCTCCAGCGAAACGCTATGTTCTCCAGCGAAACATTAAATTATCCAGCAAAACCCTATGTTCTCCAGCGAAACACTAAGTTGTCCAGCGAAACGTTAAGTTCTTCTCAGAAAAGATAAGTTCTATATTACCGAACCAATTTCTCAATTGAAACACAAAGCTCTCCAGCAAAACGCTAAGTTCTACAGTGAAACGCTAAGTTCTGCATTACCGAACCAATTTCTCAATTGAAACACAAAGTTCTCCAGAAAAACGCTAAGTTCTCCAGCAAAACGTTAAGTTCTCCAACGAAACAAGAAGTTCTGCATTACCGAACTAATTTCTCAATTGAAACACAAAGTTCTCCAGCAAAACGCTTAGTTCTCCAGCAAAACGCTAAGTTATCCAGTGAAACGCTAAGTTCTCCAGCGAAACACTAAGTTTGTCAAGCGAAACATTAACGTCTCCAGTGAAACGCTAAGTTCTGCATTACCGAACTAATTTCTCAATTGAAACACAAAGTTCTCCAGCGAAACACTAAGTCCTCCAGCAAATCGCTAAGTTCTCCAGCGAAACAATAAGTTCAGCATTACCGAACCAATTTCTCAAGTGAAAATGCAATGTTCTCCAGCAAAACGCTAAGTTTTACAGCAAAACGCTATGTTCTCCTGCGAAACGCTAAGTTCTCCACCAAAACGCTAAGTTCTCCACAGAAACGCTAAGTTCTCCAGCGAAACGCTAAGTTCCCCAGCAAAACGCTATGTTCTCCAGCAAAACGCTTAGTTCTCCAGCAAAACGCTATGTTCTCCTGCGAAACGCTAAGTTCTCCTGCGAAACGCTAAGTTCTCCAGCAAAACGCTAAGTTCTCCAGCAAAACACTATGTTCTCCAGCAAAACGCTAAGTTCTCCACAGAAAAGATAAGTTCTACATTACCGAACCAATTTCTCAATTGAAACGCAATGTTCTCCAGCAAAAAGCTAAGTTCTGCAGCGAAACGCTAAGTTCTCCAGTGAAACGCTAACTTCTGCATTACCGAAATAATTTCTCAATTGAAACACAAAGTTCTCCAGCAAAACGCTAAGTTCTCCAGCAAAACGCTATGTTCTCCAGCGAAACAATAAGTTCTGCATTACCAAACCAATTTCTCAATGGAAACACAATGTTCTCCATCGAAAAGCTAAGTTCTCCAGCGAAACGCTATGTTCTCCAGCGAAACACTAAGTCCTCCAGCAAATCGCTAAGTTCTCCAGCGAAACAATAAGTTCAGCATTACCGAACCAATTTCTCAAGTGAAATGCAATGTTCTCCAGCAAAACGCTTAAGTTTTACAGCAAAACGCTATGTTCTCCTGCGAAACGCTAAGTTCTCCTGCGAAACGCAATGTTCTCCAGTGAAACTCTAATTTATCCAGCGAAACGCTAAGTTCTCCAGCAAAAACGCTAAAGTTCTCCACAGAAACGCTAAGTTCTCCAGCGAAACGCTAAGTTCCCCAGCAAAACGCTATGTTCTCCAGCAAAACGCTTAGTTCTCCAGCAAAACGCTTAGTTCTCCAGCAAAACGCTAAGTTCTCCAGTGAAACGCAATGTTCTCCACGAAACACTAAGTTGTCCAGCGAAACGTTAACGTCTCCAGTGAAACGCTAAGTTCTGCATTACCGAACTAATTTCTCAATTGAAACACAAAGTTCTCCAGCAAAATGCTAAGTTCTCCAGCAAAACGCTATGTTTTCCAGCGAAACAAGAAGTTCTGCATTACCAAACCAATTTCTCAATTGAAACGCCATGTTCTCTATCAAAAAGCTAAGTTCTAAAGAAAAACGCTAAGTTCACAAGCGAAACAATAAGTTCTGCATTACCGAACCAATTTCTCAAGTGAAATGCAAAGTTCTCCAGGCAAAACGCTAAGTTTTACAGCAAAACGCTATGTTCTCCTGCGAAACGCTAAGTTCTCCTGCGAAACGCTAAGTTCTCCAGCAAAACGCTAAGTTCTCCAGCAAAACACTATGTTCTCCAGCAAAACGCTAAGTTCTCCACAGAAAAGATAAGTTCTACATTACCGAACCAATTTCTCAATTGAAACGCAATGTTCTCCAGCAAAACGCTAAGTTCTGCAGCGAAACGCTAAGTTCTCCAGTGAAACGCTAACTTCTCCATTACCGAAATAATTTCTCAATTGAAACACAAAGTTCTCCAGCAAAACGCTAAGTTCTCCAGCAAAACTCTATGTTCTCCAGCGAAACAATAAGTTCTGCATTACCAAACCAATTTCTCAATTGAAACACAATGTTCTCCATCGAAAAGCTAAGTTCTCCAGCGAAACGCTATGTTCTCCAGCGAAACATTAAATTCTCCAGCAAAACCCTATGTTCTCCAGCGAAACACTAAGTTGTCCAGCGAAACGTTAAGTTCTTCTCAGAAAAGATAAGTTCTACATTACCGAACCAATTTCTCAATTGAAACACAAAGTTCTCCAGCAAAACGCTAAGTTTTACAGCAAAACGCTATGTTCTCCTGCAAAACGCTAAGTTCTCCAGCGAAACACAATGTTCTCCAGTGAAACTCTAAGTTATCCAGCGAAACGCTAAGTTCTCCAGCAAAACGCTAAGTTCTGCACAGAAACGCTAAGTTCTCCAGCGAAACGCTACGTTCTCCAGCAAAACGCTATGTTCTCCAGCAAAACGCTAAGTTCTCCATTACCGAACTAATTTCTCAATTGAAACACAAAGTTCTCCAGCAAATGCTAAGTTCTCCAGCAAAATGCTAAGTTCTCCAGCGAAACAAGAAGTTTCTGCATTACCGAACTAATTTCTCAATTGAAACGCCATGTTCTCTATCAAAAAGCTAAGTTCTAAAGAAAAACGCTAAGTTCACAAGCAAAACAATAAGTTCTGCATTACCGAACCAATTTCTCAAGTGAAATGCAATGTTCTCCAGCAAAACGCTAAGTTTTACAGCAAAACGCTATGTTCTCCTGCGAAACGCTAAGTTCTCCAGCAAAACGCTATGTTCTCCAGCGAAACGCTAAGTTCTCCAGCAAAACGCTATGTTCTCCAGCAAAACGCTAAGTTCTCCACAGAAAAGATAAGTTCTACATTACCGAAACAATTTCTCAATTGAAACACAAAGTTCTCCAGCAAAACGCTAAGTTCTCCAGTGACACGATATGTTCTGCATTACCGAACTAATTTCTCAATTGAACACAAAGTTCTCCAGCAAAATGCTAAGTTCTCCAGCAAAACGCTAAGTTCTCCAGTGAAACGCTAAGTTCTCCAGCGAAACACTAAGTTGTCCAGCGAAACGTTAACGTCTCCAGTAAAACGCTAAGTTCTGCATTACCGAACTAATTTCTCAATTGAAACACAAAGTTCTCCAGCAAAATGCTAAGTTCTGCAGCAAAATGCTAAGTTCTCCAGCGAAACAATAAGTTCTGCATTACCGAACCAATTTCTCAAGTGAAATGCAATGTTCTCCAGCAAAACGCTAAGTTTTACAGCAATACGCTATGTTCTCAATGCGAAACGCTAAGTTCTCCAGCGAAACACAATGTTCTCCAGTGAAACTCTAAGTTATCCAGCGAAACGCTAAGTTCTCCAGCAAAACGCTTAGTTCTCCAGCGAAACGCTAAGTTCTACACCGAAACGCTAAGTTCTCCAGCAAAACGCTATGTTCTCCAGCAAAACGCTAAGTTCTCCACAGAAAAGATAAGTTCTACATTACCGAACTAATTTCTCAATTGAAACACAAAGTTCTCCAGCAAAATGCTAAGTTCTCCAGCAAAACGCTAAGTTCTCCAGCGAAACAATAAGTTCAGCATTACCGAACCAATTTCTCAAGTGAAATGCAATGTTCTCCAGCAAAATGCTAAGTTTTACAGCAAAACGGCTATGTTCTCCTGCGAAACGCTAAGTTCTCCTGCGAAACGCAATGTTCTCCAGTGAAACTCTAAGTTATCCAGCGAAACGCTAAGTTCTCCAGCAAAACGCTAAGTTCTCCACAGAAACGCTAAGTTCTCCAGCGAAACGCTAAGTTCTCCAGCAAAACGCTATGGTTTCTCCAGCAAAACGCTAAGTTCTCCACAGAAAAGATAAGTTCTACATACCGAACCAATTTCTCAATTGAAACGCAAAGTTCTCCAGCAAACGCTAAGTTGTCCAGCGAAACGCTAAGTTCTCAGTGAAACGCTAACCTCTGCATTACCGAACTAATTTCTCAATTGAAAACACAAAGTTCTCCAGCAAAACGCTTAGTTCTCCAGCAAAACGCTAAGTTCTCCAGTGAAACGCTAATTTCTCCAGCGAAACACTAAGTTGTCCAGCGAAACGTTAACGTCTCCAGTGAAACGCTAAGTTCTGCATTACCGAACTAATTTCTCAATTGAAACACAAAGTTCTCCAGCAAAAATGCTAAGTTCTCCAGCAAAATGCTAAGTTTCCCAGCGAACAAGAAGTTCTGCATTACCGAACTAATTTCTCAATGAAACGCCATGTTCTCTATCAAAAAGCTAAGTTCTAAGAAAAACGCTAAGTTCACAAGCGAAACAATAAGTTCTGCATTACCGAACCAATTTCTCAAGTGAAATGCAATGTTCTCCAGCAAAAACGCTAAGTTTTACAGCAAAACGCTATGTTCTCCTGCAAAACGCTAAGTTCTCCAGCGAAACACAATGTTCTCCAGTGAAACTCTAAGTTATCCAGCGAAACGCTAAGTTCTCCAGCAAAACGCTAAGTTCTCCACAGAAACGCTAAGTTCTCCAGCGAAACGCTACGTTCTCCAGCAAAACGCTATGTTCTCCAGCAAACGCTAAGTTCTCCATTACCGAACTAATTTCTCAATTGAAACAACAAAGTTCTCCAGCAAAATGCTAAGTTCTCCAGCAAATGCTAGTTCTCCAGCGAAACAAGAAGTTCTGCATTACCGAACTAATTCTCAATTGAAACGCCATGTTCTCTATCAAAAAGCTAAGTTCTAAAGAAAAACGCTAAGTTCAAAAGCGAAACAATAAGTTCTGCATTACCGAACCAATTTCTCAAGTGAAATGCAATGTTCTCCAGCAAAACGCTAAGTTTTACAGCAAAACGCTATGTTCTCCTGCGAAACCGCTAAGTTCTCCAGCAAAACGCTATGTTCTCCAGCGAAACGCTAAGTTCTCCAGCAAAACGCTATGTTCTCCAGCAAAACGCTAAGTTCTCCACAGAAAGATAAGTTCTACATTACCGAAACAATTTCTCAATTGAAACACAAAGTTCTCCAGCAAAATGCTAAGTTCTCCAGCAAAACGCTAAGTTCTCCAGCGAAACAATAAGTTCAGCATTACCGAACCAATTTCTCAAGTGAAATGCAATGTTCTCCAGCAAAACGCTAAGTTTTACAGCAAAACGCTATGTTCTCCTGCGAAACGCTAAGTTCTCCTGCGAAACGCAATGTTCTCCAGTGAAACTCTAAGTTATCCAGCGAAAACGCTAAGTTCTCCAGCAAAACGCTAAGTCTCCACAGAAACACAAAGTTCTCCAGCAAAACGCTAAGTTCTCTAGCAAAACACTATGTTCTCCAGCAAAACGTTAAGTTCTCCACAGAAAAGATAAGTTCTACATTTACCGAACCCAATTTCTCAATTGAAACGCAATGTCTCCAGCAAAATGCTAAGTTCTCCAGCAAAACGCTAAGTTCTCCAGTGAATCGCTAAGTTCTCCAGCGAAACACTAAGTTGTCCAGCGAAACGTTAACGTCTCCAGTGAAACGCTAAGTTCTGCATTACCGAACTAATTTCTCAATTGAAACACAAAGTTCTCCAGCAAAATGCTAAGTTCTGCAGCAAAATGCTAAGTTCTCCAGCGAAACAATAAGTTCTGCATTACCGAACCAATTTCTCAAGTGAAATGCAATGTTCTCCAGCAAAACGCTAAGTTTTACAGCAATACGCTATGTTCTCCTGCGAAACGCTAAGTTCTCCAGCGAAACACAATGTTCTCCAGTGAAGCTCTAAGTTATCCAGCGAAACGCTAAGTTCTCCAGCAAAACGCTAAGTTCTCCAGCGAAACGCTAAGTTCTCCAGCGAAACGCTAAGTTCTCCAGCAAAACGCTATGTTCTCCAGCAAAACGCTAAGTTCTCCACAGAAAAGATAAGTTCTATATTACCGAACTAATTTCTCAATTGAAACACAAAGTTCTCCAGCAAAATGCTAAGTTCTCCAGCAAAACGCTAAGTTCTCCAGCGAAACAATAAGTTCAGCATTACCGAACCAATTTCTCAAGTGAAATGCAATGTTCTCCAGCAAAACGCTAAGTTTTACAGCAAAACGCTATGTTCTCCTGCGAAACGCTAAGTTCTCCTGCGAAACGCAATGTTCTCCAGTGAAACTCTAAGTTATCCAGCGAAACGCTAAGTTCTCCAGCAAAACGCTAAGTTCTCCACAGAAACGCTAAGTTCTCCAGCGAAACGCTAAGTTCTCCAGCAAAACGCTATGTTCTCCAGCAAAACGCTAAGTTCTCCACAGAAAAGATAAGTTCTACATTACCGAACCAATTTCTCAATTGAAACGCAATGTTCTCCAGCAAAACGCTTAGTTCTGCAGCGAAACGCTAAGTTCTCCAGTGAAACGCTAAGTTCTCCAGCGAAACACTAAGTTGTCCAGCGAAACGTTAACGTCTCCAGTGAAACGCTAAGTTCTGCATTACCAAACTAATTTCTCAATTGAAACACAAAGTTCTCCAGCAAAATGCTAAGTTCTCCAGCAAAACGCTAAGTTCTCCAGTGAAACGCTAAGTTCTCCAGCGAAACACTAAGTTGTCCAGCGAAACGTTAACGTCTCCAGTGAAACGCTAAGTTCTGCATTACCGAACTAATTTCTCAATTGAAACACAAAGTTCCCCAGCAAAATGCTAAGTTCTCCAGCAAAATGCTAAGTTCTCCAGCGAAACAAGAAGTTCTGCATTACCGAACTAATTTCTCAATTGAAACGCCATGTTCTCTATCAAAAAGCTAAGTTCTAAAGAAAAACGCTAAGTTCACAAGCGAAACAATAAGTTCTGCATTACCGAACCAATTTCTCAAGTGAAATGCAATGTTCTCCAGCAAAACGCTAAGTTTTACAGCAAAACGCTATGTTCTCCTGCAAAACGCTAAGTTCTCCAGCGAAACACAATGTTCTCCAGTGAAACTCTATGTTATCCAGCGAAACGCTAAGTTCTCCAGCAAAACGCTAAGTTCTCCAGCAAAACGCTAAGTTCTCCAGCGAAACGCTAAGTTCTCCAGCGAAACGCTACGTTCTCCAGCAAAACGCTATGTTCTCCAGCAAAACGCTAAGTTCTCCATTACCGAACTAATTTCTCAATTGAAACACAAAGTTCTCCAGCAAAATGCTAAGTTCTCCAGCAAAATGCTAAGTTCTCCAGCGAAACAAGAAGTTCTGCATTACCGAACTAATTTCTCAATTGAAACGCCATGTTCTCTATCAAAAAGCTAAGTTCTAAAGAAAAACGCTAAGTTCACAAGCGAAACAATAAGTTCTGCATTACCGAACCAATTTCTCAAGTGAAATGCAATGTTCTCCCGCAAAACGCTAAGTTTTACAGCAAAACGCTATGTTCTCCTGCGAAACGCTAAGTTCTCCAGCAAAACGCTATGTTCTCCAGCGAAACGCTAAGTTCTCCAGCAAAACGCTATGTTCTCCAGCAAAACGCTAAGTTCTCCACAGAAAAGATAAGTTCTACATTACCGAAACAATTTCTCAATTGAAACGCAAAGTTCTCCAGCAAAACGCTAAGTTCTGCAGCGAAACGCTAAGTTCTCCAGTGAAACGCTAACTTCTGCATTACCGAACTAATTTCTCAATTGAAACACAAAGTTCTCCAGCAAAACGCTAAGTTCTCCAGCAAAACGCTATGTTCTCCAGCGAAACAATAAGTTCTGCATTACCAAACCAATTTCTCAATTGAAACACAATGTTCTCCATCGAAAAGCTAAGTTCTCCAGCGAAACGCTATGTTCTCCAGCGAAACATTAAATTATCCAGCAAAACCCTATGTTCTCCAGCGAAACACTAAGTTGTCCAGCGAAACGTTAAGTTCTTCTCAGAAAAGATAAGTTCTACATTACCGAACCAATTTCTCAATTGAAACACAAAGCTCTCCAGCAAAACGCTAAGTTCTACAGTGAAACGCTAAGTTCTGCATTACCGAACCAATTTCTCAATTGAAACACAAAGTTCTCCAGAAAAACGCTAAGTTCTCCAGCAAAATGTTAAGTTCTCCAACGAAACAAGAAGTTCTGCATTACCGAACTAATTTCTCAATTGAAACACAAAGTTCTCCAGCAAAACGCTTAGTTCTCCAGCAAAACGCTAAGTTCTCCAGTGAAACGCTAAGTTCTGCATTACAGAACTAATTTCTCAATTGAAACACAAAGTTCTCCAGCAAAACGCTTAGTTCTCCAGCAAAACGCTAAGTTATCCAGTGAAACGCTAAGTTCTCCAGCGAAACACTAAGTTGTCCAGCGAAACATTAACGTCTCCAGTGAAACGATAAGTTCTCCATTACCGAACTAATTTCTCAATTGAAACACAAAGTTCTCCAGCGAAACACTAAGTCCTCCAGCAAAACGCTAAGTTCTCCAGCGAAACAATAAGTTCAGCATTACCGAACCAATTTCTCAAGTGAAATGCAATGTTCTCCAGCAAAACGCTAAGTTCTACAGCAAAACGCTAAGTTCTCCTGCGAAACGCAATGTTCTCCAGTGAAACTCTAATTTATCCAGCGAAACGCTAAGTTCTCCAGCAAAACGCTAAGTTCTCCACAGAAACGCTAAGTTCTCCAGCGAAACGCTAAGTTCCCCAGCAAAACGCTATGTTCTCCAGCAAAACGCTTAGTTCTCCAGCAAAACGCTTAGTTCTCCAGCAAAACGCTAAGTTCTCCAGCAAAACGCTATGTTCTCCAGCAAAACGCTAAGTTCTCCACAGAAAAGATAAGTTCTACATTACCGAACTAATTTCTCAATTGAAACACAAAGTTCTCCAGCAAAATGCTAAGTTCTCCAGCAAAACGCTAAGTTCTCCAGCGAAACAATAAGTTCAGCATTACCGAACCAATTTCTCAAGTGAAATGCAATGTTCTCCAGCAAAACGCTAAGTTTTACAGCAATACGCTATGTTCTCCTGCGAAACGCTAAGTTCTCCAGCGAAACACAATGTTCTCCAGTGAAACTCTAAGTTATCCAGCGAAACGCTAAGTTCTCCAGCAAAACGCTAAGTTCTCCAGCGAAACGCTAAGTTCTCCAGCGAAACGCTAAGTTCTCCAGCAAAACGCTATGTTCTCCAGCAAAACGCTAAGTTCTCCACAGAAAAGATAAGTTCTACATTACCGAACTAATTTCTCAATTGAAACACAAAGTTCTCCAGCAAAATGCTAAGTTCTCCAGCAAAACGCTAAGTTCTCCAGCGAAACAATAAGTTCAGCATTACCGAACCAATTTCTCAAGTGAAATGCAATGTTCTCCAGCAAAACGCTAAGTTTTACAGCAAAACGCTATGTTCTCCTGCGAAACGCTAAGTTCTCCTGCGAAACGCAATGTTCTCCAGTGAAACTCTAAGTTATCCAGCGAAACGCTAAGTTCTCCAGCAAAACGCTAAGTTCTCCACAGAAACGCTAAGTTCTCCAGCGAAACGCTAAGTTCTCCAGCAAAACGCTATGTTCTCCAGCAAAACGCTAAGTTCTCCACAGAAAAGATAAGTTCTACATTACCGAACCAATTTCTCAATTGAAACGCAATGTTCTCCAGCAAAACGCTAAGTTCTGCAGCGAAACGCTAAGTTCTCCAGTGAAACGCTAAGTTCTCCAGCGAAACACTAAGTTGTCCAGCGAAACGTTAACGTCTCCAGTGAAACGCTAAGTTCTGCATTACCGAACTAATTTCTCAATTGAAACACAAAGTTCTCCAGCAAAATGCTAAGTTCTCCAGCAAAACGCTAAGTTCTCCAGTGAATCGCTAAGTTCTCCAGCGAAACACTAAGTTGTCCAGCGAAACGTTAACGTCTCCAGCGAAACGCTAAGTCCTCCAGCAAAACGCTAAGTTCTCCAGCGAAACAATAAGTTCAGCATTACCGAACCAATTTCTCAAGTGAAATGCAATGTTCTCCAGCAAAACGCTAAGTTCTACAGCAAAACGCTAAGTTCTCCTGCGAAACGCAATGTTCTCCAGTGAAACTCTAATTTATCCAGCGAAACGCTAAGTTCTCCAGCAAAACGCTAAGTTCTCCACAGAAACGCTAAGTTCTCCAGCGAAACGCTAAGTTCCCCAGCAAAACGCTATGTTCTCCAGCAAAACGCTTAGTTCTCCAGCAAAACGCTTAGTTCTCCAGCAAAACGCTAAGTTCTCCAGCAAAACGCTATGTTCTCCAGCAAAACGCTAAGTTCTCCACAGAAAAGATAAGTTCTACATTACCGAACTAATTTCTCAATTGAAACACAAAATTCTCCAGCAAAATGCTAAGTTCTCCAGCAAAACGCTAAGTTCTCCAGCGAAACAATAAGTTCAGCATTACCGAACCAATTTCTCAAGTGAAATGCAATGTTCTCCAGCAAAACGCTAAGTTTTACAGCAAAACGCTAAGTTCTCCTGCGAAACGCAATGTTCTCCAGTGAAACTCTAATTTATCCAGCGAAACGCTAAGTTCTCCAGCAAAACGCTAAGTTCTCCACAGAAACGCTGAGTTCTCCAGCGAAACGCTAAGTTCCCCAGCAAAACGCTATGTTCTCCAGCAAAACGCTTAGTTCTCCAGCAAAACGCTTAGTTCTCCAGCAAAACGCTAAGTTCTCCAGCGAAACAATAAGTTCTGCATTACCGAACCAATTTCTCAAGTGAAATGCAATGTTCTCCAGCAAAACGCTAAGTTTTACAGCAAAACGCTATGTTCTCCTGCGAAACGCTAAGTTCTCCAGCGAAACGCTAAGTTCTCCAGCGTAACAAGAAGTTCTGCATTACCGAACTAATTTCTCAATTGAAACACTAAGTTCTCCAGCGAAACGCTAAGTTCTCCAGCGAAACGCTAAGTTCTCCAGCAAAACGCTAAGTTCTCCACAGAAAAGATAAGTTCTACATTACCGAACCAATTTCTCAATTGAAACGCAAAGTTCTCCAGCAAAACGCTAAGTTCTGCAGCGAAACGCTAAGTTCTCCAGTGAAACGCTAACTTCTGCATTACCGAACTAATTTCTCAATTGAAACACAAAGTTCTCCAGCAAAACGCTAAGTTCTCCAGCAAAACGCTATGTTCTCCAGCGAAACAATAAGTTCTGCATTACCAAACCAATTTCTCAATTGAAAGACAATGTTCTCCATCGAAAAGCTAAGTTCTCCAGCGAAACGCTATGTTCTCCAGCGAAACATTAAATTCTCCAGCAAAACCCTATGTTCTCCAGCAAAACACTAAGTTGTCCAGCGAAACGTTAAGTTCTTCTCAGAAAAGATAAGTTCTACATTACCGAACCAATTTCTCAATTGAAACACAAAGTTCTCCAGCAAAACGCTAAGTTCTACAGTGAAACGCTAAGTTCTGCATTACCGAACTAATTTCTCAATTGAAACACAAAGTTCTCCAGCAAAACGCTAAGTTCTCCAGTGAAACGATATGTTCTGCATTACCGAACTAATTTCTCAATTGAAACACAAAGTTCTCCAGCAAAACGCTTAGTTCTCCAGCAAAACGCTAAGTTCTCCAGTGAAACGCTAAGTTCTCCAGCGAAACACTAAGTTGTCCAGCAAAACATTAACGTCTCCAGTGAAACGCTAAGTTCTCCATTACCGAACTAATTTCTCAATTGAAACACAAAGTTCTCCAGCGAAACACTAAGTCCTCCAGCAAAACGCTAAGTTCTCCAGCGAAACAATAAGTTCAGCATTACCGAACCAATTTCTCAAGTGAAATGCAATGTTCTCCAGCAAAACGCTAAGTTTTACAGCAAAACGCTAAGTTCTCCTGCGAAACGCAATGTTCTCCAGTGAAACTCTAATTTATCCAGCGAAACGCTAAGTTCTCCAGCAAAACGCTAAGTTCTCCACAGAAACGCTAAGTTCTCCAGCGAAACGCTAAGTTCCCCAGCAAAACGCTATGTTCTCCAGCAAAGCGCTTAGTTCTCCAGCAAAACGCTTAGTTCTCCAGCAAAACGCTAAGTTCTCCAGTGAAACGCAATGTTCTCCAGCGAAACACTAAGTTGTCCAGCGAAACGTTAACGTCTCCAGTGAAACGCTAAGTTCTGCATTACCGAACTAATTTCTCAATTGAAACACAAAGTTCTCCAGCAAAATGCTAAGTTCTCCAGCAAAACGCTATGTTTTCCAGCGAAACAAGAAGTTCTGCATTACCGAACTAATTTCTCAGTTGAAACGCCATGTTCTCCATCGAAAAGCTAAGTTCTCCAGCAAAACGCTAAGTTCACCAGTGAAACAATAATTTCTGCATTAACGAACCAATTTCTCAATTGAAATGCTATGTTCTCCTGCGAAACGCAATGTCCTCCAGTGAAACTCTAAGTTATCCAGCGAAATGCTAAGTTCTCCAGCAAAACGCTAAGTTCTCCAGCGAAATGATAAGTTCTCCACCAAAACGCTAAGTTCTACAGGAAAACGCTATGTTCTCCAGCAAAACGCTAAGTGCTCCAGCGAAACACTATGTTCTCCAGCGAAACACTAAGTTCTCCAGCGAAACGCTTTGTTCTCCAGCGAAACGCTAAGATCTCTACAGAAAAGATAAGTTCTACATTACCGAACCAATTTCTCAATTGAAACGCAAAGTTCTTCAGCAAAACGCTAAGTTCTTCAGCGAAACGCTAAGTTCTCCAGTGAAACACTAAGTTCTGCATTACCGAACTAATTTCTCAATTGAAACACAAAGTTCTCCAGCGAAACGCTTTGTTCTCCAGCGAAACGCTAAGATCTCTACAGAAAAGATAAGTTCTACATTACCGAACCAATTTCTCAATTGAAACGCAAAGT
Source organism: Lathamus discolor (assembly GCF_037157495.1). Lineage (NCBI taxonomy): Eukaryota > Metazoa > Chordata > Aves > Psittaciformes > Psittacidae > Lathamus > Lathamus discolor. The sequence continues at coordinate 112,447,629 of NC_088909.1, read as the reverse complement.
TCTTCAGCAAAACGCTAAGTTCTGCAGCAAGACACTACGTTGTCCAGTGAAACATTAAGTTCTCCAGCGAAACGCTAAGTTCTCCAGCGAAACGCTAAGTTCTCCAGCAAAACGCTAAGTTCACCACAGAAACGCTAAGTTCTCCAGCGAAACGCTAAGTTCTCCATCGAAAAGCTAAGTTCTCCAGCGAAACGCTATGTTCTCCAGCGAAACATTAAATTCTCCAGCAAAACCCTATGTTCTCCAGCAAAACACTAAGTTGTCCAGCGAAACGTTAAGTTCTTCTCAGAAAAGATAAGTTCTACATTACTGAACCAATTTCTCAATTGAAACACAAAGTTCTCCAGCAAAACGCTAAGTTCTACAGTGAAACGCTAAGTTCTGCATTACCGAACTAATTTCTCAATTGAAACACAAAGTTCTCCAGCAAAACGCTAAGTTCTCCAGTGAAACGATATGTTCTGCATTACCGAACTAATTTCTCAATTGAAACACAAAGTTCTCCAGCAAAACGCTTAGTTCTCCAGCAAAACGCTAAGTTATCCAGTGAAACGCTAAGTTCTCCAGCGAAACACTAAGTTGTCCAGCGAAACATTAACGTCTCCAGTGAAACGCTAAGTTCTCCATTACCGAACTAATTTCTCAATTGAAACACAAAGTTCTCCAGCGAAACACTAAGTCCTCCAGCAAAACGCTAAGTTCTCCAGCGAAACAATAAGTTCAGCATTACCGAACCAATTTCTCAAGTGAAATGCAATGTTCTCCAGCAAAGCGCTAAGTTTTACAGCAAAACGCTAAGTTCTCCTGCGAAACGCAATGTTCTCCAGTGAAACTCTAATTTATCCAGCGAAACGCTAAGTTCTCCAGCAAAACGCTAAGTTCTCCACAGAAACGCTAAGTTCTCCAGCGAAACGCTAAGTTCCCCAGCAAAACGCTATGTTCTCCAGCAAAGCGCTTAGTTCTCCAGCAAAACGCTTAGTTCTCCAGCAAAACGCTAAGTTCTCCAGTGAAACGCAATGTTCTCCAGCGAAACACTAAGTTGTCCAGCGAAACGTTAACGTCTCCAGTGAAACGCTAAGTTCTGCATTACCGAACTAATTTCTCAATTGAAACACAAAGTTCTCCAGCAAAATGCTAAGTTCTCCAGCAAAACGCTATGTTTTCCAGCGAAACAAGAAGTTCTGCATTACCGAACTAATTTCTCAGTTGAAACGCCATGTTCTCCATCGAAAAGCTAAGTTCTCCAGCAAAACGCTAAGTTCACCAGTGAAACAATAATTTCTGCATTAACGAACCAATTTCTCAATTGAAATGCTATGTTCTCCTGCGAAACGCAATGTCCTCCAGTGAAACTCTAAGTTATCCAGCGAAATGCTAAGTTCTCCAGCAAAACGCTAAGTTCTCCAGCGAAATGATAAGTTCTCCACCAAAACGCTAAGTTCTACAGGAAAACGCTATGTTCTCCAGCAAAACGCTAAGTGCTCCAGCGAAACACTATGTTCTCCAGCGAAACACTAAGTTCTCCAGCGAAACGCTTTGTTCTCCAGCGAAACGCTAAGATCTCTACAGAAAAGATAAGTTCTACATTACCGAACCAATTTCTCAATTGAAACGCAAAGTTCTTCAGCAAAACGCTAAGTTCTTCAGCGAAACGCTAAGTTCTCCAGTGAAACACTAAGTTCTGCATTACCGAACTAATTTCTCAATTGAAACACAAAGTTCTCCAGCGAAACGCTTTGTTCTCCAGCGAAACGCTAAGATCTCTACAGAAAAGATAAGTTCTACATTACCGAACCAATTTCTCAATTGAAACGCAAAGTTCTTCAGCAAAACGCTAAGTTCTGCAGCAAGACACTACGTTGTCCAGTGAAACATTAAGTTCTCCAGCGAAACGCTAAGTTCTCCAGCGAAACGCTAAGTTCTCCAGCAAAACGCTAAGTTCACCACAGAAACGCTAAGTTCTCCAGCGAAACGCTAAGTTCTCCAGCAAAACGCTATGTTCTCCAGCAAAACGCTAAGTTCTCCACAGAAAAGATAAGTTCTACATTACCGAACTAATTTCTCAATTGAAACACAAGGTTTTCCAGCAAAATGCTAAGTTCTCCAGCAAAACGCTAAGTTCTCCAGCGAAACAATAAGTTCTGCATTACCGAACCAATTTCTCAAGTGAAATGCAATGTTCTCCAGCAAAACGCTAAGTTTTACTGCAAAACGCTATGTTCTCCTGCGAAACGCTAAGTTCTCCAGCGAAACGCTAAGTTCTCCAGCGTAACAAGAAGTTCTGCATTACCGAACTAATTTCTCAATTGAAACACTAAGTTCTCCAGCGAAACGCTAAGTTCTCCAGCGAAACGCTAAGTTCTCCAGCAAAACGCTAAGTTCTCCACAGAAAAGATAAGTTCTACATTACCGAACCAATTTCTCAATTGAAACGCAAAGTTCTCCAGCAAAACGCTAAGTTCTGCAGCGAAACGCTAAGTTCTCCAGTGAAACGCTAACTTCTGCATTACCGAACTAATTTCTCAATTGAAACACAAAGTTCTCCAGCAAAACGCTAAGTTCTCCAGCAAAACGCTATGTTCTCCAGCGAAACAATAAGTTCTGCATTACCAAACCAATTTCTCAATTGAAACACAATGTTCTCCATCGAAAAGCTAAGTTCTCCAGCGAAACGCTATGTTCTCCAGCGAAACATTAAATTCTCCAGCAAAACCCTATGTTCTCCAGCGAAACACTAAGTTGTCCAGCGAAACGTTAAGTTCTTCTCAGAAAAGATAAGTTCTACATTACCGAACCAATTTCTCAATTGAAACACAAAGTTCTCCAGCAAAACGCTAAGTTCTACAGTGAAACGCTAAGTTCTGCATTACCGAAATAATTTCTCAATTGAAACACAAAGTTCTCCAGCAAAACGCTTAGTTCTCCAGCAAAACGCTAAGTTCTCCAGTGAAACGCTAAGTTCTCCAGCGAAACACTAAGTTCTCCAGCAAAATGCTAAGTTCTCCAGCGAAACAAGAAGTTCTGCATTACCGAACTAATTTCTCAATTGAAACACAAAGTTCTCCAGCAAAACGCTAAGTTCTCCAGTGAAACGATAAATTCTGCATTACCGAACTAATTTCTCAATTGAAACGCAAAGTTCTCGAGCAAAACGCTACGTTGTCCAGCAAAACGCTAAGTTCTACAGGAAAACGCTATGTTCTCCAGCAAAACACTATGTTCTCCAGCAAAACGCTAAGTTCTCCTGCAAAACGCTATGTATTAAAGCAAAACGCTATCTTTTCCAGCGAAACGCTATGTTCTCCAGCAAAACACTAATTTCACCAGCGAAACAATAAGTTCTGCATTACTGAATCAATTTCTCAATTCAAAGGCAATGTTCTCCAGCAAAACGCTAGGTTTCACAGCAAAACGCTATGTTCTCCTCCGAAACGCAATGTTCTCCAGCGAATCTCTAATTTATCCAGCGAAACGCTAAGTTCTCCAGCGAAACGCTAAGTTCTCCAGCAAAACACTATGTTCTCCAGCGAAACGCTAAGATCTCTACAGAAAAGATAAGTTCTACATTACCGAACCAATTTCTCAATTGAAACGCAAAGTTCTCCAGCAAAACGCTAAGTTCTTCAGCGAAACGCTAAGTTCTCCAGTGAAACACTAAGTTCTGCATTACCGAACTAATTTCTCAATTGAAACACAAAGTTCTCCAGCAAAACGCTTAGTTCTCCAGCAAAACGCTAAGTTCTCCAGTGAAACGCTAAGTTCTCCAGCGAAACACTAAGTTGTCCAGCGAAACGTTAACGTCTCCAGTGAAACGCTAAGTTCTGCATTACCGAACTAATTTCTCAATTGAAACACTAAGTTCTCCAGCAAAATGCTAAGTCCTCCAGCAAAATGCTAAGTTCCCCAGCGAAACAAGAAGTTCTGCATTACCGAACTAATTTCTCAATTGAAACGCCATGTTCTCTATCAAAAAGCTAAGTTCTAAAGAAAAACGCTAAGTTCACAAGCGAAACAATAAGTTCAGCATTACCGAACCAATTTCTCAAGTGACATGCAATGTTCTCCAGCAAAACGTTAAGTTTTACAGCAAAACGCTATGTTCTCCTGCGAAACGCTAAGTTCTCCTGCGAAACGCAATGTTCTCCAGTGAAACTCTAAGTTATCCAGCGAAACGCTAAGTTCTCCAGCAAAACGCTAAGTTCTCCACAGAAACGCTAAGTTCTCGAGCAAAACGCTAAGTTCTCCAGCAAAACGCTATGTTCTCCAGCAAAACGCTATGTTCTCCACAGAAAAGATAAGTTCTACATTACCGAACCAATTTCTCAATTGAAACGCAAAGTTCTCCAGCAAAACGCTAAGTTCTGCAGCAAAACGCTATGTTCTCCAGTGAAACGCTAACTTCTGCATTACCGAACCAATTTCTCAATTGAAACACAAAGTTCTCCAGCAAAACGCTAAGTTCTCCAGTGAAACGCTAAGTTCTGCATTACCGAACTAATTTCTCAATTGAAACACAAAGTTCTCCAGCAAAACGCTAAGTTCTCCAGCAAAACGTTAAGTTCTCCAGCGAAACAAGAAGTTCTGCATTACCGAACTAATTTCTCAATTGAAACACAAAGTTCTCCAGCAAAACGCTTAGTTCTCCAGCAAAACGCTAAGTTCTCCAGTGAAACGCTAAGTTCTCCAGCGAAACACTAAGTTGTCCAGCGAAACATTAACGTCTCCAGTGAAACGCTAAATTCTGCATTACCGAACTAATTTCTCAATTGAAACACAAAGTTCTCCAGCAAAACGCTAAGTTCTGCAGCAAGACACTACGTTGTCCAGTGAAACATTAAGTTCTCCAGCGAAACGCTAGGTTCTCCAGCAAAACGCTACGTTCTCCAGCAAAACGCTTTGTTCTCCAGCGGAACATTAAATTCTCCATCAAAACCCTAAGTTCTCCAGCGAAACACTAAGTTGTCCAGCGAAACACTAAGTTTTCCAGTGAAACGATAAGTTCTGCATTACCGAACTAATTTCTCAATTGAAACGCCATGTTCTCTATCAAAAAGCTAAGTTCTAAAGAAAAACGCTAAGTTCACAAGCGAAACAATAAGTTCTGCATTACTGAACCAATTTCTCAAGTGAAATGCAATGTTCTCCAGCAAAACGTTAAGTTTTACAGCAAAACGCTATGTTCTACTGCGAAACGCTAAGTTCTCCTGCGAAACGCAATGTTCTCCAGTGAAACCCTAAGTTATCCAGCGAAACGCTAAGTTCTCCAGCAAAACGCTAAGTTCTCCACAGAAACACTAAGTTCTCCAGCAAAACGCTAAGTTCTCCAGCAAAACACTATGTTCTCCAGCAAAACGCTATGTTCTTCACAGAAAAGATAAGTTCTACATTACCGAACCAATTTCTCAATTGAAACGCAAAGTTCTCCAGCAAAACGCTAAGTTCTGCAGCAAAACGCTATGTTCTCCAGTGAAACGCTAACTTCTGCATTACCGAACCAATTTCTCAATTGAAACACAAAGTTCTCCAGCAAAACGCTAAGTTCTCCAGTGAAACGCTAAGTTCTGCATTACAGAACTAATTTCTCAATTGAAACACAAAGTTCTCCAGCAAAACGCTAAGTTCTCCAGCAAAACGTTAAGTTCTCCAGCGAAACAAGAAGTTCTGCATTACCGAACTAATTTCTCAATTGAAACACAAAGTTCTCCAGCAAAACGCTAAGTTCTCCAGTGAAACGCTAAGTTCTGCATTACCGAACTAATTTCTCAATTGAAACACAAAGTTCTCCAGCAAAATGCTAAGTTCTCCAGTGAAACACTAAGTTCTGCATTACCGAACTAATTTCTCAATTGAAACACAAAGTTCTCCAGCAAAACGCTTAGGTCTCCAGCAAAACGCTAAGTTCTCCAGTGAAACGCTAAGTTCTCCAGCGAAACACTAAGTTGTCCAGCAAAACATTAACGTTTCCAGTGAAACGCTAAGTTCTGCATTACCGAACTAATTTCTCAATTGAAACACAAAGTTCTCCAGCAAAATGCTAAGTTCTCCAGCAAAATGCTAAGTTCTCCAGCGAAACAAGAAGTTCTGCATTACCGAACTAATTTCTCAATTGAAACGCCATGTTCTCTATCAAAAAGCTAAGTTCTAAAGAAAAACGCTAAGTTCACAAGCGAAACAGTAAGTTCTGCATTACCGAACCAATTTCTCAAGTGAAATTCAATGTTCTCCAGCAAAACGCTAAGTGTTACAGCAATACGCTATGTTCTCCTGCGAAACGCAAAGTTCTCCAGCAAAACACAATGTTCTCCAGTGAAACTCTAAGTTATCCAGCGAAACGCTAAGTTCTCCAGCAAAACGCTATGTTCTCCAGCAAAACGCTAAGTTCTCCACAGAAAAGATAAGTTCTACATTACCGAACTAATTTCTCAATTGAAACACAAGGTTTTCCAGCAAAATGCTAAGTTCTCCAGCAAAACGCTAAGTTCTCCAGCGAAACAATAAGTTCTGCATTACCGAACCAATTTCTCAAGTGAAATGCAATGTTCTCCAGCAAAACGCTAAGTTTTACAGCAAAACGCTATGTTCTCCTGCGAAACGCTAAGTTCTCCTGCGAAACGCAATGTTCTCCAGTGAAACTCTAAGTTATCCAGCGAAACGCTAAGTTCTCCAGCAAAACACTAAGTTCTCCACAGAAACACTAAGTTCTCCAGCGAAACGCTAAGTTCTCCAGCGAAACGCTAAGTTCTCCAGCAAAACGCTAAGTTCTCCACAGAAAAGATAAGTTCTACATTACCGAACCAATTTCTCAATTGAAACGCAAAGTTCTCCAGCAAAACGCTAAGTTCTGCAGCGAAACGCTAAGTTCTCCAGTGAAACGCTAACTTCTGCATTACCGAACTAATTTCTCAATTGAAACACAAAGTTCTCCAGCAAAACGCTAAGTTCTCCAGCAAAACGCTATGTTCTCCAGCGAAACAATAAGTTCTGCATTACCAAACCAATTTCTCAATTGAAACACAATGTTCTCCATCGAAAAGCTAAGTTCTCCAGCGAAACGCTATGTTCTCCAGCGAAACATTAAATTCTCCAGCAAAACCCTATGTTCTCCAGCGAAACACTAAGTTGTCCAGCGAAACGTTAAGTTCTTCTCAGAAAAGATAAGTTCTACATTACCGAACCAATTTCTCAATTGAAACACAAACTTCTCCAGCAAAACGCTAAGTTCTACAGTGAAACGCTAAGTTCTGCATTACCGAACTAATTTCTCAATTGAAACACAAAGTTCTCCAGCAAAACGCTTAGTTCTCCAGCAAAACGCTAAGTTCTCCAGTGAAACGCTAAGTTCTCCAGCGAAACACTAAGTTCTCCAGCAAAATGCTAAGTTCTCCAGCGAAACAAGAAGTTCTGCATTACCGAACTAATTTCTCAATTGAAACACAAAGTTCTCCAGCAAAACGCTAAGTTCTCCAGTGAAACGATATGTTCTGCATTACCGAACTAATTTCTCAATTGAAACACAAAGTTCTCCAGCAAAACGCTTAGTTCTCCAGCAAAATGCTAAGTTCTCCAGCGAAACAAGAAGTTCTGCATTACCGAACTAATTTCTCAATTGAAACGCCATGTTCTCTATCAAAAAGCTAAGTTCTAAAGAAAAACGCTAAGTTCACAAGCGAAACAATAAGTTCTGCATTACCGAACCAATTTCTCAAGTGAAATGCAATGTTCTCCAGCAAAACGTTAAGTTTTACAGCAAAACGCTATGTTCTCCTGCGAAACGCTAAGTTCTCCTGCGAAACGCAATGTTCTCCAGTGAAACTCTAAGTTATCCAGCGAAACGCTAAGTTCTCCAGCATAACGCTAAGTTCTCCACAGAAACGCTAAGTTCTCCAGCAAAACGCTAAATTCTCCAGCAAAACGCTATGTTCTCCAGCAAAACGCTATGTTCTCCACAGAAAAGATAAGTTCTACATTACCGAACCAATTTCTCAATTGAAACGCAAAGTTCTCCAGCAAAACGCTAAGTTCGGCAGCAAAACGCTATGTTCTCCAGTGAAACGCTAACTTCTGCATTACCGAACCAATTTCTCAATTGAAACACAAAGTTCTCCAGCAAAACGCTAAGTTCTCCAGTGAAAGGCTAAGTTCTGCATTACCGAACTAATTTCTCAATTGAAACACAAAGTTCTCCAGCAAAACGCTAAGTTCTCCAGCAAAACGCTATGTTCTCCAGCGAAACAATAAGTTCTGCATTACCAAACCAATTTCTCAATTGAAACACAATGTTCTCCATCGAAAAGCTAAGTTCTCCAGCGAAACGCTATGTTCTCCAGCGAAACATTAAATTCTCCAGCAAAACCCTATGTTCTCCAGCGAAACACTAAGTTGTCCAGCGAAACGTTAAGTTCTTCTCAGAAAAGATAAGTTCTACATTACCGAACCAATTTCTCAATTGAAACACAAAGTTCTCCAGCAAAACGCTAAGTTCTACAGTGAAACGCTAAGTTCTGCATTACCGAAATAATTTCTCAATTGAAACACAAAGTTCTCCAGCAAAACGCTTAGTTCTCCAGCAAAACGCTAAGTTCTCCAGTGAAACGCTAAGTTCTCCAGCGAAACACTAAGTTCTCCAGCAAAATGCTAAGTTCTCCAGCGAAACAAGAAGTTCTGCATTACCGAACTAATTTCTCAATTGAAACACAAAGTTCTCCAGCAAAACGCTAAGTTCTCCAGTGAAACGATAAATTCTGCATTACCGAACTAATTTCTCAATTGAAACGCAAAGTTCTCGAGCAAAACGCTACGTTGTCCAGCAAAACGCTAAGTTCTACAGGAAAACGCTATGTTCTCCAGCAAAACACTATGTTCTCCAGCAAAACGCTAAGTTCTCCTGCAAAACGCTATGTATTAAAGCAAAACGCTATCTTTTCCAGCGAAACGCTATGTTCTCCAGCAAAACACTAATTTCACCAGCGAAACAATAAGTTCTGCATTACTGAATCAATTTCTCAATTCAAAGGCAATGTTCTCCAGCAAAACGCTAGGTTTCACAGCAAAACGCTATGTTCTCCTCCGAAACGCAATGTTCTCCAGCGAATCTCTAATTTATCCAGCGAAACGCTAAGTTCTCCAGCGAAACGCTAAGTTCTCCAGCAAAACACTATGTTCTCCAGCGAAACGCTAAGATCTCTACAGAAAAGATAAGTTCTACATTACCGAACCAATTTCTCAATTGAAACGCAAAGTTCTCCAGCAAAACGCTAAGTTCTTCAGCGAAACGCTAAGTTCTCCAGTGAAACACTAAGTTCTGCATTACCGAACTAATTTCTCAATTGAAACACAAAGTTCTCCAGCAAAACGCTTAGTTCTCCAGCAAAACGCTAAGTTCTCCAGTGAAACGCTAAGTTCTCCAGCGAAACACTAAGTTGTCCAGCGAAACGTTAACGTCTCCAGTGAAACGCTAAGTTCTGCATTACCGAACTAATTTCTCAATTGAAACACTAAGTTCTCCAGCAAAATGCTAAGTCCTCCAGCAAAATGCTAAGTTCCCCAGCGAAACAAGAAGTTCTGCATTACCGAACTAATTTCTCAATTGAAACGCCATGTTCTCTATCAAAAAGCTAAGTTCTAAAGAAAAACGCTAAGTTCACAAGCGAAACAATAAGTTCAGCATTACCGAACCAATTTCTCAAGTGACATGCAATGTTCTCCAGCAAAACGTTAAGTTTTACAGCAAAACGCTATGTTCTCCTGCGAAACGCTAAGTTCTCCTGCGAAACGCAATGTTCTCCAGTGAAACTCTAAGTTATCCAGCGAAACGCTAAGTTCTCCAGCAAAACGCTAAGTTCTCCACAGAAACGCTAAGTTCTCGAGCAAAACGCTAAGTTCTCCAGCAAAACGCTATGTTCTCCAGCAAAACGCTATGTTCTCCACAGAAAAGATAAGTTCTACATTACCGAACCAATTTCTCAATTGAAACGCAAAGTTCTCCAGCAAAACGCTAAGTTCTGCAGCAAAACGCTATGTTCTCCAGTGAAACGCTAACTTCTGCATTACCGAACCAATTTCTCAATTGAAACACAAAGTTCTCCAGCAAAACGCTAAGTTCTCCAGTGAAACGCTAAGTTCTGCATTACCGAACTAATTTCTCAATTGAAACACAAAGTTCTCCAGCAAAACGCTAAGTTCTCCAGCAAAACGTTAAGTTCTCCAGCGAAACAAGAAGTTCTGCATTACCGAACTAATTTCTCAATTGAAACACAAAGTTCTCCAGCAAAACGCTTAGTTCTCCAGCAAAACGCTAAGTTCTCCAGTGAAACGCTAAGTTCTCCAGCGAAACACTAAGTTGTCCAGCGAAACATTAACGTCTCCAGTGAAACGCTAAATTCTGCATTACCGAACTAATTTCTCAATTGAAACACAAAGTTCTCCAGCAAAACGCTAAGTTCTGCAGCAAGACACTACGTTGTCCAGTGAAACATTAAGTTCTCCAGCGAAACGCTAGGTTCTCCAGCAAAACGCTACGTTCTCCAGCAAAACGCTTTGTTCTCCAGCGGAACATTAAATTCTCCATCAAAACCCTAAGTTCTCCAGCGAAACACTAAGTTGTCCAGCGAAACACTAAGTTTTCCAGTGAAACGATAAGTTCTGCATTACCGAACTAATTTCTCAATTGAAACGCCATGTTCTCTATCAAAAAGCTAAGTTCTAAAGAAAAACGCTAAGTTCACAAGCGAAACAATAAGTTCTGCATTACTGAACCAATTTCTCAAGTGAAATGCAATGTTCTCCAGCAAAACGTTAAGTTTTACAGCAAAACGCTATGTTCTACTGCGAAACGCTAAGTTCTCCTGCGAAACGCAATGTTCTCCAGTGAAACCCTAAGTTATCCAGCGAAACGCTAAGTTCTCCAGCAAAACGCTAAGTTCTCCACAGAAACACTAAGTTCTCCAGCAAAACGCTAAGTTCTCCAGCAAAACACTATGTTCTCCAGCAAAACGCTATGTTCTTCACAGAAAAGATAAGTTCTACATTACCGAACCAATTTCTCAATTGAAACGCAAAGTTCTCCAGCAAAACGCTAAGTTCTGCAGCAAAACGCTATGTTCTCCAGTGAAACGCTAACTTCTGCATTACCGAACCAATTTCTCAATTGAAACACAAAGTTCTCCAGCAAAACGCTAAGTTCTCCAGTGAAACGCTAAGTTCTGCATTACAGAACTAATTTCTCAATTGAAACACAAAGTTCTCCAGCAAAACGCTAAGTTCTCCAGCAAAACGTTAAGTTCTCCAGCGAAACAAGAAGTTCTGCATTACCGAACTAATTTCTCAATTGAAACACAAAGTTCTCCAGCAAAACGCTAAGTTCTCCAGTGAAACGCTAAGTTCTGCATTACCGAACTAATTTCTCAATTGAAACACAAAGTTCTCCAGCAAAATGCTAAGTTCTCCAGTGAAACACTAAGTTCTGCATTACCGAACTAATTTCTCAATTGAAACACAAAGTTCTCCAGCAAAACGCTTAGTTCTCCAGCAAAACGCTAAGTTCTCCAGTGAAACGCTAAGTTCTCCAGCGAAACACTAAGTTGTCCAGCAAAACATTAACGTTTCCAGTGAAACGCTAAGTTCTGCATTACCGAACTAATTTCTCAATTGAAACACAAAGTTCTCCAGCAAAATGCTAAGTTCTCCAGCAAAATGCTAAGTTCTCCAGCGAAACAAGAAGTTCTGCATTACCGAACTAATTTCTCAATTGAAACGCCATGTTCTCTATCAAAAAGCTAAGTTCTAAAGAAAAACGCTAAGTTCACAAGCGAAACAGTAAGTTCTGCATTACCGAACCAATTTCTCAAGTGAAATTCAATGTTCTCCAGCAAAACGCTAAGTGTTACAGCAATACGCTATGTTCTCCTGCGAAACGCTAAGTTCTCCAGCAAAACACAATGTTCTCCAGTGAAACTCTAAGTTATCCAGCGAAACGCTAAGTTCTCCAGCAAAACGCTATGTTCTCCAGCAAAACGCTAAGTTCTCCACAGAAAAGATAAGTTCTACATTACCGAACTAATTTCTCAATTGAAACACAAGGTTTTCCAGCAAAATGCTAAGTTCTCCAGCAAAACGCTAAGTTCTCCAGCGAAACAATAAGTTCTGCATTACCGAACCAATTTCTCAAGTGAAATGCAATGTTCTCCAGCAAAACGCTAAGTTTTACAGCAAAACGCTATGTTCTCCTGCGAAACGCTAAGTTCTCCTGCGAAACGCAATGTTCTCCAGTGAAACTCTAAGTTATCCAGCGAAACGCTAAGTTCTCCAGCAAAACACTAAGTTCTCCACAGAAACACTAAGTTCTCCAGCGAAACGCTAAGTTCTCCAGCGAAACGCTAAGTTCTCCAGCAAAACGCTAAGTTCTCCACAGAAAAGATAAGTTCTACATTACCGAACCAATTTCTCAATTGAAACGCAAAGTTCTCCAGCAAAACGCTAAGTTCTGCAGCGAAACGCTAAGTTCTCCAGTGAAACGCTAACTTCTGCATTACCGAACTAATTTCTCAATTGAAACACAAAGTTCTCCAGCAAAACGCTAAGTTCTCCAGCAAAACGCTATGTTCTCCAGCGAAACAATAAGTTCTGCATTACCAAACCAATTTCTCAATTGAAACACAATGTTCTCCATCGAAAAGCTAAGTTCTCCAGCGAAACGCTATGTTCTCCAGCGAAACATTAAATTCTCCAGCAAAACCCTATGTTCTCCAGCGAAACACTAAGTTGTCCAGCGAAACGTTAAGTTCTTCTCAGAAAAGATAAGTTCTACATTACCGAACCAATTTCTCAATTGAAACACAAACTTCTCCAGCAAAACGCTAAGTTCTACAGTGAAACGCTAAGTTCTGCATTACCGAACTAATTTCTCAATTGAAACACAAAGTTCTCCAGCAAAACGCTTAGTTCTCCAGCAAAACGCTAAGTTCTCCAGTGAAACGCTAAGTTCTCCAGCGAAACACTAAGTTCTCCAGCAAAATGCTAAGTTCTCCAGCGAAACAAGAAGTTCTGCATTACCGAACTAATTTCTCAATTGAAACACAAAGTTCTCCAGCAAAACGCTAAGTTCTCCAGTGAAACGATATGTTCTGCATTACCGAACTAATTTCTCAATTGAAACACAAAGTTCTCCAGCAAAACGCTTAGTTCTCCAGCAAAATGCTAAGTTCTCCAGCGAAACAAGAAGTTCTGCATTACCGAACTAATTTCTCAATTGAAACGCCATGTTCTCTATCAAAAAGCTAAGTTCTAAAGAAAAACGCTAAGTTCACAAGCGAAACAATAAGTTCTGCATTACCGAACCAATTTCTCAAGTGAAATGCAATGTTCTCCAGCAAAACGTTAAGTTTTACAGCAAAACGCTATGTTCTCCTGCGAAACGCTAAGTTCTCCTGCGAAACGCAATGTTCTCCAGTGAAACTCTAAGTTATCCAGCGAAACGCTAAGTTCTCCAGCATAACGCTAAGTTCTCCACAGAAACGCTAAGTTCTCCAGCAAAACGCTAAATTCTCCAGCAAAACGCTATGTTCTCCAGCAAAACGCTATGTTCTCCACAGAAAAGATAAGTTCTACATTACCGAACCAATTTCTCAATTGAAACGCAAAGTTCTCCAGCAAAACGCTAAGTTCGGCAGCAAAACCCTATGTTCTCCAGTGAAACGCTAACTTCTGCATTACCGAACCAATTTCTCAATTGAAACACAAAGTTCTCCAGCAAAACGCTAAGTTCTCCAGTGAAAGGCTAAGTTCTGCATTACAGAACTAATTTCTCAATTGAAACACAAAATTCTCCAGCAAAACGCTAAGTTCTCCAGCAAAACGCTAAGTTCTCCAGTGAAACGCTAAGTTCTGCATTACCGAACTAATTTCTCAATTGAAACACAAAGTTCTCCAGCAAAATGCTAAGTTCTCCAGTGAAACACTAAGTTCTGCATTACCGAACTAATTTCTCAATTGAAACACAAAGTTCTCCAGCAAAACGCTTAGTTCTCCAGCAAAACGCTAAGTTCTCCAGTGAAACGCTAAGTTCTCCAGCGAAACACTAAGTTGTCCAGCAAAACATTAACGTTTCCAGTGAAACGCTAAGTTCTGCATTACCGAACTAATTTCTCAATTGAAACACAAAGTTCTCCAGCAAAATGCTAAGTTCTCCAGCAAAATGCTAAGTTCTCCAGCGAAACAAGAAGTTCTGCATTACCGAACTAATTTCTCAATTGAAACGCCATGTTCTCTATCAAAAAGCTAAGTTCTAAAGAAAAACGCTAAGTTCACAAGCGAAACAATAAGTTCTGCATTACCGAACCAATTTCTCAAGTGAAATGCAATGTTCTCCAGCAAAACGCTAAGTGTTACAGCAATACGCTATGTTCTCCTGCGAAACGCTAAGTTCTCCAGCAAAACACAATGTTCTCCAGTGAAACTCTAAGTTATCCAGCGAAACGCTAAGTTCTCCAGCAAAACGCTAAGTTCTCTAGCGAAACGCTAAGTTCTCCAGCAAAACGCTATGTTCTCCAGCAAAACGCTATGTTCTCCACAGAAAAGATAAGTTCTACATTACCGAACTAATTTCTCAATTGAAACACAAAGTTCTCCAGCAAAACGCTAAGTTCTCCAGCAAAACGCTAAGTTCTCCAGCGAAACAATAAGTTCAGCATTACCGAACCAATTTCTCAAGTGAAATGCAATGTTTTCCAGCAAAACGCTAAGTTTTACAGCAAAACGCTATGTTCTCCTGCGAAACGCTAAGTTCTCCTGCGAAACGCAATGTTCTCCAGTGAAACTCTAAGTTATCCAGCGAAACGCTAAGTTCTCCAGCAAAACACTAAGTTCTCCACAGAAACACTAAGTTCTCCAGCGAAACGCTAAGTTCTCCAGCGAAACGCTATGTTCTCCAGCAAAACGCTAAGTTCTCCACAGAAAAGATAAGTTCTACATTACCGAACCAATTTCTCAATTGAAACGCAAAGTTCTCCAGCAAAACGCTAAGTTCTGCAGCGAAACGCTAAGTTCTCCAGTGAAACGCTAACTTCTGCATTACCGAACTAATTTCTCAATTGAAACACAAAGTTCTCCAGCAAAACGCTAAGTTCTCCAGCAAAACGCTATGTTCTCCAGCGAAACAATAAGTTCTGCATTACCAAACCAATTTCTCAATTGAAACACAATGTTCTCCATCGAAAAGCTAAGTTCTCCAGGGAAACGCTATGTTCTCCAGCGAAACATTAAATTCTCCAGCAAAACCCTATGTTCTCCAGCGAAACACTAAGTTGTCCAGCGAAACGTTAAGTTCTTCTCAGAAAAGATATGTTCTACATTACCGAACCAATTTCTCAATTGAAACACAAAGTTCTCCAGCAAAACGCTAAGTTCTACAGTGAAACGCTAAGTTCTGCATTACCGAACTAATTTCTCAATTGAAACACAAAGTTCTCCAGCAAAACGCTTAGTTCTCCAGCAAAACGCTAAGTTCTCCAGTGAAACGCTAAGTTCTTCAGCGAAACACTAAGTTCTCCAGCAAAATGCTAAGTTCTCCAGCGAAAGAAGAAGTTCTGCATTACCGAACTAATTTCTCAATTGAAACACAAAGTTCTCCAGCAAAACGCTAAGTTCTCCAGTGAAACGATAAATTCTGCATTACCGAACTAATTTCTCAATTGAAACGCAAAGTTCTCGAGCAAAACGCTACGTTGTCCAGCAAAACGCTAAGTTCTACAGGAAAACGCTATGTTCTCCAGCAAAACACTATGTTCTCCAGCAAAACGCTAAGTTCTCCTGCAAAACGCTATGTATTAAAGCAAAACGCTATCTTTTCCAGCGAAACGCTATGTTCTCCAGCAAAACACTAATTTCACCAGCGAAACAATGAGTTCTGCATTACTGAATCAATTTCTCAATTCAAAGGCAATGTTCTCCAGCAAAACGCTAAGTTCTCCAGCAAAACGTTAAGTTCTCCAGCGAAACAAGAAGTTCTGCATTACCGAACTAATTTCTCAATTGAAACACAAAGTTCTCCAGCAAAACGCTTAGGTCTCCAGCAAAACGCTAAGTTCTCCAGTGAAACGCTAAGTTCTCCAGCGAAACGCTAAGTTCTCCAGCGAAACATTAACGTCTCCAGTGAAACGCTAACTTCTGCATTACCGAACTAATTTCTCAATTGAAACACAAAGTTCTCCAGCAAAACGCTAAGTTCTGCAGCAAGACACTACGTTGTCCAGTGAAACATTAAGTTCTCCAGCGAAACGCTAGGTTCTCCAGCAAAACGCTACGTTCTCCAGCAAAACGCTTTGTTCTCCAGCAGAACATTAAATTCTCCATCAAAACCCTAAGTTCTCCAGCGAAACACTAAGTTGTCCAGCGAAACACTAAGTTTTCCAGTGAAACGATAAGTTCTGCATTACCAAACTAATTTCTCAATAGAAACGCAAAGTTCTCCAGCAAAACGCTACGTTGTCCAGCAAAACCCTAAGTTCTACAGGAAAACGCTATGTTCTCCAGCAAAACACTAATTTCACCAGCGAAACAATAAGTTCTGCATTACTGAACCAATTTCTCAATTCAAAGGCAATGTTCTCCAGCAAAACGCTAGGTTTTACAGCAAAACGCTATGTTCTCCTCCGAAACGCAATGTTCTCCAGCGAATCTCTAATTTATCCAGCGAAACGCTAAGTTCTCCAGCGAAACGCTAAGTTCTCCAGCGAAACGCTATGTTCTCCTGCAAAACACTATGTTCTCCAGCGAAACGCTAAGATCTCTACAGAAAAGATAAGTTCTACATTACCGAACTAATTTCTCAATTGAAACACAAAGTTTTCCAGCAAAACGCTTAGTTCTCCAGCAAAACGCTAAGTTCTCCAGTGAAACGCTAAGTTCTCCAGCGAAACACTAAGTTGTCCAGCAAAACGTTAACGTCTCCAGTGAAACGCTAAGTTCTGCATTACCGAACTAATTTCTCAATTGAAACACAAAGTTCTCCAGCAAAATGCTAAGTTCTCCAGCAAAATGCTAAGTTCTCCAGCGAAACAAGAAGTTCTGCATTACCGAACTAATTTCTCAATTGAAACGCCATGTTCTCTATCAAAAAGCTAAGTTCTAAAGAAAAACGCTAAGGTCACAAGCGAAAGGTTCGCTAAGGTTCTGCATTACCGAACCAATTTCTCAAGTGAAATGCAATGTTCTCCAGCAAAACACTAAGTTTTACAGCAAAACGCTATGTTCTCCTGCGAAACGCTAAGTTCTCCAGCGAAACACAATGTTCTTCAGTGAAACTCTAAGTTATCCAGCGAAACGCTAAGTTCTCCAGCAAAACACTATGTTCTCCAGCAAAACGCTAAGTTCTGCAGCGAAACGCTAAGTTCTCCAGTGAAACGCTAACTTCTGCATTACCGAACTAATTTCTCAATTGAAACACAAAGTTCTCCAGCAAAACGCTAAGTTCTCCAGCAAAACGCTATGTTCTCCAGCGAAACAATAAGTTCTGCATTACCAAACCAATTTCTCAATTGAAACACAATGTTCTCCATCGAAAAGCTAAGTTCTCCAGGGAAACGCTATGTTCTCCAGCGAAACATTAAATTCTCCAGCAAAACCCTATGTTCTCCAGCGAAACACTAAGTTGTCCAGCGAAACGTTAAGTTCTTCTCAGAAAAGATATGTTCTACATTACCGAACCAATTTCTCAATTGAAACACAAAGTTCTCCAGCAAAACGCTAAGTTCTACAGTGAAACGCTAAGTTCTGCATTACCGAACTAATTTCTCAATTGAAACACAAAGTTCTCCAGCAAAACGCTTAGTTCTCCAGCAAAACGCTAAGTTCTCCAGTGAAACGCTAAGTTCTTCAGCGAAACACTAAGTTCTCCAGCAAAATGCTAAGTTCTCCAGCGAAAGAAGAAGTTCTGCATTACCGAACTAATTTCTCAATTGAAACACAAAGTTCTCCAGCAAAACGCTAAGTTCTCCAGTGAAACGATAAATTCTGCATTACCGAACTAATTTCTCAATTGAAACGCAAAGTTCTCGAGCAAAACGCTACGTTGTCCAGCAAAACGCTAAGTTCTACAGGAAAACGCTATGTTCTCCAGCAAAACACTATGTTCTCCAGCAAAACGCTAAGTTCTCCTGCAAAACGCTATGTATTAAAGCAAAACGCTATCTTTTCCAGCGAAACGCTATGTTCTCCAGCAAAACACTAATTTCACCAGCGAAACAATGAGTTCTGCATTACTGAATCAATTTCTCAATTCAAAGGCAATGTTCTCCAGCAAAACGCTAAGTTCTCCAGCAAAACGTTAAGTTCTCCAGCGAAACAAGAAGTTCTGCATTACCGAACTAATTTCTCAATTGAAACACAAAGTTCTCCAGCAAAACGCTTAGGTCTCCAGCAAAACGCTAAGTTCTCCAGTGAAACGCTAAGTTCTCCAGCGAAACGCTAAGTTCTCCAGCGAAACATTAACGTCTCCAGTGAAACGCTAACTTCTGCATTACCGAACTAATTTCTCAATTGAAACACAAAGTTCTCCAGCAAAACGCTAAGTTCTGCAGCAAGACACTACGTTGTCCAGTGAAACATTAAGTTCTCCAGCGAAACGCTAGGTTCTCCAGCAAAACGCTACGTTCTCCAGCAAAACGCTTTGTTCTCCAGCAGAACATTAAATTCTCCATCAAAACCCTAAGTTCTCCAGCGAAACACTAAGTTGTCCAGCGAAACACTAAGTTTTCCAGTGAAACGATAAGTTCTGCATTACCAAACTAATTTCTCAATAGAAACGCAAAGTTCTCCAGCAAAACGCTACGTTGTCCAGCAAAACGCTAAGTTCTACAGGAAAACGCTATGTTCTCCAGCAAAACACTAATTTCACCAGCGAAACAATAAGTTCTGCATTACTGAACCAATTTCTCAATTCAAAGGCAATGTTCTCCAGCAAAACGCTAGGTTTTACAGCAAAACGCTATGTTCTCCTCCGAAACGCAATGTTCTCCAGCGAATCTCTAATTTATCCAGCGAAACGCTAAGTTCTCCAGCGAAACGCTAAGTTCTCCAGCGAAACGCTATGTTCTCCTGCAAAACACTATGTTCTCCAGCGAAACGCTAAGATCTCTACAGAAAAGATAAGTTCTACATTACCGAACTAATTTCTCAATTGAAACACAAAGTTTTCCAGCAAAACGCTTAGTTCTCCAGCAAAACGCTAAGTTCTCCAGTGAAACGCTAAGTTCTCCAGCGAAACACTAAGTTGTCCAGCAAAACGTTAACGTCTCCAGTGAAACGCTAAGTTCTGCATTACCGAACTAATTTCTCAATTGAAACACAAAGTTCTCCAGCAAAATGCTAAGTTCTCCAGCAAAATGCTAAGTTCTCCAGCGAAACAAGAAGTTCTGCATTACCGAACTAATTTCTCAATTGAAACGCCATGTTCTCTATCAAAAAGCTAAGTTCTAAAGAAAAACGCTAAGGTCACAAGCGAAAGGTTCGCTAAGGTTCTGCATTACCGAACCAATTTCTCAAGTGAAATGCAATGTTCTCCAGCAAAACACTAAGTTTTACAGCAAAACGCTATGTTCTCCTGCGAAACGCTAAGTTCTCCAGCGAAACACAATGTTCTTCAGTGAAACTCTAAGTTATCCAGCGAAACGCTAAGTTCTCCAGCAAAACACTATGTTCTCCAGCAAAACGCTAAGTTCTGCAGCGAAACGCTAAGTTCTCCAGTGAAACGCTAACTTCTGCATTACCGAACTAATTTCTCAATTGAAACACAAAGTTCTCCAGCAAAACGCTAAGTTCTCCAGCAAAACGCTATGTTCTCCAGCGAAACAATAAGTTCTGCATTACCAAACCAATTTCTCAATTGAAACACAATGTTCTCCATCGAAAAGCTAAGTTCTCCAGGGAAACGCTATGTTCTCCAGCGAAACATTAAATTCTCCAGCAAAACCCTATGTTCTCCAGCGAAACACTAAGTTGTCCAGCGAAACGTTAAGTTCTTCTCAGAAAAGATATGTTCTACATTACCGAACCAATTTCTCAATTGAAACACAAAGTTCTCCAGCAAAACGCTAAGTTCTACAGTGAAACGCTAAGTTCTGCATTACCGAACTAATTTCTCAATTGAAACACAAAGTTCTCCAGCAAAACGCTTAGTTCTCCAGCAAAACGCTAAGTTCTCCAGTGAAACGCTAAGTTCTTCAGCGAAACACTAAGTTCTCCAGCAAAATGCTAAGTTCTCCAGCGAAAGAAGAAGTTCTGCATTACCGAACTAATTTCTCAATTGAAACACAAAGTTCTCCAGCAAAACGCTAAGTTCTCCAGTGAAACGATAAATTCTGCATTACCGAACTAATTTCTCAATTGAAACGCAAAGTTCTCGAGCAAAACGCTACGTTGTCCAGCAAAACGCTAAGTTCTACAGGAAAACGCTATGTTCTCCAGCAAAACACTATGTTCTCCAGCAAAACGCTAAGTTCTCCTGCAAAACGCTATGTATTAAAGCAAAACGCTATCTTTTCCAGCGAAACGCTATGTTCTCCAGCAAAACACTAATTTCACCAGCGAAACAATGAGTTCTGCATTACTGAATCAATTTCTCAATTCAAAGGCAATGTTCTCCAGCAAAACGCTAAGTTCTCCAGCAAAACGTTAAGTTCTCCAGCGAAACAAGAAGTTCTGCATTACCGAACTAATTTCTCAATTGAAACACAAAGTTCTCCAGCAAAACGCTTAGGTCTCCAGCAAAACGCTAAGTTCTCCAGTGAAACGCTAAGTTCTCCAGCGAAACGCTAAGTTCTCCAGCGAAACATTAACGTCTCCAGTGAAACGCTAACTTCTGCATTACCGAACTAATTTCTCAATTGAAACACAAAGTTCTCCAGCAAAACGCTAAGTTCTGCAGCAAGACACTACGTTGTCCAGTGAAACATTAAGTTCTCCAGCGAAACGCTAGGTTCTCCAGCAAAACGCTACGTTCTCCAGCAAAACGCTTTGTTCTCCAGCAGAACATTAAATTCTCCATCAAAACCCTAAGTTCTCCAGCGAAACACTAAGTTGTCCAGCGAAACACTAAGTTTTCCAGTGAAACGATAAGTTCTGCATTACCAAACTAATTTCTCAATTGAAACGCAAAGTTCTCCAGCAAAACGCTACGTTGTCCAGCAAAACGCTAAGTTCTACAGGAAAACGCTATGTTCTCCAGCAAAACACTAATTTCACCAGCGAAACAATAAGTTCTGCATTACTGAACCAATTTCTCAATTCAAAGGCAATGTTCTCCAGCAAAACGCTAGGTTTTACAGCAAAACACTATGTTCTCCTCCGAAACGCAATGTTCTCCAGCGAATCTCTAATTTATCCAGCGAAACGCTAAGTTCTCCAGCGAAACGCTAAGTTCTCCAGCGAAACGCTATGTTCTCCTGCAAAGCACTATGTTCTCCAGCGAAACGCTAAGATCTCTACAGAAAAGATAAGTTCTACATTACCGAACTAATTTCTCAATTGAAACACAAAGTTTTCCAGCAAAACGCTTAGTTCTCCAGCAAAACACTAAGTTCTCCAGTGAAACGCTAAGTTCTCCAGCGAAACACTAAGTTGTCCAGCAAAACGTTAACGTCTCCAGTGAAACGCTAAGTTCTGCATTACCGAACTAATTTCTCAATTGAAACACAAAGTTCTCCAGCAAAATGCTAAGTTCTCCAGCAAAATGCTAAGTTCTCCAGCGAAACAAGAAGTTCTGCATTACCGAACTAATTTCTCAATTGAAACGCCATGTTCTCTATCAAAAAGCTAAGTTCTAAAGAAAAACGCTAAGGTCACAAGCGAAAGGTTCGCTAAGGTTCTGCATTACCGAACCAATTTCTCAAGTGAAATGCAATGTTCTCCAGCAAAACACTAAGTTTTACAGCAAAACGCTATGTTCTCCTGCGAAACGCTAAGTTCTCCAGCGAAACACAATGTTCTTCAGTGAAACTCTAAGTTATCCAGCGAAACGCTAAGTTCTCCAGCAAAACACTATGTTCTCCAGCAAAACGCTAAGTTCTCCACAGAAAAGATAAGTTCTACATTACCGAACCAATTTCTCAATTGAAACGCAAAGTTCTCCAGCAAAACGCTAAGTTCTGCAGCGAAACGCTAAGTTCTCCAGTGGAACGCTAACTTCTGCATTACCGAACTAATTTCTCAATTGAAACACAAAGTTCTCCAGCAAAATGCTAAGTTCTCCAGCAAAACGCTATGTTCTCCAGCGAAACATTAAATTCTCCAGCAAAACCCTATGTTCTCCAGCGAAACACTAAGTTGTCCAGCGAAACGTTAAGTTCTTCTCAGAAAAGGTAAGTTCTACATTACCGAACCAATTTCTCAATTGAAACACAAAGTTCTCCAGCAAAACGCTAAGTTCTCCAGTGAAACGCTAAGTTCTGCATTACCGAACTAATTTCTCAATTGAAACACAAAGTTCTCCAGCAAAATGCTAAGTTCTCCAGTGAAACACTAAGTTCTGCATTACCGAACTAATTTCTCAATTGAAACACAAAGTTCTCCAGCAAAACGCTTAGTTCTCCAGCAAAACGCTAAGTTCTCCAGTGAAACGCTAAGTTCTCCAGCGAAACACTAAGTTGTCCAGCAAAACATTAACGTCTCCAGTGAAACGCTAAGTTCTGTATTACCGAGCTAATTTCTCAATTGAAACACAAAGTTCTCCAGCAAAATGCTAAGTTCTCCAGCAAAATGCTAAGTTCTCCAGCGAAACAAGAAGTTCTGCATTACCGAACTAATTTCTCAATTGAAACGCCATGTTCTCTATCAAAAAGCTATGTTCTAAAGAAAAACGCTAAGGTCACAAGCGAAACAATAAGTTCTGCATTACCGAACCAATTTCTCAAGTGAAATGCAATGTTCTCCAGCAAAACGCTAAGTTTTACAGCAAAAAGCTATGTTCTCCTGCGAAACGCTAAGTTCTCCTGCGAAACGCAATGTTCTCCAGTGAAACTCTAAGTTATCCAGCGAAACGCTAAGTTCTCCAGCAAAACGCTAAGTTCTCCACAGAAACACTAAGTTCTCCAGCAAAACGCTAAGTTCTCCAGCGAAACGCTAAGTTCTCCAGCAAAACGCTAATTTCTCCACAGAAAAGATAAGTTCTACATTACCGAACCAATTTCTCAATTGAAACGCAAAGTTCTCCAGCAAAACGCTAAGTTCTGCAGCGAAACGCTAAGTTCTCCAGTGAAACGCTAACTTCTGCATTAGCGAACTAATTTCTCAATTGAAACACAAAGTTCTCCAGCAAAACGCTAAGTTCTCCAGCAAAACGCTATGTTCTCCAGCGAAACAATAAGTTCTGCATTACCAAACCAATTTCTCAATTGAAACACAATGTTCTCCATCGAAAAGCTAAGTTCTCCAGCGAAACGCTATGTTCTCCAGCGAAACATTAAATTCTCCAGCAAAACCCTATGTTCTCCAGCGAAACACTAAGTTGTCCAGCGAAACGTTAAGTTCTTCTCAGAAAAGATAAGTTCTACATTACCGAACCAATTTCTCAATTGAAACACAAAGTTCTCCAGCAAAACGCTAAGTTCTCCAGTGAAACGCTAAGTTCTGCATTACCGAACTAATTTCTCAATTGAAACACAAAGTTCTCCAGCAAAACGCTAAGTTCTACAGTGAAACGCTAAGTTCTGCATTACCGAACTAATTTCTCAATTGAAACACAAAGTTCTCCAGCAAAACGCTTAGTTCTCCAGCAAAACGCTAAGTTCTCCAGTGAAACGCTAAGTTCTCCAGCGAAACACTAAGTTGTCCAGCGAAACGTTAACGTCTCCAGTGAAACGCTAAGTTCTGCATTACCGAACTAATTTCTCAATTGAAACACAAAGTTCTCCAGCAAAATGCTAAGTTCTCCAGCAAAATGCTAAGTTCTCCAGCGAAACAAGAAGTTCTGCATTACCGAACTAATTTCTCAATTGAAACACAAAGTTCTCCAGCAAAACGCTAAGTTCTCCAGTGAAACGATAAATTCTGCATTACCGAACTAATTTCTCAATTGAAACGCAAAGTTCTCGAGCAAAACGCTACGTTGTCCAGCAAAACGCTAAGTTCTACAGGAAAACGCTATGTTCTCCAGCAAAACACTATGTTCTCCAGCAAAACGCTAAGTTCTCCTGCAAAACGCTATGTATTAAAGCAAAACGCTGTCTTTTCCAGCGAAACGCTATGTTCTCCAGCAAAACACTAATTTCACCAGCGAAACAATGAGTTCTGCATTACTGAATCAATTTCTCAATTCAAAGGCAATGTTCTCCAGCAAAACGCTAGGTTTTACAGCAAAATGCTATGTTCTCCTCCGAAACGCAATGTTCTCCAGCGAATCTCTAATTTATCCAGCGAAACGCTAAGTTCTCCAGCGAAACGCTAAGTTCTCCAGGAAAACACTATGTTCTCCAGCGAAACGCTAAGATCTCTACAGAAAAGATAAGTTCTACATTACCGAACCAATTTCTCAATTGAAATGCAATGTTCTCCAGCAAAACGCTAAGTTCTCCAGCAAAACGCTAAGTTCTCCAGTGAAACACTAAGTTCTGCATTACCGAACTAATTTCTCAATTGAAACACAAAGTTCTCCAGCAAAACGCTTAGTTCTCCAGCAAAACGCTAAGTTCTCCAGTGAAACGCTAAGTTCTCCAGCGAAACACTAAGTTGTCCAGCGAAACGTTAACGTCTCCAGTGAAACGCTAAGTTCTGCATTACCGAACTAATTTCTCAATTGAAACACTAAGTTCTCCAGCAAAATGCTAAGTTCTCCAGCAAAATGCTAAGTTCCCCAGCGAAACAAGAAGTTCTGCATTACCGAACTAATTTCTCAATTGAAACGCCATGTTCTCTATCAAAAAGCTATGTTCTAAAGAAAAACGCTAAGGTCACAAGCGAAACAATAAGTTCTGCATTACCGAACCAATTTCTCAAGTGAAATGCAATGTTCTCCAGCAAAACGCTAAGTTTTACAGCAAAAAGCTATGTTCTCCTGCGAAACGCTAAGTTCTCCTGCGAAACGCAATGTTCTCCAGTGAAACTCTAAGTTATCCAGCGAAACGCTAAGTTCTCCAGCAAAACGCTAAGTTCTCCACAGAAACACTAAGTTCTCCAGCGAAACGCTAAGTTCTCCAGCGAAACGCTAAGTTCTCCAGCAAAACGCTAATTTCTCCACAGAAAAGATAAGTTCTACATTACCGAACCAATTTCTCAATTGAAACGCAAAGTTCTCCAGCAAAACGCTAAGTTCTGCAGCGAAACGCTAAGTTCTCCAGTGAAACGCTAACTTCTGCATTAGCGAACTAATTTCTCAATTGAAACACAAAGTTCTCCAGCAAAACGCTAAGTTCTCCAGCAAAACGCTATGTTCTCCAGCGAAACAATAAGTTCTGCATTACCAAACCAATTTCTCAATTGAAACACAATGTTCTCCATCGAAAAGCTAAGTTCTCCAGCGAAACGCTATGTTCTCCAGCGAAACATTAAATTCTCCAGCAAAACCCTACGTTCTCCAGCGAAACACTAAGTTGTCCAGCGAAACGTTAAGTTCTTCTCAGAAAAGATAAGTTCTACATTACCGAACCAATTTCTCAATTGAAACACAAAGTTCTCCAGCAAAACGCTAAGTTCTCCAGTGAAACGCTAAGTTCTGCATTACCGAACTAATTTCTCAATTGAAACACAAAGTTCTCCAGCAAAACGCTAAGTTCTACAGTGAAACGCTAAGTTCTGCATTACCGAACTAATTTCTCAATTGAAACACAAAGTTCTCCAGCAAAACGCTTAGTTCTCCAGCAAAACGCTAAGTTCTCCAGTGAAACGCTAAGTTCTCCAGCGAAACACTAAGTTGTCCAGCGAAACGTTAACGTCTCCAGTGAAACGCTAAGTTCTGCATTACCGAACTAATTTCTCAATTGAAACACAAAGTTCTCCAGCAAAATGCTAAGTTCTCCAGCAAAATGCTAAGTTCTCCAGCGAAACAAGAAGTTCTGCATTACCGAACTAATTTCTCAATTGAAACACAAAGTTCTCCAGCAAAACGCTAAGTTCTCCAGTGAAACGATAAATTCTGCATTACCGAACTAATTTCTCAATTGAAACGCAAAGTTCTCGAGCAAAACGCTACGTTGTCCAGCAAAACGCTAAGTTCTACAGGAAAACGCTATGTTCTCCAGCAAAACACTAATTTCACCAGCGAAACAATAAGTTCTGCATTACTGAATCAATTTCTCAATTCAAAGGCAATGTTCTCCAGCAAAACGCTAGGTTTTACAGCAAAACGCTATGTTCTCCTCCGAAACGCAATGTTCTCCAGCGAATCTCTAATTTATCCAGCGAAACGCTAAGTTCTCCAGCGAAACGCTAAGTTCTCCAGCAAAACACTATGTTCTCCAGCGAAACGCTAAGATCTCTACAGAAAAGATAAGTTCTACATTACCGAACCAATTTCTCAATTGAAATGCAATGTTCTCCAGCAAAACGCTAAGTTCTTCAGTGAAACGCTAAGTTCTCCAGTGAAACACTAAGTTCTGCATTACCGAACTAATTTCTCAATTGAAACACAAAGTTCTCCAGCAAAACGCTTAGTTCTCCAGCAAAACGCTAAGTTCTCCAGTGAAACGCTAAGTTCTCCAGCGAAACGTTAACGTCTCCAGTGAAACGCTAAGTTCTGCATTACCGAACTAATTTCTCAATTGAAACACTAAGTTCTCCAGCAAAATGCTAAGTTCTCCAGCAAAATGCTAAGTTCCCCAGCGAAACAAGAAGTTCTGCATTACCGAACTAATTTCTCAATTGAAACGCCATGTTCTCTATCAAAAAACTAAGTTCTAAAGAAAAACGCTAAGTTCAAAAGCGAAACAATAAGTTCTGCATTACCGAACCAATTTCTCAAGTGAAATGCAATGTTCTCCAGCAAAACGTTAAGTTTTACAGCAAAACGCTATGTTCTCCTGCGAAACGCTAAGTTCTCCTGCGAAACGCAATGTTCTCCAGTGAAACTCTAAGTTATCCAGCGAAACGCTAAGTTCTCCAGCAAAACGCTAAGTTCTCCACAGAAACGCTAAGTTCTCCAGCAAAACGCTAAGTTCTCCAGCAAAACGCTATGTTTTCCAGCAAAACGCTATGTTCTCCACAGAAAAGATAAGTTCTACATTACCGAACCAATTTCTCAATTGAAACGCAAAGTTCTCCAGCAAAACGCTAAGTTCTACAGTGAAACGCTAAGTTCTGCATTACCGAACTAATTTCTCAATTGAAACACAAAGTTCTCCAGCAAAACGCTTAGTTCTCCAGCAAAACGCTAAGTTCTCCAGTGAAACGCTAAGTTCTCCAGCGAAACACTAAGTTGTCCAGCGAAACGTTAACGTCTCCAGTGAAACGCTAAGTTCTGCATTACCGAACTAATTTCTCAATTGAAACACAAAGTTCTCCAGCAAAATGCTAAGTTCTCCAGCAAAATGCTAAGTTCTCCAGCGAAACAAGAAGTTCTGCATTACCGAACTAATTTCTCAATTGAAACACAAAGTTCTCCAGCAAAACGCTAAGTTCTCCAGTGAAACGATAAATTCTGCATTACCGAACTAATTTCTCAATTGAAACGCAAAGTTCTCGAGCAAAACGCTACGTTGTCCAGCAAAACGCTAAGTTCTACAGGAAAACGCTATGTTCTCCAGCAAAACACTATGTTCTCCAGCAAAACGCTAAGTTCTCCTGCAAAACGCTATGTATTAAAGCAAAACGCTGTCTTTTCCAGCGAAACGCTATGTTCTCCAGCAAAACACTAATTTCACCAGCGAAACAATGAGTTCTGCATTACTGAATCAATTTCTCAATTCAAAGGCAATGTTCTCCAGCAAAACGCTAGGTTTTACAGCAAAACGCTATGTTCTCCTCCGAAACGCAATGTTCTCCAGCGAATCTCTAATTTATCCAGCGAAACGCTAAGTTCTCCAGCGAAACGCTAAGTTCTCCAGGAAAACACTATGTTCTCCAGCGAAACGCTAAGATCTCTACAGAAAAGATAAGTTCTACATTACCGAACCAATTTCTCAATTGAAATGCAATGTTCTCCAGCAAAACGCTAAGTTCTCCAGCAAAACGCTAAGTTCTCCAGTGAAACACTAAGTTCTGCATTACCGAACTAATTTCTCAATTGAAACACAAAGTTCTCCAGCAAAACGCTTAGTTCTCCAGCAAAACGCTAAGTTCTCCAGTGAAACGCTAAGTTCTCCAGCGAAACACTAAGTTGTCCAGCGAAACGTTAACGTCTCCAGTGAAACGCTAAGTTCTGCATTACCGAACTAATTTCTCAATTGAAACACTAAGTTCTCCAGCAAAATGCTAAGTTCTCCAGCAAAATGCTAAGTTCCCCAGCGAAACAAGAAGTTCTGCATTACCGAACTAATTTCTCAATTGAAACGCCATGTTCTCTATCAAAAAGCTATGTTCTAAAGAAAAACGCTAAGGTCACAAGCGAAACAATAAGTTCTGCATTACCGAACCAATTTCTCAAGTGAAATGCAATGTTCTCCAGCAAAACGCTAAGTTTTACAGCAAAAAGCTATGTTCTCCTGCGAAACGCTAAGTTCTCCTGCGAAACGCAATGTTCTCCAGTGAAACTCTAAGTTATCCAGCGAAACGCTAAGTTCTCCAGCAAAACGCTAAGTTCTCCACAGAAACACTAAGTTCTCCAGCGAAACGCTAAGTTCTCCAGCGAAACGCTAAGTTCTCCAGCAAAACGCTAATTTCTCCACAGAAAAGATAAGTTCTACATTACCGAACCAATTTCTCAATTGAAACGCAAAGTTCTCCAGCAAAACGCTAAGTTCTGCAGCGAAACGCTAAGTTCTCCAGTGAAACGCTAACTTCTGCATTAGCGAACTAATTTCTCAATTGAAACACAAAGTTCTCCAGCAAAACGCTAAGTTCTCCAGCAAAACGCTATGTTCTCCAGCGAAACAATAAGTTCTGCATTACCAAACCAATTTCTCAATTGAAACACAATGTTCTCCATCGAAAAGCTAAGTTCTCCAGCGAAACGCTATGTTCTCCAGCGAAACATTAAATTCTCCAGCAAAACCCTATGTTCTCCAGCGAAACACTAAGTTGTCCAGCGAAACGTTAAGTTCTACAGTGAAACGCTAAGTTCTGCATTACCGAACTAATTTCTCAATTGAAACACAAAGTTCTCCAGCAAAACGCTTAGTTCTCCAGCAAAACGCTAAGTTCTCCAGTGAAACGCTAAGTTCTCCAGCGAAACACTAAGTTGTCCAGCGAAACGTTAACGTCTCCAGTGAAACGCTAAGTTCTGCATTACCGAACTAATTTCTCAATTGAAACACAAAGTTCTCCAGCAAAATGCTAAGTTCTCCAGCAAAATGCTAAGTTCTCCAGCGAAACAAGAAGTTCTGCATTACCGAACTAATTTCTCAATTGAAACACAAAGTTCTCCAGCAAAACGCTAAGTTCTCCAGTGAAACGATAAATTCTGCATTACCGAACTAATTTCTCAATTGAAACGCAAAGTTCTCGAGCAAAACGCTACGTTGTCCAGCAAAACGCTAAGTTCTACAGGAAAACGCTATGTTCTCCAGCAAAACACTAATTTCACCAGCGAAACAATAAGTTCTGCATTACTGAATCAATTTCTCAATTCAAAGGCAATGTTCTCCAGCAAAACGCTAGGTTTTACAGCAAAACGCTATGTTCTCCTCCGAAACGCAATGTTCTCCAGCGAATCTCTAATTTATCCAGCGAAACGCTAAGTTCTCCAGCGAAACGCTAAGTTCTCCAGCAAAACACTATGTTCTCCAGCGAAACGCTAAGATCTCTACAGAAAAGATAAGTTCTACATTACCGAACCAATTTCTCAATTGAAATGCAATGTTCTCCAGCAAAACGCTAAGTTCTTCAGTGAAACGCTAAGTTCTCCAGTGAAACACTAAGTTCTGCATTACCGAACTAATTTCTCAATTGAAACACAAAGTTCTCCAGCAAAACGCTTAGTTCTCCAGCAAAACGCTAAGTTCTCCAGTGAAACGCTAAGTTCTCCAGCGAAACGTTAACGTCTCCAGTGAAACGCTAAGTTCTGCATTACCGAACTAATTTCTCAATTGAAACACTAAGTTCTCCAGCAAAATGCTAAGTTCTCCAGCAAAATGCTAAGTTCCCCAGCGAAACAAGAAGTTCTGCATTACCGAACTAATTTCTCAATTGAAACGCCATGTTCTCTATCAAAAAACTAAGTTCTAAAGAAAAACGCTAAGTTCAAAAGCGAAACAATAAGTTCTGCATTACCGAACCAATTTCTCAAGTGAAATGCAATGTTCTCCAGCAAAACGTTAAGTTTTACAGCAAAACGCTATGTTCTCCTGCGAAACGCTAAGTTCTCCTGCGAAACGCAATGTTCTCCAGTGAAACTCTAAGTTATCCAGCGAAACGCTAAGTTCTCCAGCAAAACGCTAAGTTCTCCACAGAAACGCTAAGTTCTCCAGCAAAACGCTAAGTTCTCCAGCAAAACGCTATGTTTTCCAGCAAAACGCTATGTTCTCCACAGAAAAGATAAGTTCTACATTACCGAACCAATTTCTCAATTGAAACGCAAAGTTCTCCAGCAAAACGCTAAGTTCTGCAGCAAAACGCTAAGTTCTCCAGTGAAACGATATGTTCTGCATTACCGAACTAATTTCTCAATTGAAACACAAAGTTCTCCAGCAAAACGCTTAGTTCTCCAGCAAAACGCTAAGTTCTCCAGCGAAACAAGAAGTTCTGCATTACCGAACTAATTTCTCAATTGAAACACAAAGTTCTCCAGCAAAACGCTTAGTTCTCCAGCAAAATGCTAAGTTCTCCAGCGAAACACTAAGTTGTCCAGCGAAACGTTAACGTCTCCAGTGAAACGCTAAGTTCTGCATTACCGAACCAATTTCTCAATTGAAACACAAAGTTCTCCAGCAAAATGCTAAGTTCTCCAGCAAAATGCTATGTTCTCCAGCGAAACAAGAAGTTCTGCATTACCGAACTAATTTCTCAATTGAAACGCCATGTTCTCTATCAAAAAGCTAAGTTCTAAAGAAATACGCTAAGTTCACAAGCGAAACAATAAGTTCTGCATTACCGAACCAATTTCTCAAGTGAAATGCAATGTTCTCCAGCAAAACGCTAAGTTTTACAGCAATACGATATGTTCTCCTGCGAAACGCTAAGTTCTCCTGCGAAACACAATGTTCTCCAGTGAAACTCTAAGTTATCCAGCGAAACGCTAAGTTCTCCAGCAAAACGCTAAGTTCTCCACAGAAACGCTAAGTTCTCCAGCAAAACGCTAAGTTCTCCAGCAAAACGCTATGTTTTCCAGCAAAACGCTATGTTCTCCACAGAAAAGATAAGTTCTACATTACCGAACCAATTTCTCAATTGAAACGCAAAGTTCTCCAGCAAAACGCTAAGTTCTGCAGCAAAACGCTAAGTTCTCCAGTGAAACGATATGTTCTGCATTACCGAACTAATTTCTCAATTGAAACACAAAGTTCTCCAGCAAAACGCTTAGTTCTCCAGCAAAACGCTAAGTTCTCCAGCGAAACAAGAAGTTCTGCATTACCGAACTAATTTCTCAATTGAAACACAATGTTCTCCAGCAAAACGCTTAGTTCTCCAGCAAAATGCTAAGTTCTCCAGCGAAACACTAAGTTGTCCAGCGAAACGTTAACGTCTCCAGTGAAACGCTAAGTTCTGCATTACCGAACCAATTTCTCAATTGAAACACAAAGTTCTCCAGCAAAATGCTAAGTTCTCCAGCAAAATGCTATGTTCTCCAGCGAAACAAGAAGTTCTGCATTACCGAACTAATTTCTCAATTGAAACGCCATGTTCTCTATCAAAAAGCTAAGTTCTAAAGAAATACGCTAAGTTCACAAGCGAAACAATAAGTTCTGCATTACCGAACCAATTTCTCAAGTGAAATGCAATGTTCTCCAGCAAAACGCTAAGTTTTACAGCAATACGATATGTTCTCCTGCGAAACGCTAAGTTCTCCTGCGAAACACAATGTTCTCCAGTGAAACTCTAAGTTATCCAGCGAAACGCTAAGTTCTCCAGCAAAACGCTAAGTTCTCCAGCGAAACGCTAAGTTCTCCAGCGAAACTCTAAGTTCTCCAGCAAAACGCTATGTTCTCCAGCAAAACGCTAAGTTCTCCACAGAAAAGATAAGTTCTACATTACCGAACCAATTTCTCAATTGAAACACAAAGTTCTCCAGCAAAACGCTAAGTTCTCCAGCGAAACAATAAGTTCAGCATTACCGAACCAATTTCTCTAGTGAAATGCAATGTTCTCCAGCAAAACGCTAAGTTTTACAGCAAAACGCTATGTTCTCTTGCGAAACGCTAAGTTCTCCAGCAAAACGCTAAGTTCTCCAGCAAAACGCTATGTTCTCCAGCAAAACGCTAAGTTCTCCACAGAAAAGATAAGTTCTACATTACCTAACTAATTTCTCAATTGAAACACAAAGTTCTCCAGCAAAATGCTAAGTTCTCCAGCAAAACGCTATGTTCTCCAGCGAAACAATAAGTTCAGCATTACCGAACCAATTTCTCAAGTGAAATGCAATGTTCTCCAGCAAAACGCTAAGTTTTACAGCAATACGATATGTTCTCCTGCGAAACGCTAAGTTCTCCTGCGAAACGCAATGTTCTCCAGTGAAACTCTAAGTTATCCAGCGAAACGCTAAGTTCTCCAGCAAAACGCTAAGTTCTCCACAGAAACGCTAAGTTCTCCAGCGAAACGCTAAGTTCTCCAGCAAAACGCTAAGTTCTCCAGCAAAACGCTATGTTCTCCAGCAAAACGCTAAGTTATCCACAGAAAAGATAAGTTCTACATTACCGAACCAATTTCTCAATTGAAACGCAAAGTTCTCCAGCAAAACGCTAAGTTCTGCAGCGAAACACTAAGTTCTCCAGTGAAACGCTAACTTCTGCATTACCGAACTAATTTCTCAATTGAAACACAAAGTTCTCCAGAAAAACGCTAAGTTCTCCAGCAAAACGCTATGTTCTCCAGCGAAACAATAAGTTCTGCATTACCAAACCAATTTCTCCATTGAAAAACAATGTTCTCCATCGAAAAGCTAAGTTCTCCAGCGAAACGCTATGTTCTCCAGCGAAACATTAAATTCTCCAGCAAAACCCTATGTTCTCCAGCGAAACACTAAGTTGTCCAGCGAAACGTTAAGTTCTTCTCAGAAAAGATAAGTTCTACATTACCGAACCAATTTCTCAATTGAAACACAAAGTTCTCCAGCAAAACGCTAAGTTCTACAGGGAAACGCAAAGTTCTGCATTACCGAACCAATTTCTCAATTGAAACACAAAGTTCTCCAGCAAAACGCTAAGTTCTCCAGTGAAACGCTAAGTTCGGCATTACCGAACTAATTTCTCAATTGAAACACAAAGTTCTCCAGAAAAACGCTAAGTTCTCCAGCAAAACGTTAAGTTCTCCAGCGAAACAAGAAGTTCTGCATTACCGAACTAATTTCTCAATTGAAACACAAAGTTCTCCAGCAAAACGCTAAGTTCTCCAGCAAAACGCTAAGTTATCCAGTGAAACGCTAAGTTCTCCAGCGAAACACTAAGTTGTCCAGCGAAACATTAACGTCTCCAGTGAAACGCTAAGTTCTGTATTACCGAACTAATTTCTCAATTGAAACACAAAGTTCTCCAGCAAAACGCTAAGTTCTCCAGTGAAACGCTAAGTTCTCCAGCGAAACACTAAGTTGTCCAGCGAAACGTTAACGTCTCCAGTGAAACACTAAGTTCTGCATTACCGAACTAATTTCTCAATTGAAACACAAAGTTCTCCAGCAAAATGCTAAGTTCTCCAGCAAAATGCTAAGTTCTCCAGCGAAACAAGAAGTTCTGCATTACCGAACTAATTTCTCAATTGAAACGCAAAGTTCTCGAGCAAAACGCTACGTTGTCCAGCAAAACGCTAAGTTCTACAGGAAAACGCTATGTTCTCCAGCAAAACACTATGTTCTCCAGCAAAACGCTAAGTTCTCCTGCAAAACGCTAAGTATTAAAGCAAAACGCTATCTTTTCCAGCGAAACGCTATGTTCTCCAGCAAAACACTAATTTCACCAGCGAAACAATAAGTTCTGCATTACTGAATCAATTTCTCAATTCAAAGGCAATGTTCTCCAGCAAAACGCTAGGTTTTACAGCAAAACGCTATGTTCTCCTCCGAAACGCAATGTTCTCCAGCGAATCTCTAATTTATCCAGCGAAACGCTAAGTTCTCCAGCGAAACGCTAAGTTCTCCAGCAAAACACTATGTTCTCCAGCGAAACGCTAAGATCTCTACAGAAAAGATAAGTTCTACATTACCGAACCAATTTCTCAATTGAAATGCAATGTTCTCCAGCAAAACGCTAAGTTCTTCAGTGAAACGCTAAGTTCTCCAGTGAAACACTAAGTTCTGCATTACCGAACTAATTTCTCAATTGAAACACAAAGTTCTCCAGCAAAACGCTTAGTTCTCCAGCAAAACGCTAAGTTCTCCAGTGAAACGCTAAGTTCTCCAGCGAAACACTAAGTTGTCCAGCGAAACGTTAACGTCTCCAGTGAAACGCTAAGTTCTGCATTACCGAACTAATTTCTCAATTGAAACACTAAGTTCTCCAGCAAAATGCTAAGTTCTCCAGCAAAATGCTAAGTTCCCCAGCGAAACAAGAAGTTCTGCATTACCGAACTAATTTCTCAATTGAAACGCCATGTTCTCTATCAAAAAGCTAAGTTCTAAAGAAAAACGCTAAGTTCAAAAGCGAAACAATAAGTTCTGCATTACCGAACCAATTTCTCAAGTGAAATGCAATGTTCTCCAGCAAAACGTTAAGTTTTACAGCAAAACGCTATGTTCTCCTGCGAAACGCTAAGTTCTCCTGCGAAACGCAATGTTCTCCAGTGAAACTCTAAGTTATCCAGCGAAACGCTAAGTTCTCCAGCAAAACGCTAAGTTCTCCACAGAAACGCTAAGTTCTCCAGCAAAACGCTAAGTTCTCCAGCAAAACGCTATGTTTTCCAGCAAAACGCTATGTTCTCCACAGAAAAGATAAGTTCTACATTACCGAACCAATTTCTCAATTGAAACGCAAAGTTCTCCAGCAAAACGCTAAGTTCTGCAGCAAAACGCTAAGTTCTCCAGTGAAACGATATGTTCTGCATTACCGAACTAATTTCTCAATTGAAACACAAAGTTCTCCAGCAAAAAGCTTAGTTCTCCAGCAAAACGCTAAGTTCTCCAGCGAAACAAGAAGTTCTGCATTACCGAACTAATTTCTCAATTGAAACACAAAGTTCTCCAGCAAAACGCTTAGTTCTCCAGCAAAACGCTAAGTTCTCCAGT
Organism: Lathamus discolor; assembly: GCF_037157495.1. NCBI lineage: Eukaryota > Metazoa > Chordata > Aves > Psittaciformes > Psittacidae > Lathamus > Lathamus discolor. The sequence continues at coordinate 112,412,186 of NC_088909.1, read as the reverse complement.
GAAATGCTAAGTTCTCCAGCGAAACACTAAGTTGTCCAGCGAAACGTTAACGTCTCCAGTGAAACGCTAAGTTCTGCATTACCGAACCAATTTCTCAATTGAAACACAAAGTTCTCCAGCAAAATGCTAAGTTCTCCAGCAAAATGCTATGTTCTCCAGCGAAACAAGAAGTTCTGCATTACCGAACTAATTTCTCAATTGAAACGCCATGTTCTCTATCAAAAAGCTAAGTTCTAAAGAAATACGCTAAGTTCACAAGCGAAACAATAAGTTCTGCATTACCGAACCAATTTCTCAAGTGAAATGCAATGTTCTCCAGCAAAACGCTAAGTTTTACAGCAATACGATATGTTCTCCTGCGAAACGCTAAGTTCTCCTGCGAAACACAATGTTCTCCAGTGAAACTCTAAGTTATCCAGCGAAACGCTAAGTTCTCCAGCAAAACGCTAAGTTCTCCAGCGAAACGCTAAGTTCTCCAGCGAAACTCTAAGTTCTCCAGCAAAACGCTATGTTCTCCAGCAAAACGCTAAGTTCTCCACAGAAAAGATAAGTTCTACATTACCGAACCAATTTCTCAATTGAAACACAAAGTTCTCCAGCAAAACGCTAAGTTCTCCAGCGAAACAATAAGTTCAGCATTACCGAACCAATTTCTCTAGTGAAATGCAATGTTCTCCAGCAAAACGCTAAGTTTTACAGCAAAACGCTATGTTCTCTTGCGAAACGCTAAGTTCTCCAGCAAAACGCTAAGTTCTCCAGCAAAACGCTATGTTCTCCAGCAAAACGCTAAGTTCTCCACAGAAAAGATAAGTTCTACATTACCTAACTAATTTCTCAATTGAAACACAAAGTTCTCCAGCAAAATGCTAAGTTCTCCAGCAAAACGCTATGTTCTCCAGCGAAACAATAAGTTCAGCATTACCGAACCAATTTCTCAAGTGAAATGCAATGTTCTCCAGCAAAACGCTAAGTTTTACAGCAATACGATATGTTCTCCTGCGAAACGCTAAGTTCTCCTGCGAAACGCAATGTTCTCCAGTGAAACTCTAAGTTATCCAGCGAAACGCTAAGTTCTCCAGCAAAACGCTAAGTTCTCCACAGAAACGCTAAGTTCTCCAGCGAAACGCTAAGTTCTCCAGCAAAACGCTAAGTTCTCCAGCAAAACGCTATGTTCTCCAGCAAAACGCTAAGTTATCCACAGAAAAGATAAGTTCTACATTACCGAACCAATTTCTCAATTGAAACGCAAAGTTCTCCAGCAAAACGCTAAGTTCTGCAGCGAAACACTAAGTTCTCCAGTGAAACGCTAACTTCTGCATTACCGAACTAATTTCTCAATTGAAACACAAAGTTCTCCAGAAAAACGCTAAGTTCTCCAGCAAAACGCTATGTTCTCCAGCGAAACAATAAGTTCTGCATTACCAAACCAATTTCTCCATTGAAAAACAATGTTCTCCATCGAAAAGCTAAGTTCTCCAGCGAAACGCTATGTTCTCCAGCGAAACATTAAATTCTCCAGCAAAACCCTATGTTCTCCAGCGAAACACTAAGTTGTCCAGCGAAACGTTAAGTTCTTCTCAGAAAAGATAAGTTCTACATTACCGAACCAATTTCTCAATTGAAACACAAAGTTCTCCAGCAAAACGCTAAGTTCTACAGGGAAACGCAAAGTTCTGCATTACCGAACCAATTTCTCAATTGAAACACAAAGTTCTCCAGCAAAACGCTAAGTTCTCCAGTGAAACGCTAAGTTCGGCATTACCGAACTAATTTCTCAATTGAAACACAAAGTTCTCCAGAAAAACGCTAAGTTCTCCAGCAAAACGTTAAGTTCTCCAGCGAAACAAGAAGTTCTGCATTACCGAACTAATTTCTCAATTGAAACACAAAGTTCTCCAGCAAAACGCTAAGTTATCCAGTGAAACGCTAAGTTCTCCAGCGAAACACTAAGTTGTCCAGCGAAACATTAACGTCTCCAGTGAAACGCTAAGTTCTGTATTACCGAACTAATTTCTCAATTGAAACACAAAGTTCTCCAGCAAAACGCTAAGTTCTCCAGTGAAACGCTAAGTTCTCCAGCGAAACACTAAGTTGTCCAGCGAAACGTTAACGTCTCCAGTGAAACACTAAGTTCTGCATTACCGAACTAATTTCTCAATTGAAACACAAAGTTCTCCAGCAAAATGCTAAGTTCTCCAGCAAAATGCTAAGTTCTCCAGCGAAACAAGAAGTTCTGCATTACCGAACTAATTTCTCAATTGAAACGCCATGTTCTCTATCAAAAAGCTAAGTTCTAAAGAAAAACGCTAAGTTCACAAGCGAAACAATCAGTTCTGCATTACCGAACCAATTTCTCAAGTGAAATGCAATGTTCTCCAGCAAAACGCTAAGTTTTACAGCAAAAAGCTATGTTCTCCTGCGAAACGCTAAGTTCTCCTGCGAAACGCAATGTTCTCCAGTGAAATTCTAAGTTATCCAGGGAAACGCTAAGTTCTCCAGCAAAACGCTAAGTTCTCCAGCGAAACGCTAAGTTCTCCAGCAAAACGCTATGTTCTCCAGCAAAACGCTAAGTTCTCCAGAGAAAAGATAAGTTCTACATTACCGAACTAATTTCTCAATTGAAACACAAAGTTCTCCAGCAAAATGCTAAGTTCTCCAGCAAAACGCTAAGTTCTCCAGCAAAACAATAAGTTCTGCATTACCAAACCAATTTCTCAATTGAAACACAATGTTCTCCATCGAAAAGCTAAGTTCTCCAGCGAAACGCTATGTTCTGCAGCGAAACATTAAATTCTCCAGCAAAACCCTATGTTCTCCAGCGAAACACTAAGTTGTCCAGCGAAACGTTAAGTTCTTCTCAGAAAAGATAAGTTCTACATTACCGAACCAATTTCTCAATTGAAACACAAAGTTCTCCAGCAAAACGCTAAGTTCTCCAGCAAAACGCTAAGTTCTGCATTACCGAACTAATTTCTCAATTGAAACACAAAGTTCTCCAGCAAAATGCTAAGTTCTCCAGTGAAACACTAAGTTCTGCATTACCGAACTAATTTCTCAATTGAAACACAAAGTTCTCCAGCAAAACGCTTAGTTCTCCAGCAAAATGCTAAGTTCTCCAGCGAAACAAGAAGTTCTGCATTACCGAACTAATTTCTTAATTGAAACGCCATGTTCTCTATCAAAAAGCTAAGTTCTAAAGAAAAAGCTAAGTTCACAAGCAAAACAATAAGTTCTGCATTAGCGAACCAATTTCTCAAGTGAAATGCAATGTTCTCCAGCAAAACGCTAAGTTTTACAGCAAAACGCTATGTTCTCCTGCGAAACGCTAAGTTCTCCAGCGAAACACAATGTTCTCCAGTGAAACTCTAAGTTATCCAGCGAAACGCTAAGTTCTCCAGCAAAACGCTAAGTTCTCCAGCGAAACGCTAAGTTCTCCAGCAAAACGCTACGTTCTCCAGCAAAACGCTATGTTCTCCAGCAAAACGCTAAGTTCTCCATTACCGAACTAATTTCTCAATTGAAACACAAAGTTCTCCAGCAAAATGCTAAGTTCTCCAGCAAAACGCTAAGTTCTCCACAGAAACGCTAAGTTCTCCAGCGAAACGCTAAGTTCTCCAGCAAAACGCTAAGTTCTCCACAGAAAAGTTAAGTTCTACATTACCGAACCAATTTCTCAATTGAAACGCAAAGTTCTCCAGCAAAACGCTAAGTTCTGCAGCGAAACGCTAAGTTCTCCAGCAAAACGCTAACTTCTGCATTACCGAAGTAATTTCTCAATTGAAACACAAAGTTCTCCAGAAAAACGCTAAGTTCTCCAGCAAAACGCTATGTTCTCCAGCGAAACAATAAGTTCTGCATTACCAAACAAATTTCTCCATTGAAAAACAATGTTCTCCATCGAAAAGCTAAGTTCTCCAGCGAAACGCTATGTTCTCCAGCGAAACATTAAATTCTCCAGCAAAACCCTAAGTTCTCCAGCGAAACACTAAGTTGTCCAGCGAAACGTTAAGTTCTTCTCAGAAAAGATAAGTTCTACATTACCGAACCAATTTCTCAATTGAAACACAAAGTTCTCCAGCAAAACGCTTAGTTCTCCAGCAAAACGCTAAGTTATCCAGTGAAACGCTAAGTTCTCCAGCGAAACACTAAGTTGTCCAGCGAAACATTAACGTCTCCAGTGAAACGCTAAGTTCTGCATTACCGAACTGATTTCTCAATTGAAACACAAAGTTCTCCAGCAAAACGCTTAGTTCTCCAGCAAAACGCTAAGTTCTCCAGTGAAACGCTAAGTTCTCCAGCGAAACACTAAGTTGTCCAGCGAAACGTTAACGTCTCCAGTGAAACGCTAAGTTCTGCATTACCGAACTAATTTCTCAATTGAAACACAAAGTTCTCCAGCAAAATGCTAAGTTCTCCAGCAAAATGCTAAGTTCTCCAGCGAAACAAGAAGTTCTGAATTACCGAACTAATTTCTCAATTGAAACGCCATGTTCTCTATCAAAAAGCTAAGTTCTAAAGAAAAACGCTAAGTTCACAAGCGAAACAATAAGTTCAGCATTACCGAGCCAATTTCTCAAGTGAAATGCAATGTTCTCCAGCAAAACGCTAAGTTTTACAGCAAAACGCTATGTTCTCCTGCAAAACGCTAAGTTCTCCTGCGAAACGCTAAGTTCTCCAGCAAAACGCTAAGTTCTCCAGCAAAACACTATCTTCTCCAGCAAAACGCTAAGTTCTCCACAGAAAAGATAAGTTCTACATTACCGAACCAATTTCTCAATTGAAACGCAAAGATCTCCAGCAAAACGCTAAGTTCTGCAGCGAAACGCTAAGTTCTCCAGTGAAACGCTAACTTCTGCATTACCGAACTAATTTCTCAATTGAAACACAAAGTTCTCCAGAAAAACGCTAAGTTCTCCAGCAAAACGCTATGTTCTCCAGCGAAACACTAAGTTGTCCAGCGAAACGTTAAGTTCTTCTCAGAAAAGATAAGCTCTACATTACCGAACCAATTTCTCAATTGAAACACAAAGTTCTCCAGCAAAACGCTAAGTTCTCCAGTGAAACGCTAAGTTCTGCATTACCGAACTAATTTCTCAATTGAAACACAAAGTTCTCCAGCAAAACGCTAAGTTCTCCAGTGAAACGATATGTTCTGCATTACCGAACTAATTTCTCAATTGAAACACAAAGTTCTCCAGCAAAACGCTTAGTTCTCCAGCAAAACACTAAGTTCTCCAGTGAAACGCTAAGTTCTCCAGCGAAACACTAAGTTGTCCAGCGAAACGTTAACGTCTCCAATGAAACGCTAAGTTCTGCATTACCGAACTAATTTCTCAATTGAAACACAAAGTTCTCCAGCAAAATGCTATGTTCCCCAGCGAAACAAGAAGTTCTGCATTACCGAACTAATTTCTCAATTGAAACACAAAGTTCTGCAGCGAAACGCTAAGTTCTCCAGCGAAACGCTAAGTTCTCCAGCGAAACGCTAAGTTCTCCAGCAAAACGCTATGTTCTCCAGCAAAACGCTAAGTTCTCCACAGAAAAGATAAGTTCTACATTACCGAACCAATTTCTCAATTGAAACACAAAGTTCTCCAGCAAAACGCTAAGTTCTCCAGCGAAACAATAAGTTCAGCATTACCTAACCAATTTCTCTAGTGAAATGCAATGTTCTCCAGCAAAACGCTAAGTTTTACAGCAAAACGCTATGTTCTCCTGCGAAACGCTATGTTCTCCTGCGAAACGCAATGTTCTCCAGTGAAACTCTAAGTTAACCAGCGAAACGCTAAGTTCTCCAGCAAAACGCTAAGTTCTCCACAGAAACGCTAAGTTCTCCAGCGAAACGCTAAGTTCTCCAGCAAAACGCTATGTTCTCCAGCAAAACGCTAAGTTCTCCACAGAAAAGATAAGTTCTACATTACCGAACCAATTTCTCAATTGAAACGCAAAGTTCTCCAGCAAAACGCTAAGTTCTGCAGCGAAACGCTAAGTTCTCCAGTGAAACGCTAACTTCTGCATTACCGAACTAATTTCTCAATTGAAACACAAAGTTCTCCAGCAAAACGCTAAGTTCTCCAGTGAAACGCTAAGTTCTGCATTACCGAACTAATTTCTCAATTGAAACACAAAGTTCTCCAGCAAAACGCTAAGTTCTCCAGTGAAACGATATGTTCTGCATTACCGAACTAATTTCTCAATTGAAACACAAAGTTCTCCAGCAAAACGCTTAGTTCTCCAGCAAAACGCTAAGTTCTCCAGCGAAACAAGAAGTTCTGCATTACCGAACTAATTTCTCAATTGAAACACAAAGTTCTCCAGCAAAACGCTTAGTTCTCCAGCAAAACGCTAAGTTCTCCAGTGAAATGCTAAGTTCTCCAGCGAAACACTAAGTTGTCCAGCGAAACGTTAACGTCTCCAGTGAAACGCTAAGTTCTGCATTACCGAACCAATTTCTCAATTGAAACACAAAGTTCTCCAGCAAAATGCTAAGTTCTCCAGCAAAATGCTATGTTCTCCAGCGAAACAAGAAGTTCTGCATTACCGAACTAATTTCTCAATTGAAACGCCATGTTCTCTATCAAAAAGCTAAGTTCTAAAGAAATACGCTAAGTTCACAAGCGAAACAATAAGTTCTGCATTACCGAACCAATTTCTCAAGTGAAATGCAATGTTCTCCAGCAAAACGCTAAGTTTTACAGCAATACGATATGTTCTCCTGCGAAACGCTAAGTTCTCCTGCGAAACACAATGTTCTCCAGTGAAACTCTAAGTTATCCAGCGAAACGCTAAGTTCTCCAGCAAAACGCTAAGTTCTCCAGCAAAACGCTATGTTCTCCAGCAAAACGCTAAGTTCTCCACAGAAAAGATAAGTTCTACATTACCGAACCAATTTCTCAATTGAAACACAAAGTTCTCCAGCAAAACGCTAAGTTCTCCAGCGAAACAATAAGTTCAGCATTACCTAACCAATTTCTCTAGTGAAATGCAATGTTCTCCAGCAAAACGCTAAGTTTTACAGCAAAACGCTATGTTCTCCTGCGAAACGCTATGTTCTCCTGCGAAACGCAATGTTCTCCAGTGAAACTCTAAGTTAACCAGCGAAACGCTAAGTTCTCCAGCAAAACGCTAAGTTCTCCACAGAAACGCTAAGTTCTCCAGCGAAACGCTAAGTTCTCCAGCAAAACGCTATGTTCTCCAGCAAAACGCTAAGTTCTCCACAGAAAAGATAAGTTCTACATTACCGAACCAATTTCTCAATTGAAACGCAAAGTTCTCCAGCAAAACGCTAAGTTCTGCAGCGAAACGCTAAGTTCTCCAGTGAAACGCTAACTTCTGCATTACCGAACTAATTTCTCAATTGAAACACAAAGTTCTCCAGCAAAACGCTAAGTTCTCCAGTGAAACGCTAAGTTCTGCATTACCGAACTAATTTCTCAATTGAAACACAAAGTTCTCCAGCAAAACGCTAAGTTCTCCAGTGAAACGATATGTTCTGCATTACCGAACTAATTTCTCAATTGAAACACAAAGTTCTCCAGCAAAACGCTTAGTTCTCCAGCAAAACGCTAAGTTCTCCAGCGAAACAAGAAGTTCTGCATTACCGAACTAATTTCTCAATTGAAACACAAAGTTCTCCAGCAAAACGCTTAGTTCTCCAGCAAAACGCTAAGTTCTCCAGTGAAATGCTAAGTTCTCCAGCGAAACACTAAGTTGTCCAGCGAAACGTTAACGTCTCCAGTGAAACGCTAAGTTCTGCATTACCGAACCAATTTCTCAATTGAAACACAAAGTTCTCCAGCAAAATGCTAAGTTCTCCAGCAAAATGCTATGTTCTCCAGCGAAACAAGAAGTTCTGCATTACCGAACTAATTTCTCAATTGAAACGCCATGTTCTCTATCAAAAAGCTAAGTTCTAAAGAAATACGCTAAGTTCACAAGCGAAACAATAAGTTCTGCATTACCGAACCAATTTCTCAAGTGAAATGCAATGTTCTCCAGCAAAACGCTAAGTTTTACAGCAATACGATATGTTCTCCTGCGAAACGCTAAGTTCTCCTGCGAAACACAATGTTCTCCAGTGAAACTCTAAGTTATCCAGCGAAACGCTAAGTTCTCCAGCAAAACGCTAAGTTCTCCAGCGAAACGCTAAGTTCTCCAGCGAAACTCTAAGTTCTCCAGCAAAACGCTATGTTCTCCAGCAAAACGCTAAGTTCTCCACAGAAAAGATAAGTTCTACATTACCGAACCAATTTCTCAATTGAAACACAAAGTTCTCCAGCAAAACGCTAAGTTCTCCAGCGAAACAATAAGTTCAGCATTACCGAACCAATTTCTCTAGTGAAATGCAATGTTCTCCAGCAAAACGCTAAGTTTTACAGCAAAACGCTATGTTCTCTTGCGAAACGCTAAGTTCTCCAGCAAAACGCTAAGTTCTCCAGCAAAACGCTATGTTCTCCAGCAAAACGCTAAGTTCTCCACAGAAAAGATAAGTTCTACATTACCTAACTAATTTCTCAATTGAAACACAAAGTTCTCCAGCAAAATGCTAAGTTCTCCAGCAAAACGCTATGTTCTCCAGCGAAACAATAAGTTCAGCATTACCGAACCAATTTCTCAAGTGAAATGCAATGTTCTCCAGCAAAACGCTAAGTTTTACAGCAATACGATATGTTCTCCTGCGAAACGCTAAGTTCTCCTGCGAAACGCAATGTTCTCCAGTGAAACTCTAAGTTATCCAGCGAAACGCTAAGTTCTCCAGCAAAACGCTAAGTTCTCCACAGAAACGCTAAGTTCTCCAGCGAAACGCTAAGTTCTCCAGCAAAACGCTAAGTTCTCCAGCAAAACGCTATGTTCTCCAGCAAAACGCTAAGTTATCCACAGAAAAGATAAGTTCTACATTACCGAACCAATTTCTCAATTGAAACGCAAAGTTCTCCAGCAAAACGCTAAGTTCTGCAGCGAAACACTAAGTTCTCCAGTGAAACGCTAACTTCTGCATTACCGAACTAATTTCTCAATTGAAACACAAAGTTCTCCAGAAAAACGCTAAGTTCTCCAGCAAAACGCTATGTTCTCCAGCGAAACAATAAGTTCTGCATTACCAAACCAATTTCTCCATTGAAAAACAATGTTCTCCATCGAAAAGCTAAGTTCTCCAGCGAAACGCTATGTTCTCCAGCGAAACATTAAATTCTCCAGCAAAACCCTATGTTCTCCAGCGAAACACTAAGTTGTCCAGCGAAACGTTAAGTTCTTCTCAGAAAAGATAAGTTCTACATTACCGAACCAATTTCTCAATTGAAACACAAAGTTCTCCAGCAAAACGCTAAGTTCTACAGGGAAACGCAAAGTTCTGCATTACCGAACCAATTTCTCAATTGAAACACAAAGTTCTCCAGCAAAACGCTAAGTTCTCCAGTGAAACGCTAAGTTCGGCATTACCGAACTAATTTCTCAATTGAAACACAAAGTTCTCCAGAAAAACGCTAAGTTCTCCAGCAAAACGTTAAGTTCTCCAGCGAAACAAGAAGTTCTGCATTACCGAACTAATTTCTCAATTGAAACACAAAGTTCTCCAGCAAAACGCTAAGTTCTCCAGCAAAACGCTAAGTTATCCAGTGAAACGCTAAGTTCTCCAGCGAAACACTAAGTTGTCCAGCGAAACATTAACGTCTCCAGTGAAACGCTAAGTTCTGTATTACCGAACTAATTTCTCAATTGAAACACAAAGTTCTCCAGCAAAACGCTAAGTTCTCCAGTGAAACGCTAAGTTCTCCAGCGAAACACTAAGTTGTCCAGCGAAACGTTAACGTCTCCAGTGAAACACTAAGTTCTGCATTACCGAACTAATTTCTCAATTGAAACACAAAGTTCTCCAGCAAAATGCTAAGTTCTCCAGCAAAATGCTAAGTTCTCCAGCGAAACAAGAAGTTCTGCATTACCGAACTAATTTCTCAATTGAAACGCCATGTTCTCTATCAAAAAGCTAAGTTCTAAAGAAATACGCTAAGTTCACAAGCGAAACAATAAGTTCTGCATTACCGAACCAATTTCTCAAGTGAAATGCAATGTTCTCCAGCAAAACGCTAAGTTTTACAGCAATACGATATGTTCTCCTGCGAAACGCTAAGTTCTCCTGCGAAACACAATGTTCTCCAGTGAAACTCTAAGTTATCCAGCGAAACGCTAAGTTCTCCAGCAAAACGCTAAGTTCTCCAGCGAAACGCTAAGTTCTCCAGCGAAACTCTAAGTTCTCCAGCAAAACGCTATGTTCTCCAGCAAAACGCTAAGTTCTCCACAGAAAAGATAAGTTCTACATTACCGAACCAATTTCTCAATTGAAACACAAAGTTCTCCAGCAAAACGCTAAGTTCTCCAGCGAAACAATAAGTTCAGCATTACCGAACCAATTTCTCTAGTGAAATGCAATGTTCTCCAGCAAAACGCTAAGTTTTACAGCAAAACGCTATGTTCTCCTGCGAAACGCTAAGTTCTCCAGCAAAACGCTAAGTTCTCCAGCAAAACGCTATGTTCTCCAGCAAAACGCTAAGTTCTCCACAGAAAAGATAAGTTCTACATTACCTAACTAATTTCTCAATTGAAACACAAAGTTCTCCAGCAAAATGCTAAGTTCTCCAGCAAAACGCTATGTTCTCCAGCGAAACAATAAGTTCAGCATTACCGAACCAATTTCTCAAGTGAAATGCAATGTTCTCCAGCAAAACGCTAAGTTTTACAGCAATACGATATGTTCTCCTGCGAAACGCTAAGTTCTCCTGCGAAACGCAATGTTCTCCAGTGAAACTCTAAGTTATCCAGCGAAACGCTAAGTTCTCCAGCAAAACGCTAAGTTCTCCACAGAAACGCTAAGTTCTCCAGCGAAACGCTAACTTCTCCAGCAAAACGCTAAGTTCTCCAGCAAAACGCTATGTTCTCCAGCAAAACGCTAAGTTATCCACAGAAAAGATAAGTTCTACATTACCGAACCAATTTCTCAATTGAAACGCAAAGTTCTCCAGCAAAACGCTAAGTTCTGCAGCGAAACACTAAGTTCTCCAGTGAAACGCTAACTTCTGCATTACCGAACTAATTTCTCAATTGAAACACAAAGTTCTCCAGAAAAACGCTAAGTTCTCCAGCAAAACGCTATGTTCTCCAGCGAAACAATAAGTTCTGCATTACCAAACCAATTTCTCCATTGAAAAACAATGTTCTCCATCGAAAAGCTAAGTTCTCCAGCGAAACGCTATGTTCTCCAGCGAAACATTAAATTCTCCAGCAAAACCCTATGTTCTCCAGCGAAACACTAAGTTGTCCAGCGAAACGTTAAGTTCTTCTCAGAAAAGATAAGTTCTACATTACCGAACCAATTTCTCAATTGAAACACAAAGTTCTCCAGCAAAACGCTAAGTTCTACAGGGAAACGCAAAGTTCTGCATTACCGAACCAATTTCTCAATTGAAACACAAAGTTCTCCAGCAAAACGCTAAGTTCTCCAGTGAAACGCTAAGTTCGGCATTACCGAACTAATTTCTCAATTGAAACACAAAGTTCTCCAGCAAAACGCTAAGTTCTCCAGCAAAACGCTAAGTTCTCCAGCAAAACGCTAAGTTCTCCAGCAAAACGCTATGTTCTCCAGCGAAACAAAAAGTTCTGCATTACCAAACCAATTTCTCCATTGAAAAACAATGTTCTCCATCGAAAAGCTAAGTTCTCCAGCGAAACGCTATGTTCTCCAGCGAAACATTAAATTCTCCAGCAAAACCCTATGTTCTCCAGCGAAACACTAAGTTGTCCAGCGAAACGTTAAGTTCTTCTCAGAAAAGATAAGTTCTACATTACCGAACCAATTTCTCAATTGAAACACAAAGTTCTCCAGCAAAACGCTAAGTTCTACAGGGAAACGCAAAGTTCTGCATTACCGAACCAATTTCTCAATTGAAACACAAAGTTCTCCAGCAAAACGCTAAGTTCTCCAGTGAAACGCTAAGTTCGGCATTACCGAACTAATTTCTCAATTGAAACACAAAGTTCTCCAGAAAAACGCTAAGTTCTCCAGCAAAACGTTAAGTTCTCCAGCGAAACAAGAAGTTCTGCATTACCGAACTAATTTCTCAATTGAAACACAAAGTTCTCCAGCAAAACGCTAAGTTCTCCAGCAAAACGCTAAGTTATCCAGTGAAACGCTAAGTTCTCCAGCGAAACACTAAGTTGTCCAGCGAAACATTAACGTCTCCAGTGAAACGCTAAGTTCTGTATTACCGAACTAATTTCTCAATTGAAACACAAAGTTCTCCAGCAAAACGCTAAGTTCTCCAGTGAAACGCTAAGTTCTCCAGCGAAACACTAAGTTGTCCAGCGAAACGTTAACGTCTCCAGTGAAACACTAAGTTCTGCATTACCGAACTAATTTCTCAATTGAAACACAAAGTTCTCCAGCAAAATGCTAAGTTCTCCAGCAAAATGCTAAGTTCTCCAGCGAAACAAGAAGTTCTGCATTACCGAACTAATTTCTCAATTGAAACGCCATGTTCTCTATCAAAAAGCTAAGTTCTAAAGAAATACGCTAAGTTCACAAGCGAAACAATAAGTTCTGCATTACCGAACCAATTTCTCAAGTGAAATGCAATGTTCTCCAGCAAAACGCTAAGTTTTACAGCAATACGATATGTTCTCCTGCGAAACGCTAAGTTCTCCTGCGAAACACAATGTTCTCCAGTGAAACTCTAAGTTATCCAGCGAAACGCTAAGTTCTCCAGCAAAACGCTAAGTTCTCCAGCGAAACGCTAAGTTCTCCAGCGAAACTCTAAGTTCTCCAGCAAAACGCTATGTTCTCCAGCAAAACGCTAAGTTCTCCACAGAAAAGATAAGTTCTACATTACCGAACCAATTTCTCAATTGAAACACAAAGTTCTCCAGCAAAACGCTAAGTTCTCCAGCGAAACAATAAGTTCAGCATTACCGAACCAATTTCTCTAGTGAAATGCAATGTTCTCCAGCAAAACGCTAAGTTTTACAGCAAAACGCTATGTTCTCCTGCGAAACGCTAAGTTCTCCAGCAAAACGCTAAGTTCTCCAGCAAAACGCTATGTTCTCCAGCAAAACGCTAAGTTCTCCACAGAAAAGATAAGTTCTACATTACCTAACTAATTTCTCAATTGAAACACAAAGTTCTCCAGCAAAATGCTAAGTTCTCCAGCAAAACGCTAAGTTCTCCAGCAAAACGCTATGTTCTCCAGCAAAACGCTAAGTTCTCCACAGAAAAGATAAGTTCTACATTACCGAACCAATTTCTCAATTGAAACACAAAGTTCTCCAGCAAAACGCTAAGTTCTCCAGCGAAACAATAAGTTCAGCATTACCTAACCAATTTCTCTAGTGAAATGCAATGTTCTCCAGCAAAACGCTAAGTTTTACAGCAAAACGCTATGTTCTCCTGCGAAACGCTATGTTCTCCTGCGAAACGCAATGTTCTCCAGTGAAACTCTAAGTTAACCAGCGAAACGCTAAGTTCTCCAGCAAAACGCTAAGTTCTCCACAGAAACGCTAAGTTCTCCAGCGAAACGCTAAGTTCTCCAGCAAAACGCTATGTTCTCCAGCAAAACGCTAAGTTCTCCACAGAAAAGATAAGTTCTACATTACCGAACCAATTTCTCAATTGAAACGCAAAGTTCTCCAGCAAAACGCTAAGTTCTGCAGCGAAACGCTAAGTTCTCCAGTGAAACGCTAACTTCTGCATTACCGAACTAATTTCTCAATTGAAACACAAAGTTCTCCAGCAAAACGCTAAGTTCTCCAGTGAAACGCTAAGTTCTGCATTACCGAACTAATTTCTCAATTGAAACACAAAGTTCTCCAGCAAAACGCTAAGTTCTCCAGTGAAACGATATGTTCTGCATTACCGAACTAATTTCTCAATTGAAACACAAAGTTCTCCAGCAAAACGCTTAGTTCTCCAGCAAAACGCTAAGTTCTCCAGCGAAACAAGAAGTTCTGCATTACCGAACTAATTTCTCAATTGAAACACAAAGTTCTCCAGCAAAACGCTTAGTTCTCCAGCAAAACGCTAAGTTCTCCAGTGAAATGCTAAGTTCTCCAGCGAAACACTAAGTTGTCCAGCGAAACGTTAACGTCTCCAGTGAAACGCTAAGTTCTGCATTACCGAACCAATTTCTCAATTGAAACACAAAGTTCTCCAGCAAAATGCTAAGTTCTCCAGCAAAATGCTATGTTCTCCAGCGAAACAAGAAGTTCTGCATTACCGAACTAATTTCTCAATTGAAACGCCATGTTCTCTATCAAAAAGCTAAGTTCTAAAGAAATACGCTAAGTTCACAAGCGAAACAATAAGTTCTGCATTACCGAACCAATTTCTCAAGTGAAATGCAATGTTCTCCAGCAAAACGCTAAGTTTTACAGCAATACGATATGTTCTCCTGCGAAACGCTAAGTTCTCCTGCGAAACACAATGTTCTCCAGTGAAACTCTAAGTTATCCAGCGAAACGCTAAGTTCTCCAGCAAAACGCTAAGTTCTCCAGCGAAACGCTAAGTTCTCCAGCGAAACTCTAAGTTCTCCAGCAAAACGCTATGTTCTCCAGCAAAACGCTAAGTTCTCCACAGAAAAGATAAGTTCTACATTACCGAACCAATTTCTCAATTGAAACACAAAGTTCTCCAGCAAAACGCTAAGTTCTCCAGCGAAACAATAAGTTCAGCATTACCGAACCAATTTCTCTAGTGAAATGCAATGTTCTCCAGCAAAACGCTAAGTTTTACAGCAAAACGCTATGTTCTCTTGCGAAACGCTAAGTTCTCCAGCAAAACGCTAAGTTCTCCAGCAAAACGCTATGTTCTCCAGCAAAACGCTAAGTTCTCCACAGAAAAGATAAGTTCTACATTACCTAACTAATTTCTCAATTGAAACACAAAGTTCTCCAGCAAAATGCTAAGTTCTCCAGCAAAACGCTATGTTCTCCAGCGAAACAATAAGTTCAGCATTACCGAACCAATTTCTCAAGTGAAATGCAATGTTCTCCAGCAAAACGCTAAGTTTTACAGCAATACGATATGTTCTCCTGCGAAACGCTAAGTTCTCCTGCGAAACGCAATGTTCTCCAGTGAAACTCTAAGTTATCCAGCGAAACGCTAAGTTCTCCAGCAAAACGCTAAGTTCTCCACAGAAACGCTAAGTTCTCCAGCGAAACGCTAAGTTCTCCAGCAAAACGCTAAGTTCTCCAGCAAAACGCTATGTTCTCCAGCAAAACGCTAAGTTATCCACAGAAAAGATAAGTTCTACATTACCGAACCAATTTCTCAATTGAAACGCAAAGTTCTCCAGCAAAACGCTAAGTTCTGCAGCGAAACACTAAGTTCTCCAGTGAAACGCTAACTTCTGCATTACCGAACTAATTTCTCAATTGAAACACAAAGTTCTCCAGAAAAACGCTAAGTTCTCCAGCAAAACGCTATGTTCTCCAGCGAAACAATAAGTTCTGCATTACCAAACCAATTTCTCCATTGAAAAACAATGTTCTCCATCGAAAAGCTAAGTTCTCCAGCGAAACGCTATGTTCTCCAGCGAAACATTAAATTCTCCAGCAAAACCCTATGTTCTCCAGCGAAACACTAAGTTGTCCAGCGAAACGTTAAGTTCTTCTCAGAAAAGATAAGTTCTACATTACCGAACCAATTTCTCAATTGAAACACAAAGTTCTCCAGCAAAACGCTAAGTTCTACAGGGAAACGCAAAGTTCTGCATTACCGAACCAATTTCTCAATTGAAACACAAAGTTCTCCAGCAAAACGCTAAGTTCTCCAGTGAAACGCTAAGTTCGGCATTACCGAACTAATTTCTCAATTGAAACACAAAGTTCTCCAGAAAAACGCTAAGTTCTCCAGCAAAACGTTAAGTTCTCCAGCGAAACAAGAAGTTCTGCATTACCGAACTAATTTCTCAATTGAAACACAAAGTTCTCCAGCAAAACGCTAAGTTCTCCAGCAAAACGCTAAGTTATCCAGTGAAACGCTAAGTTCTCCAGCGAAACACTAAGTTGTCCAGCGAAACATTAACGTCTCCAGTGAAACGCTAAGTTCTGTATTACCGAACTAATTTCTCAATTGAAACACAAAGTTCTCCAGCAAAACGCTAAGTTCTCCAGTGAAACGCTAAGTTCTCCAGCGAAACACTAAGTTGTCCAGCGAAACGTTAACGTCTCCAGTGAAACACTAAGTTCTGCATTACCGAACTAATTTCTCAATTGAAACACAAAGTTCTCCAGCAAAATGCTAAGTTCTCCAGCAAAATGCTAAGTTCTCCAGCGAAACAAGAAGTTCTGCATTACCGAACTAATTTCTCAATTGAAACGCCATGTTCTCTATCAAAAAGCTAAGTTCTAAAGAAATACGCTAAGTTCACAAGCGAAACAATAAGTTCTGCATTACCGAACCAATTTCTCAAGTGAAATGCAATGTTCTCCAGCAAAACGCTAAGTTTTACAGCAATACGATATGTTCTCCTGCGAAACGCTAAGTTCTCCTGCGAAACACAATGTTCTCCAGTGAAACTCTAAGTTATCCAGCGAAACGCTAAGTTCTCCAGCAAAACGCTAAGTTCTCCAGCGAAACGCTAAGTTCTCCAGCGAAACTCTAAGTTCTCCAGCAAAACGCTATGTTCTCCAGCAAAACGCTAAGTTCTCCACAGAAAAGATAAGTTCTACATTACCGAACCAATTTCTCAATTGAAACACAAAGTTCTCCAGCAAAACGCTAAGTTCTCCAGCGAAACAATAAGTTCAGCATTACCGAACCAATTTCTCTAGTGAAATGCAATGTTCTCCAGCAAAACGCTAAGTTTTACAGCAAAACGCTATGTTCTCCTGCGAAACGCTAAGTTCTCCAGCAAAACGCTAAGTTCTCCAGCAAAACGCTATGTTCTCCAGCAAAACGCTAAGTTCTCCACAGAAAAGATAAGTTCTACATTACCTAACTAATTTCTCAATTGAAACACAAAGTTCTCCAGCAAAATGCTAAGTTCTCCAGCAAAACGCTATGTTCTCCAGCGAAACAATAAGTTCAGCATTACCGAACCAATTTCTCAAGTGAAATGCAATGTTCTCCAGCAAAACGCTAAGTTTTACAGCAATACGATATGTTCTCCTGCGAAACGCTAAGTTCTCCTGCGAAACGCAATGTTCTCCAGTGAAACTCTAAGTTATCCAGCGAAACGCTAAGTTCTCCAGCAAAACGCTAAGTTCTCCACAGAAACGCTAAGTTCTCCAGCGAAACGCTAACTTCTCCAGCAAAACGCTAAGTTCTCCAGCAAAACGCTATGTTCTCCAGCAAAACGCTAAGTTATCCACAGAAAAGATAAGTTCTACATTACCGAACCAATTTCTCAATTGAAACGCAAAGTTCTCCAGCAAAACGCTAAGTTCTGCAGCGAAACACTAAGTTCTCCAGTGAAACGCTAACTTCTGCATTACCGAACTAATTTCTCAATTGAAACACAAAGTTCTCCAGAAAAACGCTAAGTTCTCCAGCAAAACGCTATGTTCTCCAGCGAAACAATAAGTTCTGCATTACCAAACCAATTTCTCCATTGAAAAACAATGTTCTCCATCGAAAAGCTAAGTTCTCCAGCGAAACGCTATGTTCTCCAGCGAAACATTAAATTCTCCAGCAAAACCCTATGTTCTCCAGCGAAACACTAAGTTGTCCAGCGAAACGTTAAGTTCTTCTCAGAAAAGATAAGTTCTACATTACCGAACCAATTTCTCAATTGAAACACAAAGTTCTCCAGCAAAACGCTAAGTTCTACAGGGAAACGCAAAGTTCTGCATTACCGAACCAATTTCTCAATTGAAACACAAAGTTCTCCAGAAAAACGCTAAGTTCTCCAGTGAAACGCTAAGTTCGGCATTACCGAACTAATTTCTCAATTGAAACACAAAGTTCTCCAGAAAAACGCTAAGTTCTCCAGCAAAACGTTAAGTTCTCCAGCGAAACAAGTTCTGCATTACCGAACTAATTTCTCAATTGAAACACAAAGTTCTCCAGCAAAACGCTAAGTTCTCCAGCAAAACGCTAAGTTATCCAGTGAAACGCTAAGTTCTCCAGCGAAACACTAAGTTGTCCAGCGAAACATTAACGTCTCCAGTGAAACGCTAAGTTCTGTATTACCGAACTAATTTCTCAATTGAAACACAAAGTTCTCCAGCAAAACGCTAAGTTCTCCAGTGAAACGCTAAGTTCTCCAGCGAAACACTAAGTTGTCCAGCGAAACGTTAACGTCTCCAGTGAAACACTAAGTTCTGCATTACCGAACTAATTTCTCAATTGAAACACAAAGTTCTCCAGCAAAATGCTAAGTTCTCCAGCAAAATGCTAAGTTCTCCAGCGAAACAAGAAGTTCTGCATTACCGAACTAATTTCTCAATTGAAACGCCATGTTCTCTATCAAAAAGCTAAGTTCTAAAGAAATACGCTAAGTTCACAAGCGAAACAATAAGTTCTGCATTACCGAACCAATTTCTCAAGTGAAATGCAATGTTCTCCAGCAAAACGCTAAGTTTTACAGCAATACGATATGTTCTCCTGCGAAACGCTAAGTTCTCCTGCGAAACACAATGTTCTCCAGTGAAACTCTAAGTTATCCAGCGAAACGCTAAGTTCTCCAGCAAAACGCTAAGTTCTCCAGCGAAACGCTAAGTTCTCCAGCGAAACTCTAAGTTCTCCAGCAAAACGCTATGTTCTCCAGCAAAACGCTAAGTTCTCCACAGAAAAGATAAGTTCTACATTACCGAACCAATTTCTCAATTGAAACACAAAGTTCTCCAGCAAAACGCTAAGTTCTCCAGCGAAACAATAAGTTCAGCATTACCGAACCAATTTCTCTAGTGAAATGCAATGTTCTCCAGCAAAACGCTAAGTTTTACAGCAAAACGCTATGTTCTCCTGCGAAACGCTAAGTTCTCCAGCAAAACGCTAAGTTCTCCAGCAAAACGCTATGTTCTCCAGCAAAACGCTAAGTTCTCCACAGAAAAGATAAGTTCTACATTACCTAACTAATTTCTCAATTGAAACACAAAGTTCTCCAGCAAAATGCTAAGTTCTCCAGCAAAACGCTATGTTCTCCAGCGAAACAATAAGTTCAGCATTACCGAACCAATTTCTCAAGTGAAATGCAATGTTCTCCAGCAAAACGCTAAGTTTTACAGCAATACGATATGTTCTCCTGCGAAACGCTAAGTTCTCCTGCGAAACGCAATGTTCTCCAGTGAAACTCTAAGTTATCCAGCGAAACGCTAAGTTCTCCAGCAAAACGCTAAGTTCTCCACAGAAACGCTAAGTTCTCCAGCGAAACGCTAACTTCTCCAGCAAAACGCTAAGTTCTCCAGCAAAACGCTATGTTCTCCAGCAAAACGCTAAGTTATCCACAGAAAAGATAAGTTCTACATTACCGAACCAATTTCTCAATTGAAACGCAAAGTTCTCCAGCAAAACGCTAAGTTCTGCAGCGAAACACTAAGTTCTCCAGTGAAACGCTAACTTCTGCATTACCGAACTAATTTCTCAATTGAAACACAAAGTTCTCCAGAAAAACGCTAAGTTCTCCAGCAAAACGCTATGTTCTCCAGCGAAACAATAAGTTCTGCATTACCAAACCAATTTCTCCATTGAAAAACAATGTTCTCCATCGAAAAGCTAAGTTCTCCAGCGAAACGCTATGTTCTCCAGCGAAACATTAAATTCTCCAGCAAAACCCTATGTTCTCCAGCGAAACACTAAGTTGTCCAGCGAAACGTTAAGTTCTTCTCAGAAAAGATAAGTTCTACATTACCGAACCAATTTCTCAATTGAAACACAAAGTTCTCCAGCAAAACGCTAAGTTCTACAGGGAAACGCAAAGTTCTGCATTACCGAACCAATTTCTCAATTGAAACACAAAGTTCTCCAGCAAAACGCTAAGTTCTCCAGTGAAACGCTAAGTTCGGCATTACCGAACTAATTTCTCAATTGAAACACAAAGTTCTCCAGAAAAACGCTAAGTTCTCCAGCAAAACGTTAAGTTCTCCAGCGAAACAAGAAGTTCTGCATTACCGAACTAATTTCTCAATTGAAACACAAAGTTCTCCAGCAAAACGCTAAGTTCTCCAGCAAAACGCTAAGTTATCCAGTGAAACGCTAAGTTCTCCAGCGAAACACTAAGTTGTCCAGCGAAACGTTAACGTCTCCAGTGAAACGCTAAGTTCTGTATTACCGAACTAATTTCTCAATTGAAACACTAAGTTCTCCAGCAAAATGCTAAGTTCTCCAGCAAAATGCTAAGTTCTCGAGCGAAACAAGAAGTTCTGCATTACCGAACTAATTTCTCAATTGAAACGCCATGTTCTCTATCAAAAAGCTAAGTTCTAAAGAAAAACGCTAAGTTCACAAGCGAAACAATAAGTTCTGCATTACCGAACCAATTTCTCAAGTGAAATGCAATGTTCTCCAGCAAAACGCTAAGTTTTACAGCAAAACGCTATGTTCTCCTGCGAAACGCTAAGTTCTCCTGCGAAACGCAATGTTCTCCAGTGAAATTCTAAGTTCTCCAGCGAAACAAGAAGTTCTGCATTACCGAACTAATTTCTTAATTGAAACGCCATGTTCTCTATCAAAAAGCTAAGTTCTAAAGAAAAACGCTAAGTTCACAAGCGAAACAATAAGTTCTGCATTACCAAACCAATTTCTCAATTGAAACACAATGTTCTCCATCGAAAAGCTAAGTTCTCCAGCGAAACGCTATGTTCTCCAGCGAAACATTAAATTCTCCAGCAAAACCCTATGTTCTCCAGCGAAACACTAAGTTGTCCAGCGAAACGTTAAGTTCTTCTCAGAAAAGATAAGCTCTACATTACCGAACCAATTTCTCAATTGAAACACAAAGTTCTCCAGCAAAACGCTAAGTTCTCCAGTGAAACGCTAAGTTCTGCATTACCGAACTAATTTCTCAATTGAAACACAAAGTTCTCCAGCAAAACGCTAAGTTCTCCAGTGAAACGATATGTTCTGCATTACCGAACTAATTTCTCAATTGAAACACAAAGTTCTCCAGCAAAACGCTTAGTTCTCCAGCAAAACGCTAAGTTCTCCAGTGAAACGCTAAGTTCTCCAGCGAAACACTAAGTTGTCCAGCGAAACGTTAACGTCTCCAGTGAAACGCTAAGTTCTGCATTACCGAACTAATTTCTCAATTGAAACACAAAGTTCTCCAGCAAAATGCTATGTTCTCCAGCGAAACAAGAAGTTCTGCATTACCGAACTAATTTCTCAATTGAAACGCCATGTTCTCTATCAAAAAGCTAAGTTCTAAAGAAAAACGCTAAGTTCACAAGCGAAACAATAAGTTCTGCATTACCGAACCAATTTCTCAAGTGAAATGCAATGTTCTCCAGCAAAACGCTAAGTTTTACAGCAATACGCTATGTTCTCCTGCGAAACGCTAAGTTCTCCTGCGAAACACAATGTTCTCCAGTGAAACTCTAAGTTATCCAGCGAAACGCTAAGTTCTCCAGCAAAACGCTAAGTTCTCCAGCGAAACGCTAAGTTCTCCAGCGAAACGCTAAGTTCTCCAGCAAAACGCTATGTTCTCCAGCAAAACGCTAAGTTCTCCACAGAAAAGATAAGTTCTACATTACCGAACCAATTTCTCAATTGAAACGCAAAGTTCTCCAGCAAAACGCTAAGTTCTGCAGCGAAACGCTAAGTTCTCCAGTGAAACGATAACTTCTGCATTACCGAACTAATTTCTCAATTGAAACACAAAGTTCTCCAGCAAAACGCTAAGTTCTCCAGCAAAACGCTATGTTCTCCAGCGAAACAATAAGTTCTGCATTACCAAACCAATTTCTCAATTGAAACACAATGTTCTCCATTGAAAAGCTAAGTTCTCCAGCGAAACGCTATGTTCTCCAGCGAAACATTAAATTCTCCAGCAAAACCATATGTTCTCCAGCGAAACACTAAGTTGTCCAGCGAAACGTTAAGTTCTTCTCAGAAAAGATAAGTTCTACATTACCGAACCAATTTCTCAATTGAAACACAAAGTTCTCCAGCAAAACGCTAAGTTCTACAGTGAAACGCTAAGTTCTGCATTACCGAACTAATTTCTCAATTGAAACACAAAGTTCTCCAGCAAAACGCTAAGTTCTCCAGTGAAACGCTAAGTTCTGCATTACCGAACTAATTTCTCAATTGAAACACAAAGTTCTCCAGAAAAACGCTAAGTTCTCCAGCAAAACGTTAAGTTCTCCAGCGAAACAAGAAGTTCTGCATTACCGAACTAATTTCTCAATTGAAACACAAAGTTCTCCAGCAAAACGCTTAGTTCTCCAGCAAAACGCTAAGTTCTCCAGTGAAACGCTAAGTTCTCCAGCGAAACACTAAGTTGTCCAGCGAAACGTTAACGTCTCCAGTGAAACGCTAAGTTCTGCATTACCGAACCAATTTCTCAATTGAAACGCAAAGTTCTCCAGCAAAACGCTAAGTTCTGCAGCGAAACGCTAAGTTCTCCAGTGAAACGCTAAGTTCTGCATTACCGAACTAATTTCTCAATTGAAACACAAAGTTCTCCAGCAAAACGCTAAGTTCTCCAGCAAAACGCTATGTTCTCCAGCGAAACAATAAGTTCTGCATTACCAAACCAATTTCTCAATTGAAACACAATGTTCTCCATCGAAAAGCTAAGTTCTCCAGCGAAACGCTATGTTCTCCAGCGAAACATTAAATTCTCCAGCAAAACCCTATGTTCTCCAGCGAAACACTAAGTTGTCCAGCGAAACGTTAAGTTCTTCTCAGAAAAGATAAGTTCTACATTACCGAACCAATTTCTCAATTGAAACACAAAGTTCTCCAGCAAAACGCTAAGTTCTACAGTGAAACGCTAAGTTCTGCATTACCGAACTAATTTCTCAATTGAAACACAAAGTTCTCCAGCAAAACGCTAAGTTCTCCAGTGAAACGCTAAGTTCTGCATTACCGAACTAATTTCTCAATTGAAACACAAAGTTCTCCAGAAAAACGCTAAGTTCTCCAGCAAAACGTTAAGTTCTCCAGCGAAACAAGAAGTTCTGCATTACCGAACTAATTTCTCAATTGAAACACAAAGTTCTCCAGCAAAACGCTTAGTTCTCCAGCAAAACGCTAAGTTCTCCAGTGAAACGCTAAGTTCTCCAGCGAAACACTAAGTTGTCCAGCGAAACGTTAACGTCTCCAGTGAAACGCTAAGTTCTGCATTACCGAACTAATTTCTCAATTGAAACACAAAGTTCTCCAGCAAAATGCTAAGTTCTCCAGTGAAACGCTAAGTTCTCCAGCGAAACAAGAAGTTCTGCATTACCGAACTAATTTCTCAATTGAAACGCCATATTCTCTATCAAAAAGCTAAGTTCTAAAGAAAAACGCTAAGTTCACAAGCGAAACAATAAGTTCTGCATTACCGAACCAATTTCTCAAGTGAAATGCAATGTTCTCCAGCAAAACGCTAAGTTTTACAGCAAAACGCTGTTCTCCTGCGAAACGCTAATTTCTCCAGCAAAACGCTATGTTCTCCAGCGAAACGCTAAGTTCTCCAGCAAAATGCTATGTTCTCCAGCAAAACGCTAAGTTATCCACAGAAAAGATAAGTTCTACATTACCGAACCAATTTCTCAATTGAAACGCAAAGTTCTCCAGCAAAACGCTAAGTTCTGCAGCAAAACGCTAAGTTCTCCAGTGAAACGCTAAGTTCTGCATTACCGAACTAATTTCTCAATTGAAACACAAAGTTCTCCAGCGAAACGCTAAATTCTCCAGCAAAACGCTAAGTTCTCCAGCGAAACAATAAGTTCAGCATTACCGAACCAATTTCTCTAGTGAAATGCAATGTTCTCCAGCAAAACGCTAAGTTTTACAGCAAAACGCTATGTTCTCCTGCGAAACGCTAAGTTCTCCAGCAAAACGCTAAGTTCTCCAGCAAAACGCTATGTTCTCCAGCAAAACGCTAAGTTCTCCACAGAAAAGATAAGTTCTACATTACCTAACTAATTTCTCAATTGAAACACAAAGTTCTCCAGCAAAATGCTAAGTTCTCCAGCAAAACGCTATGTTCTCCAGCGAAACAATAAGTTCAGCATTACCGAACCAATTTCTCAAGTGAAATGCAATGTTCTCCAGCAAAACGCTAAGTTTTACAGCAATACGATATGTTCTCCTGCGAAACGCTAAGTTCTCCTGCGAAACGCAATGTTCTCCAGTGAAACTCTAAGTTATCCAGCGAAACGCTAAGTTCTCCAGCAAAACGCTAAGTTCTCCACAGAAACGCTAAGTTCTCCAGCGAAACGCTAACTTCTCCAGCAAAACGCTAAGTTCTCCAGCAAAACGCTATGTTCTCCAGCAAAACGCTAAGTTATCCACAGAAAAGATAAGTTCTACATTACCGAACCAATTTCTCAATTGAAACGCAAAGTTCTCCAGCAAAACGCTAAGTTCTGCAGCGAAACACTAAGTTCTCCAGTGAAACGCTAACTTCTGCATTACCGAACTAATTTCTCAATTGAAACACAAAGTTCTCCAGAAAAACGCTAAGTTCTCCAGCAAAACGCTATGTTCTCCAGCGAAACAATAAGTTCTGCATTACCAAACCAATTTCTCCATTGAAAAACAATGTTCTCCATCGAAAAGCTAAGTTCTCCAGCGAAACGCTATGTTCTCCAGCGAAACATTAAATTCTCCAGCAAAACCCTATGTTCTCCAGCGAAACACTAAGTTGTCCAGCGAAACGTTAAGTTCTTCTCAGAAAAGATAAGTTCTACATTACCGAACCAATTTCTCAA
This sequence comes from Lathamus discolor, assembly GCF_037157495.1. Classification (NCBI taxonomy): domain Eukaryota; kingdom Metazoa; phylum Chordata; class Aves; order Psittaciformes; family Psittacidae; genus Lathamus; species Lathamus discolor. The sequence continues at coordinate 112,387,334 of NC_088909.1, read as the reverse complement.
TTGAAACACAAAGTTCTCCAGCAAAACGCTAAGTTCTACAGGGAAACGCAAAGTTCTGCATTACCGAACCAATTTCTCAATTGAAACACAAAGTTCTCCAGCAAAACGCTAAGTTCTCCAGTGAAACGCTAAGTTCGGCATTACCGAACTAATTTCTCAATTGAAACACAAAGTTCTCCAGAAAAACGCTAAGTTCTCCAGCAAAACGTTAAGTTCTCCAGCGAAACAAGAAGTTCTGCATTACCGAACTAATTTCTCAATTGAAACACAAAGTTCTCCAGCAAAACGCTAAGTTCTCCAGCAAAACGCTAAGTTATCCAGTGAAACGCTAAGTTCTCCAGCGAAACACTAAGTTGTCCAGCGAAACATTAACGTCTCCAGTGAAACGCTAAGTTCTGTATTACCGAACTAATTTCTCAATTGAAACACAAAGTTCTCCAGCAAAACGCTAAGTTCTCCAGTGAAACGCTAAGTTCTCCAGCGAAACACTAAGTTGTCCAGCGAAACGTTAACGTCTCCAGTGAAACACTAAGTTCTGCATTACCGAACTAATTTCTCAATTGAAACACAAAGTTCTCCAGCAAAATGCTAAGTTCTCCAGCAAAATGCTAAGTTCTCCAGCGAAACAAGAAGTTCTGCATTACCGAACTAATTTCTCAATTGAAACGCCATGTTCTCTATCAAAAAGCTAAGTTCTAAAGAAAAACGCTAAGTTCACAAGCGAAACAATCAGTTCTGCATTACCGAACCAATTTCTCAAGTGAAATGCAATGTTCTCCAGCAAAACGCTAAGTTTTACAGCAAAAAGCTATGTTCTCCTGCGAAACGCTAAGTTCTCCTGCGAAACGCAATGTTCTCCAGTGAAATTCTAAGTTATCCAGGGAAACGCTAAGTTCTCCAGCAAAACGCTATGTTCTCCAGCAAAACGCTAAGTTCTCCATAGAAAAGATAAGTTCTGCATTACCGAACTGATTTCTCAATTGAAACACAAAGTTCTCCAGCAAAACGCTAAGTTCTCCAGCAAAACGCTATGTTCTCCAGCAAAACAATAAGTTCTGCATTACCAAACCAATTTCTCAATTGAAACACAATGTTCTCCATTGAAAAGCTAAGTTCTCCAGCGAAACGCTATGTTCTCCAGCGAAACATTAAATTCTCCAGCAAAACCATATGTTCTCCAGCGAAACACTAAGTTGTCCAGCGAAACGTTAAGTTCTTCTCAGAAAAGATAAGTTCTACATTACCGAACCAATTTCTCAATTGAAACACAAAGTTCTCCAGCAAAACGCTAAGTTCTACAGTGAAACGCTAAGTTCTGCATTACCGAACTAATTTCTCAATTGAAACACAAAGTTCTCCAGCAAAACGCTAAGTTCTCCAGTGAAACGCTAAGTTCTGCATTACCGAACTAATTTCTCAATTGAAACACAAAGTTCTCCAGAAAAACGCTAAGTTCTCCAGCAAAACGTTAAGTTCTCCAGCGAAACAAGAAGTTCTGCATTACCGAACTAATTTCTCAATTGAAACACAAAGTTCTCCAGCAAAACGCTAAGTTCTCCAGCGAAACAAGAAGTTCAGCATTACCGAACCAATTTCTCAAGTGAAATGCAATGTTCTCCAGCAAAACGCTAAGTTTTACAGCAAAACGCTATGTTCTCCAGCGAAACGCTAAGTTCTCCTGCGAAACGCAATGTTCTCCAGTGAAACTCTAAGTTATCCAGCGAAACGCTAAGTTCTCCAGCAAAACGCTAAGTTCTCCACAGAAACGCTAAGTTCTCCAGTGAAACGCTAAGTTCTCCAGCAAAACGCTAAGTTCTCCACAGAAAAGATAAGTTCTACATTACCGAACCAATTTCTCAATTGAAACGCAAAGTTCTCCAGCAAAACGCTAAGTTCTCCAGTGAAACGCTAAGTTCTCCAGCGAAACACTAAGTTGTCCAGCGAAACGTTAACGTCTCCAGTGAAACGCTAAGTTCTGCATTACCGAACTAATTTCTCAATTGAAACACAAAGTTCTCCAGCAAAATGCTAAGTTCTCCAGCAAAATGCTAAGTTCTCCAGCGAAACAAGAAGTTCTGCAGTACTGAACTAATTTCTCAATTGAAACGCCATGTTCTCTATCAAAAAGCTAAGTTCTAAAGAAAAACGCTAAGTTCACAAGCGAAACAATAAGTTCTGCATTACCGAACCAATTTCTCAAGTGAAATGCAATGTTCTCCAGCAAAACGCTAAGTTTTACAGCAAAAAGCTATGTTCTCCTGTGAAACGCTAAGTTCTCCGGCGAAACGCAATGTTCTCCAGTGAAATTCTAAGTTATCCAGCGAAACGCTAAGTTCTCCACAGAAACGCTAAGTTCTCCAGCGAAACGCTAAGTTCTCCAGCAAAACGCTATGTTCTCCAGCAAAACGCTAAGTTCTCCACAGAAAAGATAAGTTCTACATTACCGAACCAATTTCTCAATTGAAACACAAAGATCTCCAGCAAAACGCTAAGTTCTGCAGCGAAACGCTAAGTTCTCCAGTGAAATGCTAACTTCTGCATTACCGAATTAATTTCTCAATTGAAACACAAAGTTCTCCAGCAAAACGCTAAGTTCTCCAGTGAAACACTAAGTTCTGCATTACCGAACTAATTTCTCAATTGAAACACAAAGTTCTCCAGCAAAACGCTTAGTTCTCCAGCAAAACGCTAAGTTCTCCAGTGAAACGCTAAGTTCTCCAGCGAAACACTAAGTTGTCCAGCGAAACGTTAACGTCTCCAGTGAAACGCTAAGTTCTGCATTACCGAACTAATTTCTCAATTGAAACACTAAGTTCTCCAGCAAAATGCTAAGTTCTCCAGCAAAATGCTAAGTTCTCGAGCGAAACAAGAAGTTCTGCATTACCGAACTAATTTCTCAATTGAAACGCCATGTTCTCTATCAAAAAGCTAAGTTCTAAAGAAAAACGCTAAGTTCACAAGCGAAACAATAAGTTCTGCATTACCGAACCAATTTCTCAAGTGAAATGCAATGTTCTCCAGCAAAACGCTAAGTTTTACAGCAAAACGCTATGTTCTCCTGCGAAACGCTAAGTTCTCCTGCGAAACGCAATGTTCTCCAGTGAAATTCTAAGTTCTCCAGCGAAACAAGAAGTTCTGCATTACCGAACTAATTTCTTAATTGAAACGCCATGTTCTCTATCAAAAAGCTAAGTTCTAAAGAAAAACGCTAAGTTCACAAGCGAAACAATAAGTTCTGCATTACCAAACCAATTTCTCAATTGAAACACAATGTTCTCCATCGAAAAGCTAAGTTCTCCAGCGAAACGCTATGTTCTCCAGCGAAACATTAAATTCTCCAGCAAAACCCTATGTTCTCCAGCGAAACACTAAGTTGTCCAGCGAAACGTTAAGTTCTTCTCAGAAAAGATAAGCTCTACATTACCGAACCAATTTCTCAATTGAAACACAAAGTTCTCCAGCAAAACGCTAAGTTCTCCAGTGAAACGCTAAGTTCTGCATTACCGAACTAATTTCTCAATTGAAACACAAAGTTCTCCAGCAAAACGCTAAGTTCTCCAGTGAAACGATATGTTCTGCATTACCGAACTAATTTCTCAATTGAAACACAAAGTTCTCCAGCAAAACGCTTAGTTCTCCAGCAAAACGCTAAGTTCTCCAGTGAAACGCTAAGTTCTCCAGCGAAACACTAAGTTGTCCAGCGAAACGTTAACGTCTCCAGTGAAACGCTAAGTTCTGCATTACCGAACTAATTTCTCAATTGAAACACAAAGTTCTCCAGCAAAATGCTATGTTCTCCAGCGAAACAAGAAGTTCTGCATTACCGAACTAATTTCTCAATTGAAACGCCATGTTCTCTATCAAAAAGCTAAGTTCTAAAGAAAAACGCTAAGTTCACAAGCGAAACAATAAGTTCTGCATTACCGAACCAATTTCTCAAGTGAAATGCAATGTTCTCCAGCAAAACGCTAAGTTTTACAGCAATACGCTATGTTCTCCTGCGAAACGCTAAGTTCTCCTGCGAAACACAATGTTCTCCAGTGAAACTCTAAGTTATCCAGCGAAACGCTAAGTTCTCCAGCAAAACGCTAAGTTCTCCAGCGAAACGCTAAGTTCTCCAGCGAAACGCTAAGTTCTCCAGCAAAACGCTATGTTCTCCAGCAAAACGCTAAGTTCTCCACAGAAAAGATAAGTTCTACATTACCGAACCAATTTCTCAATTGAAACGCAAAGTTCTCCAGCAAAACGCTAAGTTCTGCAGCGAAACGCTAAGTTCTCCAGTGAAACGCTAACTTCTGCATTACCGAACTAATTTCTCAATTGAAACACAAAGTTCTCCAGCAAAACGCTAAGTTCTCCAGCAAAACGCTATGTTCTCCGGCGAAACAATAAGTTCTGCATTACCAAACCAATTTCTCAATTGAAACACAATGTTCTCCATTGAAAAGCTAAGTTCTCCAGCGAAACGCTATGTTCTCCAGCGAAACATTAAATTCTCCAGCAAAACCATATGTTCTCCAGCGAAACACTAAGTTGTCCAGCGAAACGTTAAGTTCTTCTCAGAAAAGATAAGTTCTACATTACCGAACCAATTTCTCAATTGAAACACAAAGTTCTCCAGCAAAACGCTAAGTTCTACAGTGAAACGCTAAGTTCTGCATTACCGAACTAATTTCTCAATTGAAACACAAAGTTCTCCAGCAAAACGCTAAGTTCTCCAGTGAAACGCTAAGTTCTGCATTACCGAACTAATTTCTCAATTGAAACACAAAGTTCTCCAGAAAAACGCTAAGTTCTCCAGCAAAACGTTAAGTTCTCCAGCGAAACAAGAAGTTCTGCATTACCGAACTAATTTCTCAATTGAAACACAAAGTTCTCCAGCAAAACGCTAAGTTCTCCAGCGAAACAATAAGTTCAGCATTACCGAACCAATTTCTCAAGTGAAATGCAATGTTCTCCAGCAAAACGCTAAGTTTTACAGCAAAACGCTATGTTCTCCAGCGAAACGCTAAGTTCTCCTGCGAAACGCAATGTTCTCCAGTGAAACTCTAAGTTATCCAGCGAAACGCTAAGTTCTCCAGCAAAACGCTAAGTTCTCCACAGAAACGCTAAGTTCTCCAGTGAAACGCTAAGTTCTCCAGCAAAACGCTAAGTTCTCCACAGAAAAGATAAGTTCTACATTACCGAACCAATTTCTCAATTGAAACGCAAAGTTCTCCAGCAAAACGCTAAGTTCTCCAGTGAAACGCTAAGTTCTCCAGCGAAACACTAAGTTGTCCAGCGAAACGTTAACGTCTCCAGTGAAACGCTAAGTTCTGCATTACCGAACTAATTTCTCAATTGAAACACAAAGTTCTCCAGCAAAATGCTAAGTTCTCCAGTGAAACGCTAAGTTCTCCAGCGAAACAAGAAGTTCTGCATTACCGAACTAATTTCTCAATTGAAACGCCATATTCTCTATCAAAAAGCTAAGTTCTAAAGAAAAACGCTAAGTTCACAAGCGAAACAATAAGTTCTGCATTACCGAACCAATTTCTCAAGTGAAATGCAATGTTCTCCAGCAAAACGCTAAGTTTTACAGCAAAACGCTATGTTCTCCTGCGAAACGCTAATTTCTCCAGCAAAACGCTATGTTCTCCAGCGAAACGCTAAGTTCTCCAGCAAAATGCTATGTTCTCCAGCAAAACGCTAAGTTATCCACAGAAAAGATAAGTTCTACATTACCGAACCAATTTCTCAATTGAAACGCAAAGTTCTCCAGCAAAACGCTAAGTTCTGCAGCGAAACGCTAAGTTCTCCAGTGAAACGCTAAGTTCTGCATTACCGAACTAATTTCTCAATTGAAACACAAAGTTCTCCAGCAAAACGCTAAGTTCTCCAGCAAAACGCTATGTTCTCCAGCGAAACAATAAGTTCTGCATTACCAAACCAATTTCTCAATTGAAACACAATGTTCTCCATCGAAAAGCTAAGTTCTCCAGCGAAACGCTATGTTCTCCAGCGAAACATTAAATTATCCAGCAAAACCCTATGTTCTCCAGCGAAACACTAAGTTGTCCAGCGAAACGTTAAGTTCTTCTCAGAAAAGATAAGTTCTACATTACCGAACCAATTTCTCAATTGAAACACAAAGTTCTCCAGCAAAACGCTAAGTTCTACAGTGAAGCGCTAAGTTCTGCATTACCGAACCAATTTCTCAATTGAAACACAAAGTTCTCCAGCAAAACGCTAAGTTCTCCAGCAAAACGTTAAGTTCTCCAACGAAACAAGAAGTTCTGCATTACCGAACTAATTTCTCAATTGAAACACAAAGTTCTCCAGCAAAACGCTTAGTTCTCCAGCAAAACGCTAAGTTATCCAGTGAAACGCTAAGTTCTCCAGCGAAACACTAAGTTGTCCAGCGAAACATTAACGTCTCCAGTGAAACGCTAAGTTCTCCATTACCGAACTAATTTCTCAATTGAAACACAAAGTTCTCCAGCGAAACAATAAGTTCAGCATTACCGAACCAATTTCTCAAGTGAAATGCAATGTTCTCCACCAAAACGCTAAGTTTTACAGCAAAACGCTATGTTCTCCTGCGAAACGCTAAGTTCTCCTGCGAAACGCAATGTTCTCCAGTGAAACTCTAATTTATCCAGCAAAACGCTAAGTTCTCCAGCAAAACGCTATGTTCTCCACAGAAACGCTAAGTTCTCCAGCGAAACGCTAAGTTCCCCAGCAAAACGCTATGTTCTCCAGCAAAACGCTTAGTTCTCCAGCAAAACGCTTAGTTCTCCAGCAAAGCGCTAAGTTCTCCAGTGAAACGCTAAGTTCTCCAGCGAAACACTAAGTTGTCCAGCGAAACGTTAACGTCTCCAGTGAAACGCTAAGTTCTGCATTACCGAACTAATTTCTCAATTGAAACACAAAGTTCTCCAGCAAAATGCTAAGTTCTCCAGCAAAACGCTATGTTCTCCAGCGAAACAAGAAGTTCTGCATTACCGAACCAATTTCTCAATTGAAACGCCATGTTCTCTATCAAAAAGCTAAGTTCTAAAGAAAAACGCTAAGTTCACAAGCGAAACAATAAGTTCTGCATTACCGAACCAATTTCTCAAGTGAAATGCAATGTTCTCCAGCAAAACGCTAAGTTTTCCAGCAAAACGCTATGTTCTCCTGCGAAACGCTAAGTTCTCCTGCGAAACGCAATGTTCTCCAGTGAAACTCTAATTTATCCATCGAAACGCTAAGTTCTCCAGCAAAACGCTAAGTTCTCCACAGAAACGCTAAGTTCTCCAGCGAAACGCTAAGTTCCCCAGCAAAACGCTATGTTCTCCAGCAAAACGCTTAGTTCTCCAGCAAAACGCTTAGTTCTCCAGCAAAACGCTAAGTTCTCCAGTGAAACGCTAAGTTCTCCAGCGAAACACTAAGTTGTCCAGCGAAACGTTAACGTCTCCAGTGAAACGCTAAGTCCTGCATTACCGAACTAATTTCTCAATTGAAACACAAAGTTCTCCAGCAAAATGCTAAGTTCTCCAGCAAAACGCTATGTTCTCCAGCGAAACAAGAAGTTCTGCATTACCGAACCAATTTCTCAATTGAAACGCCATGTTCTCTATCAAAAAGCTAAGTTCTAAAGAAAAACGCTAAGTTCACAAGCGAAACAATAAGTTCTGCATTACCGAACCAATTTCTCAAGTGAAATGCAATGTTCTCCAGCAAAACGCTAAGTTTTACAGCAAAACGCTATGTTCTCCTGCGAAACGCTAAGTTCTCCTGCGAAACGCAATGTTCTCCAGCGAAATGCTAAGTTCTCCAGCAAAACGCTATGTTCTCCAGCAAAACGCTAAGTTATCCACAGAAAAGATAAGTTCTACATTACCGAACCAATTTCTCAATTGAAACGCAAAGTTCTCCAGCAAAACGCTAAGTTCTGCAGCAAAACGCTAAGTTCTCCAGCGAAACAATAAGTTCAGCATTACCGAACCAATTTCTCAAGTGAAATGCAATGTTCTCCAGCAAAACGCTAAGTTTTACAGCAAAACGCTATGTTATCCTGCGAAACGCTAAGTTCTCCTGCGAAACGCAATGTTCTCCAGTGAAACTCTAAGTTATCCAGCGAAACGCTAAGTTCTCCAGCAAAACGCTAAGTTCTCCACAGAAACGCTAAGTTCTCCAGTGAAACGCTAAGTTCTCCAGCAAAACGCTAAGTTCTCCAGCAAAACGCTAAGTTCTCCACAGAAAAGATAAGTTCTACATTACCGAACCAATTTCTCAATTGAAACGCAAAGTTCTCCAGCAAAACGCTAAGTTCTCCAGTGAAACGCTAAGTTCTCCAGCGAAACACTAAGTTGTCCAGCGAAACATTAACGTCTCCAGTGAAACGCTAAGTTCTCCATTACCGAACTAATTTCTCAATTGAAACACAAAGTTCTCCAGCGAAACAATAAGTTCAGCATTACCGAACCAATTTCTCAAGTGAAATGCAATGTTCTCCACCAAAACGCTAAGTTTTACAGCACAACGCTATGTTCTCCTGCGAAACGCTAAGTTCTCCTGCGAAACGCAATGTTCTCCAGTGAAACTCTAATTTATCCAGCGAAACGCTAAGTTCTCCAGCAAAACGCTAAGTTCTCCACAGAAACGCTAAGTTCTCCAGCGAAACGCTAAGTTCTCCAGCAAAACGCTTAGTTCTCCAGCAAAACGCTTAGTTCTCCAGCAAAACGCTAAGTTCTCCAGTGAAACGCTAAGTTCTCCAGCGAAACACTAAGTTGTCCAGCGAAACGTTAACGTCTCCAGTGAAACGCTAAGTTCTGCATTACCGAACTAATTTCTCAATTGAAACACAAAGTTCTCCAGCAAAATGCTAAGTTCTCCAGCAAAACGCTATGTTCTCCAGCGAAACAAGAAGTTCTGCATTACCGAACCAATTTCTCAATTGAAACGCCATGTTCTCTATCAAAAAGCTAAGTTCTAAAGAAAAACGCTAAGTTCACAAGCGAAACAATAAGTTCTGCATTACCGAACCAATTTCTCAAGTGAAATGCAATGTTCTCCAGCAAAACGCTAAGTTTTACAGCAAAACGCTATGTTCTCCTGCGAAACGCTAAGTTCTCCTGCGAAACGCAATGTTCTCCAGCGAAACGCTAAGTTCTCAAGCAAAACGCTATGTTCTCCAGCAAAACGCTAAGTTCTCCACAGAAAAGATAAGTTCTACATTACCGAACCAATTTCTCAATTGAAACGCAAAGTTCTCCAGCAAAACGCTAAGTTCTGCAGCAAAACGCTAAGTTCTCCAGCGAAACAATAAGTTCTGCATTACCGAACCAATTTCTCAAGTGAAATGCAATGTTCTCCAGCAAAACGCTAAGTTTTACAGCAAAACGCTATGTTCTCCTGCGAAACGCTAAGTTCTCCTGCGAAACGCAATGTTCTCCAGTGAAACTCTAAGTTATCCAGCGAAACACTAAGTTCTCCAGCAAAACGCTAAGTTCTCCACAGAAACGCTAAGTTCTCCAGTGAAACGCTAAGTTCTCCAGTGAAACGCTAAGTTCTCCACAGAAAAGATAAGTTCTACATTACCGAACCAATTTCTCAATTGAAACGCAAAGTTCTCCAGCAAAACGCTAAGTTCTCCAGTGAAACGCTAAGTTCTCCAGCGAAACACTAAGTTGTCCGGCGAAACGTTAACGTCTCCAGTGAAACGCTAAGTTCTGCATTACCGAACTAATTTCTCAATTGAAACACAAAGTTCTCTAGCAAAATGCTGTTCTCCAGCAAAATGCTAAGTTCTCCAGCGAAACAAGAAGTTCTGCATTACCGAACTAATTTCTCAATTGAAACGCCATGTTCTCTATCAAAAAGCTAAGTTCTAAAGAAAAACGCTAAGTTCACAAGCGAAACAATAAGTTCAGCATTACCGAACCAATTTCTCAAGTGAAATGCAATGTTCTCCAGCAAAACGTTAAGTTTTACAGCAAAACGCTATGTTCTCCAGCGAAACCCTAAGTTGTCCAGCGAAACGTTAAGTTCTTCTCAGAAAAGTTAAGTTCTACATTACCGAACCAATTTCTCAATTGAAACACAAAGTTCTCCAGCAAAACGCTAAGTTCTCCAGTGAAACGCTAACTTCTGCATTACCGAACCAATTTCTCAATTGAAACACAAAGTTCTCCAGCAAAACGCTAAGTTCTCCAGTGAAACACTAAGTTCTGCATTACCGAACTAATTTCTCAATTGAAACACAAAGTTCTCCAGCAAAACGCTTAGTTCTCCAGCAAAACGCTAAGTTCCCCAGTGAAACGCTAAGTTCTCCAGCGAAACACTAAGTTGTCCAGCGAAACGTTAACGTCTCCAGTGAAACGCTAAGTTCTGCATTACCGAACTAATTTCTCAATTGAAACACAAAGTTCTCCAGCAAAATGCTAAGTTCTGCAGCAAAATGCAAAGTTCTCCAGCGAAACAATAAGTTCTGCATTACCGAACCAATTTCTCAAGTGAAATGCAATGTTCTCCAGCAAAACGCTAAGTTTTACAGCAAAACGCTATGTTCTCCTGTGAAACGCTAAGTTCTCCTGCGAAACGCAATGTTCTCCAGTGAAACTCTAAGTTATCCAGCGAAACGCTAAGTTCTCGAGCAAAACGCTAAGTTCTCCAGCAAAACGCTAAGTTCTCCACAGAAATGCTAAGTTCTCCAGCGAAACGCTAAGTTCTCCAGCGAAACGCTATGTTCTCCAGCAAAACGCTATGTTCTCCAGCAAAACGTTATGTTCTCCACAGAAAAGATAAGTTCTACATTACCGAACCAATTTCTCAATTGAAACGCAAAGTTCTCCCGCAAAACGCTAAGTTCTGCAGCGAAACGCTAAGTTCTCCAGTGAAACGCTAACTTCTGCATTACCGAACTAATTTCTCAATTGAAACACAAAGTTCTCCAGCAAAACGCTCAGTTCTCCAGCAAAACGCTATGTTCTCCAGCGAAACAATAAGTTCTGCATTACCAAACCAATTTCTCCATTGAAACACAATGTTCTCCATCGAAAAGCTAAGTTCTCCAGGGAAACGCTATGTTCTCCAGCGAAACATTAAATTCTCCAGCAAAACCCTATGTTCTCCAGCGAAACACTAAGTTGTCCAGCGAAACGTTAAGTTCTTCTCAGAAAAGATAAGTTCTACATTACCGAACCAATTTCTCAATTGAAACACAAAGTTCTCCAGCAAAACGCTAAGTTCTCCAGCAAAACGCTAAGTTCTCCAGTGAAACGCTAAGTTCTCCAGCGAAACACTAAGTTGTCCAGCGAAACGTTAACGTCTCCAGTGAAACGCTAAGTTCTGCATTACCGAACTAATTTCTCAATTGAAACACAAAGTTCTCCAGCAAAATGCTAAGTTCTCCAGCAAAATGCTAAGTTCTCCAGCGAAACAAGAAGTTCTGCATTACCGAGCTAATTTCTTAATTGAAACGCCATGTTCTCTATCAAAAAGCTAAGTTCTAAAGAAAAATGCTAAGTTCACAAGCGAAACAATAAGTTCTGCATTACCGAACCAATTTCTCAAGTGAAATGCAATGTTCTCCAGCAAAACGTTAAGTTTTACAGCAAAACGCTAGGTTCTCCAGCGAAACACTAAGTTGTCCAGCGAAACGTTAAGTTCTTCTCAGAAAAGATAAGTTCTACATTACCGAACCAATTTCTCAATTGAAATACATAGTTCTCCAGCAAAACGCTAAGTTCTCCAGTGAAACGCTAAGTTCTGCATTACCGAACCAATTTCTCAATTGAAACACAAAGTTCTCCAGCAAAACGCTATGTTCTCCAGCAAAACGCTAAGTTCTCCATTACCGAACTAATTTCTCAATTGAAACACAAAGTTCTCCAGCAAAACGCCAAGTTCTCCAGTGAAACACTAAGTTCTGCATTACCGAACTAATTTCTCAATTGAAACACAAAGTTCTCCAGCAAAATGCTAAGTTCTCCAGCAAAATGCTAAGTTCTCCAGCGAAACAAGAAGTTCTGCATTACCGAACTAATTTCTTAATTGAAACGCCATGTTCTCTATCAAAAAGCTAAGTTCTAAAGAAAAACGCTAAGTTCACAAGCGAAACAATAAGTTCTGCATTACCGAACCAATTTCTCAAGTGAAATGCAATGTTCTCCAGCAAAACGCTAAGTTTTACAGCAAAACGCTATGTTCTCCTGCGAAACGCTAAGTTCTCCAGCGAAACACAATGTTCTCCAGGGAAACTCTAAGTTATCCAGCGAAACGCTAAGTTCTCCAGCAAAACGCTAAGTTCTAAACAGAAACGCTAAGTTGTCCAGCGAAACGCTACGTTCTCCAGCAAAACGCTATGTTCTCCAGCAAAACGCTAAGTTCTCCATTACCGAACTAATTTCTCAATTGAAACACAAAGTTCTCCAGCAAAATGCTAAGTTCTCCAGCAAAACGCTAAGTTCTCCAGCGAAACAAGAAGTTCTGCATTACCGAACTAATTTCTCAATTGAAACACAAAGTTCTCCAGCAAAACGCTTAGTTCTCCAGCAAAACGCTAAGTTCCCCAGTGAAACGCTAAGTTCTCCAGCGAAACACTAAGTTGTCCAGCGAAACGTTAACGTCTCCAGTGAAACGCTAAGTTCTGCATTACCGAACTAATTTCTCAATTGAAACACAAAGTTCTCCAGCAAAATGCTAAGTTCTGCAGCAAAATGCAAAGTTCTCCAGCGAAACAATAAGTTCTGCATTACCGAACCAATTTCTCAAGTGAAATGCAATGTTCTCCAGCAAAACGCTAAGTTTTACAGCAAAACGCTATGTTCTCCTGTGAAACGCTAAGTTCTCCTGCGAAACGCAATGTTCTCCAGTGAAACTCTAAGTTATCCAGCGAAACGCTAAGTTCTCGAGCAAAACGCTAAGTTCTCCAGCAAAACGCTAAGTTCTCCACAGAAATGCTAAGTTCTCCAGCGAAACGCTAAGTTCTCCAGCGAAACGCTATGTTCTCCAGCAAAACGCTATGTTCTCCAGCAAAACGTTATGTTCTCCACAGAAAAGATAAGTTCTACATTACCGAACCAATTTCTCAATTGAAACGCAAAGTTCTCCCGCAAAACGCTAAGTTCTGCAGCGAAACGCTAAGTTCTCCAGTGAAACGCTAACTTCTGCATTACCGAACTAATTTCTCAATTGAAACACAAAGTTCTCCAGCAAAACGCTCAGTTCTCCAGCAAAACGCTATGTTCTCCAGCGAAACAATAAGTTCTGCATTACCAAACCAATTTCTCCATTGAAACACAATGTTCTCCATCGAAAAGCTAAGTTCTCCAGGGAAACGCTATGTTCTCCAGCGAAACATTAAATTCTCCAGCAAAACCCTATGTTCTCCAGCGAAACACTAAGTTGTCCAGCGAAACGTTAAGTTCTTCTCAGAAAAGATAAGTTCTACATTACCGAACCAATTTCTCAATTGAAACACAAAGTTCTCCAGCAAAACGCTTAGTTCTCCAGCAAAACGCTAAGTTCTCCAGTGAAACGCTAAGTTCTCCAGCGAAACACTAAGTTGTCCAGCGAAACGTTAACGTCTCCAGTGAAACGCTAAGTTCTGCATTACCGAACTAATTTCTCAATTGAAACACAAAGTTCTCCAGCAAAATGCTAAGTTCTCCAGCAAAATGCTAAGTTCTCCAGCGAAACAAGAAGTTCTGCATTACCGAGCTAATTTCTTAATTGAAACGCCATGTTCTCTATCAAAAAGCTAAGTTCTAAAGAAAAACGCTAAGTTCACAAGCGAAACAATAAGTTCTGCATTACCGAACCAATTTCTCAAGTGAAATGCAATGTTCTCCAGTAAAACGCTAAGTTTTACAGCAAAACGCTATGTTCTCCTGCGAAACGCTAAGTTCTCCAGCGAAACACAATGTTCTCCAGTGAAACTCTAAGTTATCCAGCGAAACGCTAAGTTCTCCAGCAAAACGCTAAGTTCTCCAGCGAAACGCTAAGTTCTCCAGCGAAACGCTACGTTCTCCAGCGAAACGCTATGTTCTTCAGCAAAACGCTAAGTTCTCCACAGAAAAGATAAGTTCTACATTACCGAACCAATTTCTCAATTGAAACGCAAAGTTCTCCAGCAAAACGCTAAGTTCTGCAGCGAAACGCTAAGTTCTCCAGTGAAACGCTAACTTCTGCATTACCGAACTAATTTCTCAATTGAAACACAAAGTTCTCCAGCAAAACGCTCAGTTCTCCAGCAAAACGCTATGTTCTCCAGCGAAACAATAAGTTCTGCATTACCAAACCAATTTCTCCATTGAAACACAATGTTCTCCATCGAAAAGCTAAGTTCTCCAGGGAAACGCTATGTTCTCCAGCGAAACATTAAATTCTCCAGCAAAACCCTATGTTCTCCAGCGAAACACTAAGTTGTCCAGCGAAACGTTAAGTTCTTCTCAGAAAAGATAAGTTCTACATTACCGAACCAATTTCTCAATTGAAACACAAAGTTCTCCAGCAAAACGCTTAGTTCTCCAGCAAAACGCTAAGTTCTCCAGTGAAACGCTAAGTTCTCCAGCGAAACACTAAGTTGTCCAGCGAAACGTTAACGTCTCCAGTGAAACGCTAAGTTCTGCATTACCGAACTAATTTCTCAATTGAAACACAAAGTTCTCCAGCAAAATGCTAAGTTCTCCAGCAAAATGCTAAGTTCTCCAGCGAAACAAGAAGTTCTGCATTACCGAGCTAATTTCTTAATTGAAACGCCATGTTCTCTATCAAAAAGCTAAGTTCTAAAGAAAAACGCTAAGTTCACAAGCGAAACAATAAGTTCTGCATTACCGAACCAATTTCTCAAGTGAAATGCAATGTTCTCCAGCAAAACGTTAAGTTTTACAGCAAAACGCTATGTTCTCCAGCGAAACACTAAGTTGTCCAGCGAAACGTTAAGTTCTTCTCAGAAAAGATAAGTTCTACATTACCGAACCAATTTCTCAATTGAAATACATAGTTCTCCAGCAAAACGCTAAGTTCTCCAGTGAAACGCTAAGTTCTGCATTACCGAACCAATTTCTCAATTGAAACACAAAGTTCTCCAGCAAAACGCTATGTTCTCCAGCAAAACGCTAAGTTCTCCATTACCGAACTAATTTCTCAATTGAAACACAAAGTTCTCCAGCAAAACGCCAAGTTCTCCAGTGAAACACTAAGTTCTGCATTACCGAACTAATTTCTCAATTGAAACACAAAGTTCTCCAGCAAAATGCTAAGTTCTCCAGCAAAATGCTAAGTTCTCCAGCGAAACAAGAAGTTCTGCATTACCGAACTAATTTCTTAATTGAAACGCCATGTTCTCTATCAAAAAGCTAAGTTCTAAAGAAAAACGCTAAGTTCACAAGCGAAACAATAAGTTCTGCATTACCGAACCAATTTCTCAAGTGAAATGCAATGTTCTCCAGCAAAACGCTAAGTTTTACAGCAAAACGCTATGTTCTCCTGCGAAACGCTAAGTTCTCCAGCGAAACACAATGTTCTCCAGGGAAACTCTAAGTTATCCAGCGAAACGCTAAGTTCTCCAGCAAAACGCTAAGTTCTAAACAGAAACGCTAAGTTGTCCAGCGAAACGCTACGTTCTCCAGCAAAACGCTATGTTTTCCAGCAAAACGCTAAGTTCTCCATTACCGAACTAATTTCTCAATTGAAACACAAAGTTCTCCAGCAAAATGCTAAGTTCTCCAGCAAAACGCTAAGTTCTCCAGCGAAACAAGAAGTTCTGCATTACCGAACTAATTTCTCAATTGAAACACAAAGTTCTCCAGCAAAACGCTTAGTTCTCCATCAAAACGCTAAGTTCCCCAGTGAAACGCTAAGTTCTCCAGCGAAACACTAAGTTGTCCAGCGAAACGTTAACGTCTCCAGTGAAACGCTAAGTTCTGCATTACCGAACTAATTTCTCAATTGAAACACAAAGTTCTCCAGCAAAATGCTAAGTTCTGCAGCAAAATGCAAAGTTCTCCAGCGAAACAATAAGTTCTGCATTACCGAACCAATTTCTCAAGTGAAATGCAATGTTCTCCAGCAAAACGCTAAGTTTTACAGCAAAACGCTATGTTCTCCTGTGAAACGCTAAGTTCTCCTGCGAAACGCAATGTTCTCCAGTGAAACTCTAAGTTATCCAGCGAAACGCTAAGTTCTCGAGCAAAACGCTAAGTTCTCCAGCAAAACGCTAAGTTCTCCACAGAAATGCTAAGTTCTCCAGCGAAACGCTAAGTTCTCCAGCGAAACGCTATGTTCTCCAGCAAAACGCTATGTTCTCCAGCAAAACGTTATGTTCTCCACAGAAAAGATAAGTTCTACATTACCGAACCAATTTCTCAATTGAAACGCAAAGTTCTCCCGCAAAACGCTAAGTTCTGCAGCGAAACGCTAAGTTCTCCAGTGAAACGCTAACTTCTGCATTACCGAACTAATTTCTCAATTGAAACACAAAGTTCTCCAGCAAAACGCTCAGTTCTCCAGCAAAACGCTATGTTCTCCAGCGAAACAATAAGTTCTGCATTACCAAACCAATTTCTCCATTGAAACACAATGTTCTCCATCGAAAAGCTAAGTTCTCCAGGGAAACGCTATGTTCTCCAGCGAAACATTAAATTCTCCAGCAAAACCCTATGTTCTCCAGCGAAACACTAAGTTGTCCAGCGAAACGTTAAGTTCTTCTCAGAAAAGATAAGTTCTACATTACCGAACCAATTTCTCAATTGAAACACAAAGTTCTCCAGCAAAACGCTTAGTTCTCCAGCAAAACGCTAAGTTCTCCAGTGAAACGCTAAGTTCTCCAGCGAAACACTAAGTTGTCCAGCGAAACGTTAACGTCTCCAGTGAAACGCTAAGTTCTGCATTACCGAACTAATTTCTCAATTGAAACACAAAGTTCTCCAGCAAAATGCTAAGTTCTCCAGCAAAATGCTAAGTTCTCCAGCGAAACAAGTAGTTCTGCATTACCGAGCTAATTTCTTAATTGAAACGCCATGTTCTCTATCAAAAAGCTAAGTTCTAAAGAAAACCGCTAAGTTCACAAGCGAAACAATAAGTTCTGCATTACCGAACCAATTTCTCAAGTGAAATGCAATGTTCTCCAGCAAAACGTTAAGTTTTACAGCAAAACGCTATGTTCTCCAGCGAAACACTAAGTTGTCCAGCGAAACGTTAAGTTCTTCTCAGAAAAGATAAGTTCTACATTACCGAACCAATTTCTCAATTGAAATACATAGTTCTCCAGCAAAACGCTAAGTTCTCCAGTGAAACGCTAAGTTCTGCATTACCGAACCAATTTCTCAATTGAAACACAAAGTTCTCCAGCAAAACGCTATGTTCTCCAGCAAAACGCTAAGTTCTCCATTACCGAACTAATTTCTCAATTGAAACACAAAGTTCTCCAGCAAAACGCCAAGTTCTCCAGTGAAACACTAAGTTCTGCATTACCGAACTAATTTCTCAATTGAAACACAAAGTTCTCCAGCAAAACGCTTAGTTCTCCAGCAAAACGCTAAGTTCTCCAGTGAAACGCTAAGTTCTCCAGCGAAACACTAAGTTGTCCAGCGAAACGTAACGTCTCCAGTGAAACGCTAAGTTCTGCATTACCGAACTAATTTCTCAAGTGAAACACAAAGTTCTCCAGCAAAATGCTAAGTTCTCCAGCAAAATGCTAAGTTCTCCAGCGAAACACAATGTTCTCCAGTGAAACTCTAAGTTCTCCAGCGAAACGCTAAGTTCTCCACAGAAACGCTAAGTTCTCCAGCAAAACGCTATGTTCTCCAGCAAAATGCTAAGTTCTCCAGCAAAATGCTAAGTTCTCCAGCGAAACACAATGTTCTCCAGAGAAACTCTAAGTTCTCCAGCGAAACGCTAAGTTCTCCACAGAAACGCTAAGTTCTCCACAGAAACGCTAAGTTCTCCAGCGAAACGCTATGTTCTCCAGCAAAACCCTATGTTCTCCAGCGAAACACTAAGTTGTCCAGCGAAACGTTAAGTTCTTCTCAGAAAAGATAAGTTCTACATTACCGAACCAATTTCTCAATTGAAACACGAAGTTCTCCAGCAAAACGCTAAGTTCTACAGTGAAACGCTAAGTTCTGCATTACCGAACTAATTTCTCAATTGAAACACAAAGTTCTCCAGCAAAACGCTAAGATCTCCAGTGAAACGATATGTTCTGCATTACCGAACTAATTTCTCAATTGAAACACACAGTTCTCCAGAAAAACGCTAAGTTCTCCAGCAAAACGTTAAGTTCTCCAGCGAAACAAGAAGTTCTGCATTACCGAACTAATTTCTCAATTGAAACACAAAGTTCTCCAGCAAAACGCTTAGTTCTCCAGCAAAACGCTAACTCATCCAGTGAAACGCTAAGTTCTCCAGCGAAACACTAAGTTGTCCAGCGAAACGTTAACGTCTCCAGTGAAACGCTAAGTTCTGCATTACCGAACCAATTTCTCAATTGAAACACAAAGTTCTCCAGCAAAACGCTAAGTTCTACAGTGAAACGCTAAGTTCTGCATTACCGAACTAATTTCTCAATTGAAACACAAAGTTCTCCAGAAAAACGCTAAGTTCTCCAGCAAAACGTTAAGTTCTCCAGCGAAACAAGAAGTTCTGCATTACCGAACCAATTTCTCAAGTGAAATGCAATGTTCTCCAGCAAAACGTTAAGTTTTACAGCAAAACGCTATGTTCTCCAGCGAAACACTAAGTTGTCCAGCGAAACGTTAAGTTCTTCTCAGAAAAGATAAGTTCTACATTACCGAACCAATTTCTCAATTGAAACGCAAAGTTCTCCAGCAAAACGCTAAGTTCTGCAGCGAAACGCTAAGTTCTCCAGTGAAACGCTAAGTTCTGCATTACCGAACTAATTTCTCAATTGAAACACAAAGTTCTCCAGCAAAACGCTTAGTTTTCCAGCAAAACGCTAAGTTCCCCAGTGAAACGCTAAGTTCTCCAGCGAAACACTAAGTTGTCCAGCGAAACGTTAACGTCTCCAGTGAAACGCTAAGTTCTGCATTACCGAACTAATTTCTCAATTGAAACACAAAGTTCTCCAGCAAAATGCTAAGTTCTCCAGCAAAATGCTAAGTTCTCCAGCGAAACAAGAAGTTCTGCATTACCGAACTAATTTCTTAATTGAAACGCCATGTTCTCTATCAAAAAGCTAAGTTCTAAAGAAAAACGCTAAGTTCACAAGCGAAACAATAAGTTCTGCATTACCGAACCAATTTCTCAAGTGAAATGCAATGTTCTCCAGTAAAACGCTAAGTTTTACAGCAAAACGCTATGTTCTCCTGCGAAACGCTAAGTTCTCCAGCGAAACACAATGTTCTCCAGTGAAACTCTAAGTTATCCAGCGAAACGCTAAGTTCTCCAGCAAAACGCTAAGTTCTCCAGCGAAACGCTAAGTTCTCCAGCGAAACGCTACGTTCTCCAGCGAAACACTATGTTCTTCAGCAAAACGCTAAGTTCTCCACAGAAAAGATAAGTTCTACATTACCGAACCAATTTCTCAATTGAAACGCAAAGTTCTCCAGCAAAACGCTAAGTTCTGCAGCGAAACGCTAAGTTCTCCAGTGAAACGCTAACTTCTGCATTACCGAACTAATTTCTCAATTGAAACACAAAGTTCTCCAGCAAAACGCTAAGTTCTCCAGCAAAACGCTATGTTCTCCAGCGAAACAATAAGTTCTGCATTACCAAACCAATTTCTCCATTGAAACACAATGTTCTCCATCGAAAAGCTAAGTTCTCCAGCGAAACGCTATGTTCTCCAGCGAAACATAAAATTCTCCAGCAAAACCCTATGTTCTCCAGCGAAACAATAAGTTGTCCAGCGAAATGTTAAGTTCCTCTCAGAAAAGATAAGTTCTACATTACCGAACCAATTTCTCAATTGAAACACAAAGTTCTCCAGCAAAACGCTAAGTTCTACAGTGAAACGCTAAGTTCTGCATTACCGAACTAATTTCTCAATTGAAACACAAAGTTCTCCAGAAAAACGCTAAGTTCTCCAGTGAAACGATATGTTCTGCATTACCGAACTAATTTCTCAATTGAAACACAAAGTTCTCCAGAAAAACGCTAAGTTCTCCAGCAAAACGTTAAGTTCTCCAGCGAAACAAGAAGTTCTGCATTACCGAACTAATTTCTCAATTGAAACACAAAGTTCTCCAGCAAAACGCTTAGTTCTCCAGCAAAACGCTAAGTTCTCCAGTGAAACGCTAAGTTCTCCAGCGAAACACTAAGTTGTCCAGCGAAACGTTAACGTCTCCAGTGAAACGCTAAGTTCTGCATTACCGAACTAATTTCTCAATTGAAACACAAAGTTCTCCAGCAAAATGCTAAGTTCTCCAGCAAAATGCTATGTTCTCCAGCGAAACAAGAAGTTCTGCATTACTGAACTAATTTCTCAATTGAAACACAAAGTTCTCCAGCAAAATGCTAAGTTCTACAGCAAAACGCTAAGTTCTCCAGCGAAACAATAAGTTCTGCATTACCGAACCAATTTCTCAAGTGAAATGCAATGTTCTCCAGCAAAACGCTAAGTTTTACAGCAAAACGCTATGTTCTCCTGCGAAACGCTAAGTTCTCCAGCGAAACACAATGTTCTCCAGTGAAACTCTAAGTTATCCAGCGAAACGCTAAGTTCTCCAGCAAAACGCTAAGTTCTCCAGCAAAACGCTAAGTTCTCCAGCGAAACGCTAAGTTCTCCAGCGAAACGCTACGTTCTCCAGCAAAACGCTATGTTCTCGAGCAAAACGCTAAGTTCTCCACAGAAAAGATAAGTTCTACATTACCGAACTAATTTCTCAATTGAAACACAAAGTTCTCCAGCAAAATGCTAAGTTCTCCAGCAAAACGCTAAGTTCTCCAGCGAAACAGTAAGTTCAGCATTACCGAACCAATTTCTCAAGTGAAATGCAATGTTCTCCAGCAAAACGCTAAGTTTTACAGCAAAACGCTATGTTCTCCTGTGAAACGCTAAGTTCTCCTGCGAAACGCAATGTTCTCCAGTGAAACTCTAAGTTATCCAGCGAAACGCTAAGTTCTCCAGCAAAACTCTAAGTTCTCCAGCAAAACGCTAAGTTCTCCACAGAAAAGATAAGTTCTCCATTACCGAACTAATTTCTCAATTGAAACACAAAGTTCTCCAGCAAAATGCTAAGTTCTCCAGCAAAACGCTAAGTTCTCCAGCGAAACAATAAGTTCAGCATTACCGAACCAATTTCTCAAATGAAACGCAATGTTCTCCAGCAAAACGCTAAGTTCTCCAGCAAAACGCTATGTTCTCCTGCGAAACGCTAAGTTCTCCTGCGAAACGCAATGTTCTCCAGTGATACTCTAAGTTATCCAGCGAAACGCTAAGTTCTCCAGCAAAACGCTAAGTTCTCCACAGAAACGCTAAGTTCTCCAGCAAAACGCTATGTTCTCCACAGAAAAGATAAGTTCTACATTACCGAACCAATTTCTCAATTGAAACGCAAAGTTCTCCAGCAAAACGCTAAGTTCTGCAGCGAAACGCTAAATTCTGCATTACCGAACTAATTTCTCAATTGAAACACAAAGTTCTCCAGCAAAACGCTAAGTTCTCCAGCAAAACGCTATGTTCTCCAGCGAAACAATAAGTTCTGCATTACCAAACCAATTTCTCCATTGAAACACAATGTTCTCCATCGAAAAGCTAAGTTCTCCAGCAAAACCCTATGTTCTCCAGCGAAACACTAAGTTGTCCAGCGAAACGTTAAGTTCTTCTCAGAAAAGATAAGTTCTACATTACCGAACCAATTTCTCAATTGAAACACAAAGATCTCCAGCAAAACGCTAAGTTCTACAGTGAAACGCTAAGTTCTGCATTACCGAACTAATTTCTCAATTGAAACACAAAGTTCTCCAGCAAAACGCTAAGTTCTCCAGCAAAACGTTAAGTTCTCCAGCGAAACAAGAAGTTCTGCATTACCGAACTAATTTCTCAATTGAAACACAAAGTTCTCCAGCAAAACGCTTAGTTCTCCAGCAAAACGCTAAGTTCTCCAGTGAAACGCTAAGTTCTCCAGCGAAACACTAAGTTGTCCAGCGAAACGTTAACGTCTCCAGTGAAACGCTAAGTTCTGCATTACCGAACTAATTTCTCAATTGAAACACGAAGTTCTCCAGCAAAATGCTAAGTTCTGCAGCAAAATGCTAAGTTCTCCAGCGAAACAAGAAGTTCTGCATTACCGAATTAATTTCTCAATTGAAACGCCATGTTCTCTATCAAAAAGCTAAGTTCTAAAGAAAAACGCTAAGTTCACAAGCGAAACAACAAGTTCTGCATTACCGAACCAATTTCTCAAGTGAAATGCAATGTTCTCCAGCAAAAAGCTATGTTCTCCTGCGAAACGCTAAGTTCTCCTGCGAAACGCAATGTTCTCCAGCGAAATTCTAAGTTATCCAGCGAAACGCTAAGTTCTCCAGCAAAACGCTAA
Source organism: Lathamus discolor (assembly GCF_037157495.1). Classification (NCBI taxonomy): domain Eukaryota; kingdom Metazoa; phylum Chordata; class Aves; order Psittaciformes; family Psittacidae; genus Lathamus; species Lathamus discolor. The sequence goes on along the minus strand of NC_088909.1, from coordinate 112,364,865 downwards.
GTTCTCCAGCGAAACGCTAAGTTCTCCAGCAAAACGCTATGTTCTCCAGCAAAACGCTAAGTTCTCCACAGAAAAGATAAGTTCTACATTACCGAATGAATTTCGCAATTGAAACGCAAAGATCTCCAGCAAAACGCTAAGTTCTGCAGCGAAACGCTAAGTTCTCCAGTGAAACGCTAACTTCTGCATTACCGAACTAATTTCTCAATTGAAACACAAAGTTCTCCAGCAAAACGCTAAGTTCTCCAGCAAAACGCTATGTTCTCCAGCGAAACAGTAAGTTCTGCATTACCAAACCAATTTCTCAATTGAAACACAATGTTCCACATCGAAAAGCTAAGTTCTCCAGCGAAACGCTATGTTCTCCAGCGAAACATTAAATTCTCCAGCAAAACCCTATGTTCTCCAGCGAAACACTAAGTTCTCCAGCGAAACGCTACGTTCTCCAGCAAAACGCTAAGTTCTCCAGCAAAACGCTAAGTTCTCCAGCGAAACGCTACGTTCTCCAGCAAAACGCTATGTTCTCCAGCAAAACGCTAAGTTCTCCATTACCGAACTAATTTCTCAATTGAAACACAAAGTTCTCCAGCAAAATGCTAAGTTCTCCAGCAAAACGCTAAGTTCTCCAGTGAAACAATAAGTTCAGCATTACCGAACCAATTTCTCAAGTGAAATGCAATGTTCTCCAGCAAAACGCTAAGTTTTACAGCAAAACGCTATGTTCTCCTGCGAAACGCTAAGTTCTCCTGCGAAACGCAATGTTCTCCAGTGATACTCTAAGTTATCCAGCGAAACGCTAAGTTCTCCAGCAAAACGCTAAGTTCTCCACAGAAACGCTAAGTTCTCCAGCAAAACGCTAAGTTCTCCAGCAAAACGCTATGTTCTCCACAGAAAAGATAAGTTCTACATTACCGAACCAATTTCTCAATTGAAACACAAAGTTCTCCAGCAAAACGCTAAGTTCTACAGTGAAACGCTAAGTTCTGCATTACCGAACTAATTTCTCAATTGAAACACAAAGTTCTCCAGCAAAACGCTAAGTTCTCCAGCAAAACGTTAAGTTCTCCAGCGAAACAAGAAGTTCTTCATTACCGAACTAATTTCTCAATTGAAACACAAAGTTCTCTAGCAAAACGCTTAGTTCTCCATCAAAACGCTAACTTCTCCAGTGAAACGCTAAGTTCTCCAGCGAAACACTAAGTTGTCCAGCGAAACGTTAACGTCTCCAGTGAAACGCTAAGTTCTGCATTACCGAACTAATTTCTCAATTGAAACACAAAGTTCTCCAGCAAAATGCTAAGTTCTGCAGCAAAATGCTAAGTTCTCCATCGAAACAAGAAGTTCTGCATTACCGAATTAATTTCTCAATTGAAACGCTATGCTTTCTATCAAAAAGCTAAGTTCTAAAGAAAAACGCTAAGTTCACAAGCGAAACAACAAGTTCTGCATTACCGAACCAATTTCTCAAGTGAAATGCAATGTTCTCCAGCAAAAAGCTAAGTTTTACAGCAAAACGCTATGTTCTCCTGCGAAACGCTAAGTTCTCCTGCGAAACGCAATGTTCTCCAGCGAAATTCTAAGTTATCCAGCGAAACGCTAAGTTCTCCATAGAAACGCTAAGTTCTCCACAGAAACGCTAAGTTCTACAGCAAAACGCTATGTTCTCCAGCAAAACGCTAAGTTCTCCACAGAAAAGATAAGTTCTACATTACCGAACCAATTTCGCAATTGAAACGCAAAGATCTCCAGCAAAACGCTAAGTTCTGCAGCGAAACGCTAAGTTCTCCAGTGAAAAGCTAACTTCTGCATTACCGAACTAATTTCTCAATTGAAACACAAAGTTCTCCAGCAAAACGCTAAGTTCTCCAGCAAAACGCTATGTCTCCAGCGAAACAATAAGTTCTGCATTACCAAACCAATTTCTCAATTGAAACACAATGTTCTCCATCGAAAAGCTAAGTTCTCCAGCGAAACGCTATGTTCTCCAGCGAAACATTAAATTCTCCAGCAAAACCCTATGTTCTCCAGCGAAACACTAAGTTGTCCAGCGAAACGTTAAGTTCTTCTCAGAAAAGATAAGCTCTACATTACCGAACCAATTTCTCAATTGAAACACAAAGTTCTCCAGCAAAACGCTAAGTTCTCCAGTGAAACGCTAAGTTCTGCATTACCGAACTAATTTCTCAATTGAAACACAAAGTTCTCCAGCAAAACGTTAAGTTCTCCAGCGAAACAAGAAGTTCTGCATTACCGAACTAATTTCTCAATTGAAACACAAAGTTCTCCAGCAAAACGCTTAGTTCTCCAGCAAAACGCTAAGTTCTCCAGTGAAACGCTAAGTTCTCCAGCGAAACACTAAGTTGTCCAGCGAAACGTTAACGTCTCCAGTGAAACGCTAAGTTCTGCATTACCGAACTAATTTCTCAATTGAAACACAAAGTTCTCCAGCAAAATGCTAAGTTCTCCAGCAAAATGCTAAGTTCTCCAGCGAAACAAGAAGTTCTGCATTACCGAACTAATTTCTTAATTGAAACGCCATGTTCTCTATCAAAAAGCTAAGTTCTAAAGAAAAACGCTAAGTTCACAAGCGAAACAATAAGTTCTGCATTACCGAACCAATTTCTCAAGTGAAATGCAATGTTCTCCAGCAAAACGCTAAGTTTTACAGCAAAACGCTATGTTCTCCTGCGAAACGCTAAGTTCTTCAGCGAAACACAATGTTCTCCAGTGAAACTCTAAGTTATCCAGCGAAACGCTAAGTTCTCCAGCAAAATGCTAAGTTCTCCAGCGAAACGCTAAGTTCTCCAGCGAAACGCTACGTTCTCCAGCAAAACGCTAAGTTCTCCACAGAAAAGATAAGTTCTACATTACCGAACTAATTTCTCAATTGAAACACAAAGTTCTCCAGCAAAATGCTAAGTTCTCCAGCAAAACGCTAAGTTCTCCAGCGAAACAATAAGTTAAACATTACCGAACCAATTTCTCAAGTGAAATGCAATGTTCTCCAGCAAAACGCTAAGTTTTACAGCAAAACGCTATGTTCTCCTGTGAAACGCTAAGTTCTCCTGCGAAACGCAATGTTCTCCAGTGAAACTCTAAGTTATCCAGCGAAACGCTAAGTTCTCCAGCAAAACGCTAAGTTCTCCAGCAAAACGCTAAGTTCTCCACAGAAATGCTAAGTTCTCCAGCGAAACGCTAAGTTCTCCAGCAAAACGCTATGTTCTCCACAGAAAAGATAAGTTCTACATAACCGAACCAATTTCTCAATTGAAACGCAAAGTTCTCCAGCAAAACGCTAAGTTCTGCAGCGAAACGCTAAGTTCTCCAGTGAAACGCTAACTTCTGCATTACCGAACTAATTTCTCAATTGAAACACAAAGTTCTCCAGCAAAACGCTAAGTTCTCCAGCAAAACGCTATGTTCTCCAGCGAAACAATAAGTTCTCCATTACCAAACCAATTTCTCCATTGAAACACAATGTTCTCCATCGAAAAGCTAAGTTCTCCAGGGAAACGCTATGTTCTCCAGCGAAACATTAAATTCTCCAGCAAAACCCTATGTTCTCCAGCGAAACACTAAGTTGTCCAGCGAAACGTTAAGTTCTTCTCAGAAAAGATAAGTTCTACATTACCGAACCAATTTCTCAATTGAAACACAAAGTTCTCCAGCAAAACGCTTAGTTCTCCAGCAAAACGCTAAGTTCTCCAGTGAAACGCTAAGTTCTCCAGCGAAACGATAAGTTGTCCAGCGAAACGTTAACGTCTCCAGTGAAACGCTAAGTTCTGCATTACCGAACTATTTTCTCAATTGAAACACAAAGTTCTCCAGCAAAATGCTAAGTTCTGCAGCAAAATGCTAAGTTCTCCAGCGAAACAAGAAGTTCTGCATTACCGAATTAATTTCTCAATTGAAACGCCATGTTCTTTATCAAAAAGCTAAGTTCTCCAGCAAAACGCTAAGTTCTCCAGCGGAACAATAAGTTCCGCATTACACAACCAATTTCTCAATTGAAACACAATGTTCTCCAGCAAAACGCTAAGTTTTACAGCAAAACGCTATGTTCTCCTGCGAAACGCTAAGTTCTCCTGCGAAACGCAATGTTCTCCGGTGAAACATTAAATTCTCCAGCAAAACCCTAAGTTCTCCAGCGAAACACTAAGTTGTCCAGCGAAACGTTAACGTCTCCAGTGAAACGAAATGTTCTGCATTATGGAACTAATTTCTCAATTGAAACACAAATTTCTCCAGCGAAACACTAAGTTGTCCAGGGAAACGATAAGTTCTGCATTGACAAACTGATTTCTCAATTGAAACGCAAAGTTCTCCAGCAAAATGCTAAGTTCTACAGCGAAAAGCTATGTTCTCCAGCAAAACGCTATGTTCTCCAGCAAAACGCTAAGTGCTCCAGCGAAACACTATGTTCTCCAGTGAAACGCTAAGTTTTCCAGCGAAACACTAAGTTGTCCAGTGAAACGATAAGTTCTGCATTACCGAACTAATTTCTCAATTGAAACACAAAGTTCTCCAGCAAAACGCTAAGTACTCCAGCAAAATGCTAAGTTCTCCAGCGAAACAAGAAGTTCTGCATTACCGAACCAATTTCTCAATTGAAACACAATGTTCTCCATCGAATAACCCTATTGTCCCCGACACAACACCCCAGACTTACGCCCCACAAAGGGCACCTTCGCATCCTGCCGTTTAACTCTCAGTCGCTACCTTCAGTACCGCTAACCATTCCCCTTCCAGGCACGTCCAATTGAGGACTCCCAGTTACAAGCCCTGCTGTGCTTTATGCTTGCAAATCTGGAAAGGAAATTCTCAGCCGGCACTTAGGTGACCGACTCAAGCGCTCAAGATCCAAAGAACAGTGCCAGAGGAACGCGCCGAGCAGCTTGAGCTCAAGGAGCAATGAGGATATCGAGACCTGAAGAGGTGCCCGGACAGAACACAGACCTCTCACACTATAGAACAGTCAAGCTGGAGCTGCCCTGCCCACAGTTCTCTCTTAAGGCTGATTAACCCACTGCCTTTCCCTCGGCCCCATGCCACATTTCAAACACCTTCCTGCTCTCATGACAGGGTACCTCAACCTTGTTATCCCAAACAGGAGTCCCTCTACTTAGCTTCCGTAGTGCCGTGGCTCTCAAGACAGCCTCCATGTTCCCAACTCCCACATCAAAGTCCCAGGATCTTGCCACACTTGCCAAGTGGCTTTCCATCATCTGCAACAACAAACAAACGGGAGCACGCTGTGCTGGCTGTCACTACCCCCACCCCAGCCAGCAACGCCAGCGAGTTCCGTAACAAACCTCTGCCCCCTCCGATGCTCCTCGACACGGTGCTCGCATGCTCCACAGTGGTTGCCGAGTCCGATGCCGGGCTTTCTCCTGCCCTCCAGAACCTAGGAGTACAAGGGAGACAAATTACCACCGTGCTTGCGAAAAGCGACCAACCCACAACCCCTATTGTTACCTCCCTGCCTCACCGCGCACACTCATCTGACTCCAGATGTAAAACGCAGGACCTGCGATACCAAACACAAATACTGCACCCCTTTGCCATGATATTCTCAACTCTGAGCAGTCACCCCCACACACAACCCACTTACCTTCTCACGGTCCTCCTCCATTGGCGTCTTCACCTCTCCTGAGCTGGCTGCAGCACCTGAAAAACAACTCATTGGAAACACACAGAGACGGTTCAAAGCGGCAACCATGCCTCCCAAAGTCCCACCGCCCTCTCCCGTCACTTTACTGCTCATCCACTGGCCTTCGCAGGCCTGCGGCTCTCTTCTTCAAGCCCGTGCACTGGCCACAGAACACAAAAACAAGGAACGTTTCCAATTTCATGAACATTGCAAGACATTCCATCAGCTGCTGCTTCAGTCCGCTAAACATAGCTCACCTGGCCCGAGGCAGCTCCGGCTCGGAGGTCTCGCTTAGCTCCTTGTTCTGCACCTCCTAACTGAAAATAAACAGCAAAGCATAAGCCAGCCAGGAGAGTAAGCTGGGACTTCTTCCTTCTGACACACCAAGTTCACCCCCCTGGTACCTTCAGCTCCGCTCAAGCCTCCCACAGCAGCCTCTCACACGTGGCTATCCATCTCGCCATCTGCAAGAACAACCTGGCATTAGTCACCGCAACGCCAAGCAAAAGCTTAGCCTGCCTCTAAGCCTCAGGCCACACTCGCACCGACACCCAGGTTGACATGCAGTCACACACTGACACAGACCCTCACGCCCTCTGGCTCACACACTAACTCCACATATACTATCACACCCACTCCCAAGCAGACTCTCTGCCCCCGACTCATTCATTACCAGCTTATTCCCAGAGCTCTTCTGTCCATTCACACAGATCATCAGGACTACACAGCTACACTGTGCTTATAAAAACCCACCACCTCCCTTCCAGAGCTCAAGAACTCCAGCTACAGAGAAAACCAGAGAACTCCCAACTACTTTATTAACATGGGAAACTGCAGAGATAGTCAAGGATACTTCTCATGGCTGCCTATCTTACCAACCCCAAGGACCCTGCCAAGACCATCAGCAAACCAGCTCCGACAATCATCACGGCCGCGCGAGGTGGCAGGCTCAACCTTAGCGGGCGTCCCCGCGCAGGCAACGGTCGCCTGGGTGGGATGAGCTTCTGCCTCCCTCACACGGCATGAGGCTCGGGCTTCCATACTCGCAAGCAGGCACGCTCTTTGCCACGCAGGGGGCCAGCCCACGTCGCAAGAAGTGGCCGACAATGTCTAGGAAGGTCTGCAAGGGTCACGACTTTTCCAGGCAGTTCTAAAGCACAACTTCCCGGGTAGGCACCAAAGCCGGACTTTTCGGGAAAAGCCCAAGCAGTACACCACAAGAGGGAGCCAAAGAGAACTAACAGTACTTGCCCATCTTGGTGTGTTTCACCACGGACCATTACTTCCTATTGTCCCCGACACAACACCCCAGACTTACGCCCCACAAAGGGCACCTTCGCATCCTGCCGTTTAACTCTCAGTCGCTACCTTCAGTACCGCTAACCATTCCCCTTCCAGGCACGTCCAATTGAGGACTCCCAGTTACAAGCCCTGCTGTGCTTTATGCTTGCAAATCTGGAAAGGAAATTCTCAGCCGGCACTTAGGTGACCGACTCAAGCGCTCAAGATCCAAAGAACAGTGCCAGAGGAACGCGCCGAGCAGCTTGAGCTCAAGGAGCAATGAGGATATCGAGACCTGAAGAGGTGCCCGGACAGAACACAGACCTCTCACACTAGAGAACAGTCAAGCTGGAGCTGCCCTGCCCACAGTTCTCTCTTAAGGCTGATTAACCCACTGCCTTTCCCTCGGCCCCATGCCACATTTCAAACACCTTCCTGCTCTCATGACAGGGTACCTCAACCTTGTTATCCCAAACAGGAGTCCCTCTACTTAGCTTCCGTAGTGCCGTGGCTCTCAAGACAGCCTCCATGTTCCCAACTCCCACATCAAAGTCCCAGGATCTTGCCACACTTGCCAAGTGGCTTTCCATCATCTGCAACAACAAACAAACGGGAGCACGCTGTGCTGGCTGTCACTACCCCCACCCCAGCCAGCAACGCCAGCGAGTTCCGTAACAAACCTCTGCCCCCTCCGATGCTCCTCGACACGGTGCTCGCATGCTCCACAGTGGTTGCCGAGTCCGATGCCGGGCTTTCTCCTGCCCTCCAGAACCTAGGAGTACAAGGGAGACAAATTACCACCGTGCTTGCGAAAAGCGACCAACCCACAACCCCTATTGTTACCTCCCTGCCTCACCGCGCACACTCATCTGACTCCAGATGTAAAACGCAGGACCTGCGATACCAAACACAAATACTGCACCCCTTTGCCATGATATTCTCAACTCTGAGCAGTCACCCCCACACACAACCCACTTACCTTCTCACGGTCCTCCTCCATTGGCGTCTTCACCTCTCCTGAGCTGGCTGCAGCACCTGAAAAACAACTCATTGGAAACACACAGAGACGGTTCAAAGCGGCAACCATGCCTCCCAAAGTCCCACCGCCCTCTCCCGTCACTTTACTGCTCATCCACTGGCCTTCGCAGGCCTGCGGCTCTCTTCTTCAAGCCCGTGCACTGGCCACAGAACACAAAAACAAGGAACGTTTCCAATTTCATGAACATTGCAAGACATTCCATCAGCTGCTGCTTCAGTCCGCTAAACATAGCTCACCTGGCCCGAGGCAGCTCCGGCTCGGAGGTCTCGCTTAGCTCCTTGTTCTGCACCTCCTAACTGAAAATAAACAGCAAAGCATAAGCCAGCCAGGAGAGTAAGCTGGGACTTCTTCCTTCTGACACGCCAAGTTCACCCCCCTGGTACCTTCAGCTCCGCTCAAGCCTCCCACAGCAGCCTCTCACACGTGGCTATCCATCTCGCCATCTGCAAGAACAACCTGGCATTAGTCACCGCAACGCCAAGCAAAAGCTTAGCCTGCCTCTAAGCCTCAGGCCACACTCGCACCGACACCCAGGTTGACATGCAGTCACACACTGACACAGACCCTCACGCCCTCTGGCTCACACACTAACTCCACATATACTATCACACCCACTCCCAAGCAGACTCTCTGCCCCCGACTCATTCATTACCAGCTTATTCCCAGAGCTCTTCTGTCCATTCACACAGATCATCAGGACTACACAGCTACACTGTGCTTATAAAAACCCACCACCTCCCTTCCAGAGCTCAAGAACTCCAGCTACAGAGAAAACCAGAGAACTCCCAACTACTTTATTAACATGGGAAACTGCAGAGATAGTCAAGGATACTTCTCATGGCTGCCTATCTTACCAACCCCAAGGACCCTGCCAAGACCATCAGCAAACCAGCTCCGACAATCATCACGGCCGCGCGAGGCGGCAGGCTCAACCTTAGCGGGCGTCCCCGCGCAGGCAACGGTCGCCTGGGTGGGATGAGCTTCTGCCTCCCTCACACGGCATGAGGCTCGGGCTTCCATACTCGCAAGCAGGCACGCTCTTTGCCACGCAGGGGGCCAGCCCACGTCGCAAGAAGTGGCCGACAATGTCTAGGAAGGTCTGCAAGGGTCACGACTTTTCCAGGCAGTTCTAAAGCACAACTTCCCGGGTAGGCACCAAAGCCGGACTTTTCGGGAAAAGCCCAAGCAGTACACCACAAGAGGGAGCCAAAGAGAACTAACAGTACTTGCCCATCTTGGTGTGTTTCACCACGGACCATTATTTCCTATTGTCCCCGACACAACACCCCAGACTTACGACCCACAAAGGGCACCTTCGCATCCTGCCGTTTAACTCTCAGTCGCTACCTTCAGTACCGCTAACCATTCCCCTTCCAGGCACGTCCAATTGAGGACTCCCAGTTACAAGCCCTGCTGTGCTTTATGCTTGCAAATCTGGAAAGGAAATTCTCAGCCGGCACTTAGGTGACCGACTCAAGCGCTCAAGATCCAAAGAACAGTGCCAGAGGAACGCGCCGAGCAGCTTGAGCTCAAGGAGCAATGAGGATATCGAGACCTGAAGAGGTGCCCGGACAGAACACAGACCTCTCACACTAGAGAACAGTCAAGCTGGAGCTGCCCTGCCCACAGTTCTCTCTTAAGGCTGATTAACCCACTGCCTTTCCCTCAGCCCCATGCCACATTTCAAACACCTTCCTGCTCTCATGACAGGGTACCTCAACCTTGTTATCCCAAACAGGAGTCCCTCTACTTAGCTTCCGTAGTGCCGTGGCTCTCAAGACAGCCTCCATGTTCCCAACTCCCACATCAAAGTCCCAGGATCTTGCCACACTTGCCAAGTGGCTTTCCATCATCTGCAACAACAAACAAACGGGAGCACGCTGTGCTGGCTGTCACTACCCCCACCCCAGCCAGCAACGCCAGCGAGTTCCGTAACAAACCTCTGCCCCCTCCGATGCTCCTCGACACGGTGCTCGCATGCTCCACAGTGGTTGCCGAGTCCGATGCCGGGCTTTCTCCTGCCCTCCAGAACCTAGGAGTACAAGGGAGACAAATTACCACCGTGCTTGCGAAAAGCGACCAACCCACAACCCCTATTGTTACCTCCCTGCCTCACCGCGCACACTCATCTGACTCCAGATGTAAAACGCAGGACCTGCGATACCAAACACAAATACTGCACCCCTTTGCCATGATATTCTCAACTCTGAGCAGTCACCCCCACACACAACCCACTTACCTTCTCACGGTCCTCCTCCATTGGCGTCTTCACCTCTCCTGAGCTGGCTGCAGCACCTGAAAAACAACTCATTGGAAACACACAGAGACGGTTCAAAGCGGCAACCATGCCTCCCAAAGTCCCACCGCCCTCTCCCGTCACTTTACTGCTCATCCACTGGCCTTCGCAGGCCTGCGGCTCTCTTCTTCAAGCCCGTGCACTGGCCACAGAACACAAAAACAAGGAACGTTTCCAATTTCATGAACATTGCAAGACATTCCATCAGCTGCTGCTTCAGTCCGCTAAACATAGCTCACCTGGCCCGAGGCAGCTCCGGCTCGGAGGTCTCGCTTAGCTCCTTGTTCTGCACCTCCTAACTGAAAATAAACAGCAAAGCATAAGCCAGCCAGGAGAGTAAGCTGGAACTTCTTCCTTCTGACACACCAAGTTCACCCCCCTGGTACCTTCAGCTCCGCTCAAGCCTCCCACAGCAGCCTCTCACACGTGGCTATCCATCTCGCCATCTGCAAGAACAACCTGGCATTAGTCACCGCAACGCCAAGCAAAAGCTTAGCCTGCCTCTAAGCCTCAGGCCACACTCGCACCGACACCCAGGTTGACATGCAGTCACACACTGACACAGACCCTCACGCCCTCTGGCTCACACACTAACTCCACATATACTATCACACCCACTCCCAAGCAGACTCTCTGCCCCCGACTCATTCATTACCAGCTTATTCCCAGAGCTCTTCTGTCCATTCACACAGATCATCAGGACTACACAGCTACACTGTGCTTATAAAAACCCACCACCTCCCTTCCAGAGCTCAAGAACTCCAGCTACAGAGAAAACCAGAGAACTCCCAACTACTTTATTAACATGGGAAACTGCAGAGATAGTCAAGGATACTTCTCATGGCTGCCTATCTTACCAACCCCAAGGACCCTGCCAAGACCATCAGCAAACCAGCTCCGACAATCATCACGGCCGCGCGAGGTGGCAGGCTCAACCTTAGCGGGCGTCCCCGCGCAGGCAACGGTCGCCTGGGTGGGATGAGCTTCTGCCTCCCTCACACGGCATGAGGCTCGGGCTTCCATACTCGCAAGCAGGCACGCTCTTTGCCACGCAGGGGGCCAGCCCACGTCGCAAGAAGTGGCCGACAATGTCTAGGAAGGTCTGCAAGGGTCACGACTTTTCCAGGCAGTTCTAAAGCACAACTTCCCGGGTAGGCACCAAAGCCGGACTTTTCGGGAAAAGCCCAAGCAGTACACCACAAGAGGGAGCCAAAGAGAACTAACAGTACTTGCCCATCTTGGTGTGTTTCACCACGGACCATTACTTCCTATTGTCCCCGACACAACACCCCAGACTTACGCCCCACAAAGGGCACCTTCGCATCCTGCCGTTTAACTCTCAGTCGCTACCTTCAGTACCGCTAACCATTCCCCTTCCAGGCACGTCCAATTGAGGACTCCCAGTTACAAGCCCTGCTGTGCTTTATGCTTGCAAATCTGGAAAGGAAATTCTCAGCCGGCACTTAGGTGACCGACTCAAGCGCTCAAGATCCAAAGAACAGTGCCAGAGGAACGCGCCGAGCAGCTTGAGCTCAAGGAGCAATGAGGATATCGAGACCTGAAGAGGTGCCCGGACAGAACACAGACCTCTCACACTAGAGAACAGTCAAGCTGGAGCTGCCCTGCCCACAGTTCTCTCTTAAGGCTGATTAACCCACTGCCTTTCCCTCGGCCCCATGCCACATTTCAAACACCTTCCTGCTCTCATGACAGGGTACCTCAACCTTGTTATCCCAAACAGGAGTCCCTCTACTTAGCTTCCGTAGTGCCGTGGCTCTCAAGACAGCCTCCATGTTCCCAACTCCCACATCAAAGTCCCAGGATCTTGCCACACTTGCCAAGTGGCTTTCCATCATCTGCAACAACAAACAAACGGGAGCACGCTGTGCTGGCTGTCACTACCCCCACCCCAGCCAGCAACGCCAGCGAGTTCCGTAACAAACCTCTGCCCCCTCCGATGCTCCTCGACACGGTGCTCGCATGCTCCACAGTGGTTGCCGAGTCCGATGCCGGGCTTTCTCCTGCCCTCCAGAACCTAGGAGTACAAGGGAGACAAATTACCACCGTGCTTGCGAAAAGCGACCAACCCACAACCCCTATTGTTACCTCCCTGCCTCACCGCGCACACTCATCTGACTCCAGATGTAAAACGCAGGACCTGCGATACCAAACACAAATACTGCACCCCTTTGCCATGATATTCTCAACTCTGAGCAGTCACCCCCACACACAACCCACTTACCTTCTCACGGTCCTCCTCCATTGGCGTCTTCACCTCTCCTGAGCTGGCTGCAGCACCTGAAAAACAACTCATTGGAAACACACAGAGACGGTTCAAAGCGGCAACCATGCCTCCCAAAGTCCCACCGCCCTCTCCCGTCACTTTACTGCTCATCCACTGGCCTTCGCAGGCCTGCGGCTCTCTTCTTCAAGCCCGTGCACTGGCCACAGAACACAAAAACAAGGAACGTTTCCAATTTCATGAACATTGCAAGACATTCCATCAGCTGCTGCTTCAGTCCGCTAAACATAGCTCACCTGGCCCGAGGCAGCTCCGGCTCGGAGGTCTCGCTTAGCTCCTTGTTCTGCACCTCCTAACTGAAAATAAACAGCAAAGCATAAGCCAGCCAGGAGAGTAAGCTGGGACTTCTTCCTTCTGACACACCAAGTTCACCCCCCTGGTACCTTCAGCTCCGCTCAAGCCTCCCACAGCAGCCTCTCACACGTGGCTATCCATCTCGCCATCTGCAAGAACAACCTGGCATTAGTCACCGCAACGCCAAGCAAAAGCTTAGCCTGCCTCTAAGCCTCAGGCCACACTCGCACCGACACCCAGGTTGACATGCAGTCACACACTGACACAGACCCTCACGCCCTCTGGCTCACACACTAACTCCACATATACTATCACACCCACTCCCAAGCAGACTCTCTGCCCCCGACTCATTCATTACCAGCTTATTCCCAGAGCTCTTCTGTCCATTCACACAGATCATCAGGACTACACAGCTACACTGTGCTTATAAAAACCCACCACCTCCCTTCCAGAGCTCAAGAACTCCAGCTACAGAGAAAACCAGAGAACTCCCAACTACTTTATTAACATGGGAAACTGCAGAGATAGTCAAGGATACTTCTCATGGCTGCCTATCTTACCAACCCCAAGGACCCTGCCAAGACCATCAGCAAACCAGCTCCGACAATCATCACGGCCGCGCGAGGTGGCAGGCTCAACCTTAGCGGGCGTCCCCGCGCAGGCAACGGTCGCCTGGGTGGGATGAGCTTCTGCCTCCCTCACACGGCATGAGGCTCGGGCTTCCATACTCGCAAGCAGGCACGCTCTTTGCCACGCAGGGGGCCAGCCCACGTCGCAAGAAGTGGCCGACAATGTCTAGGAAGGTCTGCAAGGGTCACGACTTTTCCAGGCAGTTCTAAAGCACAACTTCCCGGGTAGGCACCAAAGCCGGACTTTTCGGGAAAAGCCCAAGCAGTACACCACAAGAGGGAGCCAAAGAGAACTAACAGTACTTGCCCATCTTGGTGTGTTTCACCACGGACCATTACTTCCTATTGTCCCCGACACAACACCCCAGACTTACGCCCCACAAAGGGCACCTTCGCATCCTGCCGTTTAACTCTCAGTCGCTACCTTCAGTACCGCTAACCATTCCCCTTCCAGGCACGTCCAATTGAGGACTCCCAGTTACAAGCCCTGCTGTGCTTTATGCTTGCAAATCTGGAAAGGAAATTCTCAGCCGGCACTTAGGTGACCGACTCAAGCGCTCAAGATCCAAAGAACAGTGCCAGAGGAACGCGCCGAGCAGCTTGAGCTCAAGGAGCAATGAGGATATCGAGACCTGAAGAGGTGCCCGGACAGAACACAGACCTCTCACACTAGAGAACAGTCAAGCTGGAGCTGCCCTGCCCACAGTTCTCTCTTAAGGCTGATTAACCCACTGCCTTTCCCTCGGCCCCATGCCACATTTCAAACACCTTCCTGCTCTCATGACAGGGTACCTCAACCTTGTTATCCCAAACAGGAGTCCCTCTACTTAGCTTCCGTAGTGCCGTGGCTCTCAAGACAGCCTCCATGTTCCCAACTCCCACATCAAAGTCCCAGGATCTTGCCACACTTGCCAAGTGGCTTTCCATCATCTGCAACAACAAACAAACGGGAGCACGCTGTGCTGGCTGTCACTACCCCCACCCCAGCCAGCAACGCCAGCGAGTTCCGTAACAAACCTCTGCCCCCTCCGATGCTCCTCGACACGGTGCTCGCATGCTCCACAGTGGTTGCCGAGTCCGATGCCGGGCTTTCTCCTGCCCTCCAGAACCTAGGAGTACAAGGGAGACAAATTACCACCGTGCTTGCGAAAAGCGACCAACCCACAACCCCTATTGTTACCTCCCTGCCTCACCGCGCACACTCATCTGACTCCAGATGTAAAACGCAGGACCTGCGATACCAAACACAAATACTGCACCCCTTTGCCATGATATTCTCAACTCTGAGCAGTCACCCCCACACACAACCCACTTACCTTCTCACGGTCCTCCTCCATTGGCGTCTTCACCTCTCCTGAGCTGGCTGCAGCACCTGAAAAACAACTCATTGGAAACACACAGAGACGGTTCAAAGCGGCAACCATGCCTCCCAAAGTCCCACCGCCCTCTCCCGTCACTTTACTGCTCATCCACTGGCCTTCGCAGGCCTGCGGCTCTCTTCTTCAAGCCCGTGCACTGGCCACAGAACACAAAAACAAGGAACGTTTCCAATTTCATGAACATTGCAAGACATTCCATCAGCTGCTGCTTCAGTCCGCTAAACATAGCTCACCTGGCCCGAGGCAGCTCCGGCTCGGAGGTCTTGCTTAGCTCCTTGTTCTGCACCTCCTAACTGAAAATAAACAGCAAAGCATAAGCCAGCCAGGAGAGTAAGCTGGGACTTCTTCCTTCTGACACGCCAAGTTCACCCCCCTGGTACCTTCAGCTCCGCTCAAGCCTCCCACAGCAGCCTCTCACACGTGGCTATCCATCTCGCCATCTGCAAGAACAACCTGGCATTAGTCACCGCAACGCCAAGCAAAAGCTTAGCCTGCCTCTAAGCCTCAGGCCACACTCGCACGGACACCCAGGTTGACATGCAGTCACACACTGACACAGACCCTCACGCCCTCTGGCTCACACACTAACTCCACATATACTATCACACCCACTCCCAAGCAGACTCTCTGCCCCCGACTCATTCATTACCAGCTTATTCCCAGAGCTCTTCTGTCCATTCACACAGATCATCAGGACTACACAGCTACACTGTGCTTATAAAAACCCACCACCTCCCTTCCAGAGCTCAAGAACTCCAGCTACAGAGAAAACCAGAGAACTCCCAACTACTTTATTAACATGGGAAACTGCAGAGATAGTCAAGGATACTTCTCATGGCTGCCTATCTTACCAACCCCAAGGACCCTGCCAAGACCATCAGCAAACCAGCTCCGACAATCATCACGGCCGCGCGAGGTGGCAGGCTCAACCTTAGCGGGCGTCCCCGCGCAGGCAACGGTCGCCTGGGTGGGATGAGCTTCTGCCTCCCTCACACGGCATGAGGCTCGGGCTTCCATACTCGCAAGCAGGCACGCTCTTTGCCACGCAGGGGGCCAGCCCACGTCGCAAGAAGTGGCCGACAATGTCTAGGAAGGTCTGCAAGGGTCACGACTTTTCCAGGCAGTTCTAAAGCACAACTTCCCGGGTAGGCACCAAAGCCGGACTTTTCGGGAAAAGCCCAAGCAGTACACCACAAGAGGGAGCCAAAGAGAACTAACAGTACTTGCCCATCTTGGTGTGTTTCACCACGGACCATTACTTCCTATTGTCCCCGACACAACACCCCAGACTTACGCCCCACAAAGGGCACCTTCGCATCCTGCCGTTTAACTCTCAGTCGCTACCTTCAGTACCGCTAACCATTCCCCTTCCAGGCACGTCCAATTGAGGACTCCCAGTTACAAGCCCTGCTGTGCTTTATGCTTGCAAATCTGGAAAGGAAATTCTCAGCCGGCACTTAGGTGACCGACTCAAGCGCTCAAGATCCAAAGAACAGTGCCAGAGGAACGCGCCGAGCAGCTTGAGCTCAAGGAGCAATGAGGATATCGAGACCTGAAGAGGTGCCCGGACAGAACACAGACCTCTCACACTAGAGAACAGTCAAGCTGGAGCTGCCCTGCCCACAGTTCTCTCTTAAGGCTGATTAACCCACTGCCTTTCCCTCGGCCCCATGCCACATTTCAAACACCTTCCTGCTCTCATGACAGGGTACCTCAACCTTGTTATCCCAAACAGGAGTCCCTCTACTTAGCTTCCGTAGTGCCGTGGCTCTCAAGACAGCCTCCATGTTCCCAACTCCCACATCAAAGTCCCAGGATCTTGCCACACTTGCCAAGTGGCTTTCCATCATCTGCAACAACAAACAAACGGGAGCACGCTGTGCTGGCTGTCACTACCCCCACCCCAGCCAGCAACGCCAGCGAGTTCCGTAACAAACCTCTGCCCCCTCCGATGCTCCTCGACACGGTGCTCGCATGCTCCACAGTGGTTGCCGAGTCCGATGCCGGGCTTTCTCCTGCCCTCCAGAACCTAGGAGTACAAGGGAGACAAATTACCACCGTGCTTGCGAAAAGCGACCAACCCACAACCCCTATTGTTACCTCCCTGCCTCACCGCGCACACTCATCTGACTCCAGATGTAAAACGCAGGACCTGCGATACCAAACACAAATACTGCACCCCTTTGCCATGATATTCTCAACTCTGAGCAGTCACCCCCACACACAACCCACTTACCTTCTCACGGTCCTCCTCCATTGGCGTCTTCACCTCTCCTGAGCTGGCTGCAGCACCTGAAAAACAACTCATTGGAAACACACAGAGACGGTTCAAAGCGGCAACCATGCCTCCCAAAGTCCCACCGCCCTCTCCCGTCACTTTACTGCTCATCCACTGGCCTTCGCAGGCCTGCGGCTCTCTTCTTCAAGCCCGTGCACTGGCCACAGAACACAAAAACAAGGAACGTTTCCAATTTCATGAACATTGCAAGACATTCCATCAGCTGCTGCTTCAGTCCGCTAAACATAGCTCACCTGGCCCGAGGCAGCTCCGGCTCGGAGGTCTCGCTTAGCTCCTTGTTCTGCACCTCCTAACTGAAAATAAACAGCAAAGCATAAGCCAGCCAGGAGAGTAAGCTGGGACTTCTTCCTTCTGACACACCAAGTTCACCCCCCTGGTACCTTCAGCTCCGCTCAAGCCTCCCACAGCAGCCTCTCACACGTGGCTATCCATCTCGCCATCTGCAAGAACAACCTGGCATTAGTCACCGCAACGCCAAGCAAAAGCTTAGCCTGCCTCTAAGCCTCAGGCCACACTCGCACCGACACCCAGGTTGACATGCAGTCACACACTGACACAGACCCTCACGCCCTCTGGCTCACACACTAACTCCACATATACTATCACACCCACTCCCAAGCAGACTCTCTGCCCCCGACTCATTCATTACCAGCTTATTCCCAGAGCTCTTCTGTCCATTCACACAGATCATCAGGACTACACAGCTACACTGTGCTTATAAAAACCCACCACCTCCCTTCCAGAGCTCAAGAACTCCAGCTACAGAGAAAACCAGAGAACTCCCAACTACTTTATTAACATGGGAAACTGCAGAGATAGTCAAGGATACTTCTCATGGCTGCCTATCTTACCAACCCCAAGGACCCTGCCAAGACCATCAGCAAACCAGCTCCGACAATCATCACGGCCGCGCGAGGTGGCAGGCTCAACCTTAGCGGGCGTCCCCGCGCAGGCAACGGTCGCCTGGGTGGGATGAGCTTCTGCCTCCCTCACACGGCATGAGGCTCGGGCTTCCATACTCGCAAGCAGGCACGCTCTTTGCCACGCAGGGGGCCAGCCCACGTCGCAAGAAGTGGCCGACAATGTCTAGGAAGGTCTGCAAGGGTCACGACTTTTCCAGGCAGTTCTAAAGCACAACTTCCCGGGTAGGCACCAAAGCCGGACTTTTCGGGAAAAGCCCAAGCAGTACACCACAAGAGGGAGCCAAAGAGAACTAACAGTACTTGCCCATCTTGGTGTGTTTCACCACGGACCATTATTTCCTATTGTCCCCGACACAACACCCCAGACTTACGCCCCACAAAGGGCACCTTCGCATCCTGCCGTTTAACTCTCAGTCGCTACCTTCAGTACCGCTAACCATTCCCCTTCCAGGCACGTCCAATTGAGGACTCCCAGTTACAAGCCCTGCTGTGCTTTATGCTTGCAAATCTGGAAAGGAAATTCTCAGCCGGCACTTAGGTGACCGACTCAAGCGCTCAAGATCCAAAGAACAGTGCCAGAGGAACGCGCCGAGCAGCTTGAGCTCAAGGAGCAATGAGGATATCGAGACCTGAAGAGGTGCCCGGACAGAACACAGACCTCTCACACTAGAGAACAGTCAAGCTGGAGCTGCCCTGCCCACAGTTCTCTCTTAAGGCTGATTAACCCACTGCCTTTCCCTCGGCCCCATGCCACATTTCAAACACCTTCCTGCTCTCATGACAGGGTACCTCAACCTTGTTATCCCAAACAGGAGTCCCTCTACTTAGCTTCCGTAGTGCCGTGGCTCTCAAGACAGCCTCCATGTTCCCAACTCCCACATCAAAGTCCCAGGATCTTGCCACACTTGCCAAGTGGCTTTCCATCATCTGCAACAACAAACAAACGGGAGCACGCTGTGCTGGCTGTCACTACCCCCACCCCAGCCAGCAACGCCAGCGAGTTCCGTAACAAACCTCTGCCCCCTCCGATGCTCCTCGACACGGTGCTCGCATGCTCCACAGTGGTTGCCGAGTCCGATGCCGGGCTTTCTCCTGCCCTCCAGAACCTAGGAGTACAAGGGAGACAAATTACCACCGTGCTTGCGAAAAGCGACCAACCCACAACCCCTATTGTTACCTCCCTGCCTCACCGCGCACACTCATCTGACTCCAGATGTAAAACGCAGGACCTGCGATACCAAACACAAATACTGCACCCCTTTGCCATGATATTCTCAACTCTGAGCAGTCACCCCCACACACAACCCACTTACCTTCTCACGGTCCTCCTCCATTGGCGTCTTCACCTCTCCTGAGCTGGCTGCAGCACCTGAAAAACAACTCATTGGAAACACACAGAGACGGTTCAAAGCGGCAACCATGCCTCCCAAAGTCCCACCGCCCTCTCCCGTCACTTTACTGCTCATCCACTGGCCTTCGCAGGCCTGCGGCTCTCTTCTTCAAGCCCGTGCACTGGCCACAGAACACAAAAACAAGGAACGTTTCCAATTTCATGAACATTGCAAGACATTCCATCAGCTGCTGCTTCAGTCCGCTAAACATAGCTCACCTGGCCCGAGGCAGCTCCGGCTCGGAGGTCTTGCTTAGCTCCTTGTTCTGCACCTCCTAACTGAAAATAAACAGCAAAGCATAAGCCAGCCAGGAGAGTAAGCTGGGACTTCTTCCTTCTGACACGCCAAGTTCACCCCCCTGGTACCTTCAGCTCCGCTCAAGCCTCCCACAGCAGCCTCTCACACGTGGCTATCCATCTCGCCATCTGCAAGAACAACCTGGCATTAGTCACCGCAACGCCAAGCAAAAGCTTAGCCTGCCTCTAAGCCTCAGGCCACACTCGCACGGACACCCAGGTTGACATGCAGTCACACACTGACACAGACCCTCACGCCCT
The DNA here is from genome assembly GCF_037157495.1 of Lathamus discolor. Classification (NCBI taxonomy): domain Eukaryota; kingdom Metazoa; phylum Chordata; class Aves; order Psittaciformes; family Psittacidae; genus Lathamus; species Lathamus discolor. The sequence continues at coordinate 112,344,825 of NC_088909.1, read as the reverse complement.
CTGGCTCACACACTAACTCCACATATACTATCACACCCACTCCCAAGCAGACTCTCTGCCCCCGACTCATTCATTACCAGCTTATTCCCAGAGCTCTTCTGTCCATTCACACAGATCATCAGGACTACACAGCTACACTGTGCTTATAAAAACCCACCACCTCCCTTCCAGAGCTCAAGAACTCCAGCTACAGAGAAAACCAGAGAACTCCCAACTACTTTATTAACATGGGAAACTGCAGAGATAGTCAAGGATACTTCTCATGGCTGCCTATCTTACCAACCCCAAGGACCCTGCCAAGACCATCAGCAAACCAGCTCCGACAATCATCACGGCCGCGCGAGGTGGCAGGCTCAACCTTAGCGGGCGTCCCCGCGCAGGCAACGGTCGCCTGGGTGGGATGAGCTTCTGCCTCCCTCACACGGCATGAGGCTCGGGCTTCCATACTCGCAAGCAGGCACGCTCTTTGCCACGCAGGGGGCCAGCCCACGTCGCAAGAAGTGGCCGACAATGTCTAGGAAGGTCTGCAAGGGTCACGACTTTTCCAGGCAGTTCTAAAGCACAACTTCCCGGGTAGGCACCAAAGCCGGACTTTTCGGGAAAAGCCCAAGCAGTACACCACAAGAGGGAGCCAAAGAGAACTAACAGTACTTGCCCATCTTGGTGTGTTTCACCACGGACCATTACTTCCTATTGTCCCCGACACAACACCCCAGACTTACGCCCCACAAAGGGCACCTTCGCATCCTGCCGTTTAACTCTCAGTCGCTACCTTCAGTACCGCTAACCATTCCCCTTCCAGGCACGTCCAATTGAGGACTCCCAGTTACAAGCCCTGCTGTGCTTTATGCTTGCAAATCTGGAAAGGAAATTCTCAGCCGGCACTTAGGTGACCGACTCAAGCGCTCAAGATCCAAAGAACAGTGCCAGAGGAACGCGCCGAGCAGCTTGAGCTCAAGGAGCAATGAGGATATCGAGACCTGAAGAGGTGCCCGGACAGAACACAGACCTCTCACACTATAGAACAGTCAAGCTGGAGCTGCCCTGCCCACAGTTCTCTCTTAAGGCTGATTAACCCACTGCCTTTCCCTCGGCCCCATGCCACATTTCAAACACCTTCCTGCTCTCATGACAGGGTACCTCAACCTTGTTATCCCAAACAGGAGTCCCTCTACTTAGCTTCCGTAGTGCCGTGGCTCTCAAGACAGCCTCCATGTTCCCAACTCCCACATCAAAGTCCCAGGATCTTGCCACACTTGCCAAGTGGCTTTCCATCATCTGCAACAACAAACAAACGGGAGCACGCTGTGCTGGCTGTCACTACCCCCACCCCAGCCAGCAACGCCAGCGAGTTCCATAACAAACCTCTGCCCCCTCCGATGCTCCTCGACACGGTGCTCGCATGCTCCACAGTGGTTGCCGAGTCCGATGCCGGGCTTTCTCCTGCCCTCCAGAACCTAGGAGTACAAGGGAGACAAATTACCACCGTGCTTGCGAAAAGCGACCAACCCACAACCCCTATTGTTACCTCCCTGCCTCACCGCGCACACTCATCTGACTCCAGATGTAAAACGCAGGACCTGCGATACCAAACACAAATACTGCACCCCTTTGCCATGATATTCTCAACTCTGAGCAGTCACCCCCACACACAACCCACTTACCTTCTCACGGTCCTCCTCCATTGGCGTCTTCACCTCTCCTGAGCTGGCTGCAGCACCTGAAAAACAACTCATTGGAAACACACAGAGACGGTTCAAAGCGGCAACCATGCCTCCCAAAGTCCCACCGCCCTCTCCCGTCACTTTACTGCTCATCCACTGGCCTTCGCAGGCCTGCGGCTCTCTTCTTCAAGCCCGTGCACTGGCCACAGAACACAAAAACAAGGAACGTTTCCAATTTCATGAACATTGCAAGACATTCCATCAGCTGCTGCTTCAGTCCGCTAAACATAGCTCACCTGGCCCAAGGCAGCTCCGGCTCGGAGGTCTCGCTTAGCTCCTTGTTCTGCACCTCCTAACTGAAAATAAACAGCAAAGCATAAGCCAGCCAGGAGAGTAAGCTGGGACTTCTTCCTTCTGACACGCCAAGTTCACCCCCCTGGTACCTTCAGCTCCGCTCAAGCCTCCCACAGCAGCCTCTCACACGTGGCTATCCATCTCGCCATCTGCAAGAACAACCTGGCATTAGTCACCGCAACGCCAAGCAAAAGCTTAGCCTGCCTCTAAGCCTCAGGCCACACTCGCACCGACACCCAGGTTGACATGCAGTCACACACTGACACAGACCCTCACGCCCTCTGGCTCACACACTAACTCCACATATACTATCACACCCACTCCCAAGCAGACTCTCTGCCCCCGACTCATTCATTACCAGCTTATTCCCAGAGCTCTTCTGTCCATTCACACAGATCATCAGGACTACACAGCTACACTGTGCTTATAAAAACCCACCACCTCCCTTCCAGAGCTCAAGAACTCCAGCTACAGAGAAAACCAGAGAACTCCCAACTACTTTATTAACATGGGAAACTGCAGAGATAGTCAAGGATACTTCTCATGGCTGCCTATCTTACCAACCCCAAGGACCCTGCCAAGACCATCAGCAAACCAGCTCCGACAATCATCACGGCCGCGCGAGGTGGCAGGCTCAACCTTAGCGGGCGTCCCCGCGCAGGCAACGGTCGCCTGGGTGGGATGAGCTTCTGCCTCCCTCACACGGCATGAGGCTCGGGCTTCCATACTCGCAAGCAGGCACGCTCTTTGCCACGCAGGGGGCCAGCCCACGTCGCAAGAAGTGGCCGACAATGTCTAGGAAGGTCTGCAAGGGTCACGACTTTTCCAGGCAGTTCTAAAGCACAACTTCCCGGGTAGGCACCAAAGCCGGACTTTTCGGGAAAAGCCCAAGCAGTACACCACAAGAGGGAGCCAAAGAGAACTAACAGTACTTGCCCATCTTGGTGTGTTTCACCACGGACCATTACTTCCTATTGTCCCCGACACAACACCCCAGACTTACGCCCCACAAAGGGCACCTTCGCATCCTGCCGTTTAACTCTCAGTCGCTACCTTCAGTACCGCTAACCATTCCCCTTCCAGGCACGTCCAATTGAGGACTCCCAGTTACAAGCCCTGCTGTGCTTTATGCTTGCAAATCTGGAAAGGAAATTCTCAGCCGGCACTTAGGTGACCGACTCAAGCGCTCAAGATCCAAAGAACAGTGCCAGAGGAACGCGCCGAGCAGCTTGAGCTCAAGGAGCAATGAGGATATCGAGACCTGAAGAGGTGCCCGGACAGAACACAGACCTCTCACACTAGAGAACAGTCAAGCTGGAGCTGCCCTGCCCACAGTTCTCTCTTAAGGCTGATTAACCCACTGCCTTTCCCTCGGCCCCATGCCACATTTCAAACACCTTCCTGCTCTCATGACAGGGTACCTCAACCTTGTTATCCCAAACAGGAGTCCCTCTACTTAGCTTCCGTAGTGCCGTGGCTCTCAAGACAGCCTCCATGTTCCCAACTCCCACATCAAAGTCCCAGGATCTTGCCACACTTGCCAAGTGGCTTTCCATCATCTGCAACAACAAACAAACGGGAGCACGCTGTGCTGGCTGTCACTACCCCCACCCCAGCCAGCAACGCCAGCGAGTTCCATAACAAACCTCTGCCCCCTCCGATGCTCCTCGACACGGTGCTCGCATGCTCCACAGTGGTTGCCGAGTCCGATGCCGGGCTTTCTCCTGCCCTCCAGAACCTAGGAGTACAAGGGAGACAAATTACCACCGTGCTTGCGAAAAGCGACCAACCCACAACCCCTATTGTTACCTCCCTGCCTCACCGCGCACACTCATCTGACTCCAGATGTAAAACGCAGGACCTGCGATACCAAACACAAATACTGCACCCCTTTGCCATGATATTCTCAACTCTGAGCAGTCACCCCCACACACAACCCACTTACCTTCTCACGGTCCTCCTCCATTGGCGTCTTCACCTCTCCTGAGCTGGCTGCAGCACCTGAAAAACAACTCATTGGAAACACACAGAGACGGTTCAAAGCGGCAACCATGCCTCCCAAAGTCCCACCGCCCTCTCCCGTCACTTTACTGCTCATCCACTGGCCTTCGCAGGCCTGCGGCTCTCTTCTTCAAGCCCGTGCACTGGCCACAGAACACAAAAACAAGGAACGTTTCCAATTTCATGAACATTGCAAGACATTCCATCAGCTGCTGCTTCAGTCCGCTAAACATAGCTCACCTGGCCCAAGGCAGCTCCGGCTCGGAGGTCTCGCTTAGCTCCTTGTTCTGCACCTCCTAACTGAAAATAAACAGCAAAGCATAAGCCAGCCAGGAGAGTAAGCTGGGACTTCTTCCTTCTGACACGCCAAGTTCACCCCCCTGGTACCTTCAGCTCCGCTCAAGCCTCCCACAGCAGCCTCTCACACGTGGCTATCCATCTCGCCATCTGCAAGAACAACCTGGCATTAGTCACCGCAACGCCAAGCAAAAGCTTAGCCTGCCTCTAAGCCTCAGGCCACACTCGCACCGACACCCAGGTTGACATGCAGTCACACACTGACACAGACCCTCACGCCCTCTGGCTCACACACTAACTCCACATATACTATCACACCCACTCCCAAGCAGACTCTCTGCCCCCGACTCATTCATTACCAGCTTATTCCCAGAGCTCTTCTGTCCATTCACACAGATCATCAGGACTACACAGCTACACTGTGCTTATAAAAACCCACCACCTCCCTTCCAGAGCTCAAGAACTCCAGCTACAGAGAAAACCAGAGAACTCCCAACTACTTTATTAACATGGGAAACTGCAGAGATAGTCAAGGATACTTCTCATGGCTGCCTATCTTACCAACCCCAAGGACCCTGCCAAGACCATCAGCAAACCAGCTCCGACAATCATCACGGCCGCGCGAGGTGGCAGGCTCAACCTTAGCGGGCGTCCCCGCGCAGGCAACGGTCGCCTGGGTGGGATGAGCTTCTGCCTCCCTCACACGGCATGAGGCTCGGGCTTCCATACTCGCAAGCAGGCACGCTCTTTGCCACGCAGGGGGCCAGCCCACGTCGCAAGAAGTGGCCGACAATGTCTAGGAAGGTCTGCAAGGGTCACGACTTTTCCAGGCAGTTCTAAAGCACAACTTCCCGGGTAGGCACCAAAGCCGGACTTTTCGGGAAAAGCCCAAGCAGTACACCACAAGAGGGAGCCAAAGAGAACTAACAGTACTTGCCCATCTTGGTGTGTTTCACCACGGACCATTACTTCCTATTGTCCCCGACACAACACCCCAGACTTACGCCCCACAAAGGGCACCTTCGCATCCTGCCGTTTAACTCTCAGTCGCTACCTTCAGTACCGCTAACCATTCCCCTTCCAGGCACGTCCAATTGAGGACTCCCAGTTACAAGCCCTGCTGTGCTTTATGCTTGCAAATCTGGAAAGGAAATTCTCAGCCGGCACTTAGGTGACCGACTCAAGCGCTCAAGATCCAAAGAACAGTGCCAGAGGAACGCGCCGAGCAGCTTGAGCTCAAGGAGCAATGAGGATATCGAGACCTGAAGAGGTGCCCGGACAGAACACAGACCTCTCACACTAGAGAACAGTCAAGCTGGAGCTGCCCTGCCCACAGTTCTCTCTTAAGGCTGATTAACCCACTGCCTTTCCCTCAGCCCCATGCCACATTTCAAACACCTTCCTGCTCTCATGACAGGGTACCTCAACCTTGTTATCCCAAACAGGAGTCCCTCTACTTAGCTTCCGTAGTGCCGTGGCTCTCAAGACAGCCTCCATGTTCCCAACTCCCACATCAAAGTCCCAGGATCTTGCCACACTTGCCAAGTGGCTTTCCATCATCTGCAACAACAAACAAACGGGAGCACGCTGTGCTGGCTGTCACTACCCCCACCCCAGCCAGCAACGCCAGCGAGTTCCGTAACAAACCTCTGCCCCCTCCGATGCTCCTCGACACGGTGCTCGCATGCTCCACAGTGGTTGCCGAGTCCGATGCCGGGCTTTCTCCTGCCCTCCAGAACCTAGGAGTACAAGGGAGACAAATTACCACCGTGCTTGCGAAAAGCGACCAACCCACAACCCCTATTGTTACCTCCCTGCCTCACCGCGCACACTCATCTGACTCCAGATGTAAAACGCAGGACCTGCGATACCAAACACAAATACTGCACCCCTTTGCCATGATATTCTCAACTCTGAGCAGTCACCCCCACACACAACCCACTTACCTTCTCACGGTCCTCCTCCATTGGCGTCTTCACCTCTCCTGAGCTGGCTGCAGCACCTGAAAAACAACTCATTGGAAACACACAGAGACGGTTCAAAGCGGCAACCATGCCTCCCAAAGTCCCACCGCCCTCTCCCGTCACTTTACTGCTCATCCACTGGCCTTCGCAGGCCTGCGGCTCTCTTCTTCAAGCCCGTGCACTGGCCACAGAACACAAAAACAAGGAACGTTTCCAATTTCATGAACATTGCAAGACATTCCATCAGCTGCTGCTTCAGTCCGCTAAACATAGCTCACCTGGCCCGAGGCAGCTCCGGCTCGGAGGTCTCGCTTAGCTCCTTGTTCTGCACCTCCTAACTGAAAATAAACAGCAAAGCATAAGCCAGCCAGGAGAGTAAGCTGGGACTTCTTCCTTCTGACACGCCAAGTTCACCCCCCTGGTACCTTCAGCTCCGCTCAAGCCTCCCACAGCAGCCTCTCACACGTGGCTATCCATCTCGCCATCTGCAAGAACAACCTGGCATTAGTCACCGCAACGCCAAGCAAAAGCTTAGCCTGCCTCTAAGCCTCAGGCCACACTCGCACCGACACCCAGGTTGACATGCAGTCACACACTGACACAGACCCTCACGCCCTCTGGCTCACACACTAACTCCACATATACTATCACACCCACTCCCAAGCAGACTCTCTGCCCCCGACTCATTCATTACCAGCTTATTCCCAGAGCTCTTCTGTCCATTCACACAGATCATCAGGACTACACAGCTACACTGTGCTTATAAAAACCCACCACCTCCCTTCCAGAGCTCAAGAACTCCAGCTACAGAGAAAACCAGAGAACTCCCAACTACTTTATTAACATGGGAAACTGCAGAGATAGTCAAGGATACTTCTCATGGCTGCCTATCTTACCAACCCCAAGGACCCTGCCAAGACCATCAGCAAACCAGCTCCGACAATCATCACGGCCGCGCGAGGTGGCAGGCTCAACCTTAGCGGGCGTCCCCGCGCAGGCAACGGTCGCCTGGGTGGGATGAGCTTCTGCCTCCCTCACACGGCATGAGGCTCGGGCTTCCATACTCGCAAGCAGGCACGCTCTTTGCCACGCAGGGGGCCAGCCCACGTCGCAAGAAGTGGCCGACAATGTCTAGGAAGGTCTGCAAGGGTCACGACTTTTCCAGGCAGTTCTAAAGCACAACTTCCCGGGTAGGCACCAAAGCCGGACTTTTCGGGAAAAGCCCAAGCAGTACACCACAAGAGGGAGCCAAAGAGAACTAACAGTACTTGCCCATCTTGGTGTGTTTCACCACGGACCATTACTTCCTATTGTCCCCGACACAACACCCCAGACTTACGCCCCACAAAGGGCACCTTCGCATCCTGCCGTTTAACTCTCAGTCGCTACCTTCAGTACCGCTAACCATTCCCCTTCCAGGCACGTCCAATTGAGGACTCCCAGTTACAAGCCCTGCTGTGCTTTATGCTTGCAAATCTGGAAAGGAAATTCTCAGCCGGCACTTAGGTGACCGACTCAAGCGCTCAAGATCCAAAGAACAGTGCCAGAGGAACGCGCCGAGCAGCTTGAGCTCAAGGAGCAATGAGGATATCGAGACCTGAAGAGGTGCCCGGACAGAACACAGACCTCTCACACTAGAGAACAGTCAAGCTGGAGCTGCCCTGCCCACAGTTCTCTCTTAAGGCTGATTAACCCACTGCCTTTCCCTCGGCCCCATGCCACATTTCAAACACCTTCCTGCTCTCATGACAGGGTACCTCAACCTTGTTATCCCAAACAGGAGTCCCTCTACTTAGCTTCCGTAGTGCCGTGGCTCTCAAGACAGCCTCCATGTTCCCAACTCCCACATCAAAGTCCCAGGATCTTGCCACACTTGCCAAGTGGCTTTCCATCATCTGCAACAACAAACAAACGGGAGCACGCTGTGCTGGCTGTCACTACCCCCACCCCAGCCAGCAACGCCAGCGAGTTCCATAACAAACCTCTGCCCCCTCCGATGCTCCTCGACACGGTGCTCGCATGCTCCACAGTGGTTGCCGAGTCCGATGCCGGGCTTTCTCCTGCCCTCCAGAACCTAGGAGTACAAGGGAGACAAATTACCACCGTGCTTGCGAAAAGCGACCAACCCACAACCCCTATTGTTACCTCCCTGCCTCACCGCGCACACTCATCTGACTCCAGATGTAAAACGCAGGACCTGCGATACCAAACACAAATACTGCACCCCTTTGCCATGATATTCTCAACTCTGAGCAGTCACCCCCACACACAACCCACTTACCTTCTCACGGTCCTCCTCCATTGGCGTCTTCACCTCTCCTGAGCTGGCTGCAGCACCTGAAAAACAACTCATTGGAAACACACAGAGACGGTTCAAAGCGGCAACCATGCCTCCCAAAGTCCCACCGCCCTCTCCCGTCACTTTACTGCTCATCCACTGGCCTTCGCAGGCCTGCGGCTCTCTTCTTCAAGCCCGTGCACTGGCCACAGAACACAAAAACAAGGAACGTTTCCAATTTCATGAACATTGCAAGACATTCCATCAGCTGCTGCTTCAGTCCGCTAAACATAGCTCACCTGGCCCGAGGCAGCTCCGGCTCGGAGGTCTCGCTTAGCTCCTTGTTCTGCACCTCCTAACTGAAAATAAACAGCAAAGCATAAGCCAGCCAGGAGAGTAAGCTGGGACTTCTTCCTTCTGACACGCCAAGTTCACCCCCCTGGTACCTTCAGCTCCGCTCAAGCCTCCCACAGCAGCCTCTCACACGTGGCTATCCATCTCGCCATCTGCAAGAACAACCTGGCATTAGTCACCGCAACGCCAAGCAAAAGCTTAGCCTGCCTCTAAGCCTCAGGCCACACTCGCACCGACACCCAGGTTGACATGCAGTCACACACTGACACAGACCCTCACGCCCTCTGGCTCACACACTAACTCCACATATACTATCACACCCACTCCCAAGCAGACTCTCTGCCCCCGACTCATTCATTACCAGCTTATTCCCAGAGCTCTTCTGTCCATTCACACAGATCATCAGGACTACACAGCTACACTGTGCTTATAAAAACCCACCACCTCCCTTCCAGAGCTCAAGAACTCCAGCTACAGAGAAAACCAGAGAACTCCCAACTACTTTATTAACATGGGAAACTGCAGAGATAGTCAAGGATACTTCTCATGGCTGCCTATCTTACCAACCCCAAGGACCCTGCCAAGACCATCAGCAAACCAGCTCCGACAATCATCACGGCCGCGCGAGGTGGCAGGCTCAACCTTAGCGGGCGTCCCCGCGCAGGCAACGGTCGCCTGGGTGGGATGAGCTTCTGCCTCCCTCACACGGCATGAGGCTCGGGCTTCCATACTCGCAAGCAGGCACGCTCTTTGCCACGCAGGGGGCCAGCCCACGTCGCAAGAAGTGGCCGACAATGTCTAGGAAGGTCTGCAAGGGTCACGACTTTTCCAGGCAGTTCTAAAGCACAACTTCCCGGGTAGGCACCAAAGCCGGACTTTTCGGGAAAAGCCCAAGCAGTACACCACAAGAGGGAGCCAAAGAGAACTAACAGTACTTGCCCATCTTGGTGTGTTTCACCACGGACCATTACTTCCTATTGTCCCCGACACAACACCCCAGACTTACGCCCCACAAAGGGCACCTTCGCATCCTGCCGTTTAACTCTCAGTCGCTACCTTCAGTACCGCTAACCATTCCCCTTCCAGGCACGTCCAATTGAGGACTCCCAGTTACAAGCCCTGCTGTGCTTTATGCTTGCAAATCTGGAAAGGAAATTCTCAGCCGGCACTTAGGTGACCGACTCAAGCGCTCAAGATCCAAAGAACAGTGCCAGAGGAACGCGCCGAGCAGCTTGAGCTCAAGGAGCAATGAGGATATCGAGACCTGAAGAGGTGCCCGGACAGAACACAGACCTCTCACACTAGAGAACAGTCAAGCTGGAGCTGCCCTGCCCACAGTTCTCTCTTAAGGCTGATTAACCCACTGCCTTTCCCTCGGCCCCATGCCACATTTCAAACACCTTCCTGCTCTCATGACAGGGTACCTCAACCTTGTTATCCCAAACAGGAGTCCCTCTACTTAGCTTCCGTAGTGCCGTGGCTCTCAAGACAGCCTCCATGTTCCCAACTCCCACATCAAAGTCCCAGGATCTTGCCACACTTGCCAAGTGGCTTTCCATCATCTGCAACAACAAACAAACGGGAGCACGCTGTGCTGGCTGTCACTACCCCCACCCCAGCCAGCAACGCCAGCGAGTTCCGTAACAAACCTCTGCCCCCTCCGATGCTCCTCGACACGGTGCTCGCATGCTCCACAGTGGTTGCCGAGTCCGATGCCGGGCTTTCTCCTGCCCTCCAGAACCTAGGAGTACAAGGGAGACAAATTACCACCGTGCTTGCGAAAAGCGACCAACCCACAACCCCTATTGTTACCTCCCTGCCTCACCGCGCACACTCATCTGACTCCAGATGTAAAACGCAGGACCTGCGATACCAAACACAAATACTGCACCCCTTTGCCATGATATTCTCAACTCTGAGCAGTCACCCCCACACACAACCCACTTACCTTCTCACGGTCCTCCTCCATTGGCGTCTTCACCTCTCCTGAGCTGGCTGCAGCACCTGAAAAACAACTCATTGGAAACACACAGAGACGGTTCAAAGCGGCAACCATGCCTCCCAAAGTCCCACCGCCCTCTCCCGTCACTTTACTGCTCATCCACTGGCCTTCGCAGGCCTGCGGCTCTCTTCTTCAAGCCCGTGCACTGGCCACAGAACACAAAAACAAGGAACGTTTCCAATTTCATGAACATTGCAAGACATTCCATCAGCTGCTGCTTCAGTCCGCTAAACATAGCTCACCTGGCCCGAGGCAGCTCCGGCTCGGAGGTCTCGCTTAGCTCCTTGTTCTGCACCTCCTAACTGAAAATAAACAGCAAAGCATAAGCCAGCCAGGAGAGTAAGCTGGGACTTCTTCCTTCTGACACACCAAGTTCACCCCCCTGGTACCTTCAGCTCCGCTCAAGCCTCCCACAGCAGCCTCTCACACGTGGCTATCCATCTCGCCATCTGCAAGAACAACCTGGCATTAGTCACCGCAACGCCAAGCAAAAGCTTAGCCTGCCTCTAAGCCTCAGGCCACACTCGCACCGACACCCAGGTTGACATGCAGTCACACACTGACACAGACCCTCACGCCCTCTGGCTCACACACTAACTCCACATATACTATCACACCCACTCCCAAGCAGACTCTCTGCCCCCGACTCATTCATTACCAGCTTATTCCCAGAGCTCTTCTGTCCATTCACACAGATCATCAGGACTACACAGCTACACTGTGCTTATAAAAACCCACCACCTCCCTTCCAGAGCTCAAGAACTCCAGCTACAGAGAAAACCAGAGAACTCCCAACTACTTTATTAACATGGGAAACTGCAGAGATAGTCAAGGATACTTCTCATGGCTGCCTATCTTACCAACCCCAAGGACCCTGCCAAGACCATCAGCAAACCAGCTCCGACAATCATCACGGCCGCGCGAGGTGGCAGGCTCAACCTTAGCGGGCGTCCCCGCGCAGGCAACGGTCGCCTGGGTGGGATGAGCTTCCGCCTCCCTCACACGGCATGAGGCTCGGGCTTCCATACTCGCAAGCAGGCACGCTCTTTGCCACGCAGGGGGCCAGCCCACGTCGCAAGAAGTGGCCGACAATGTCTAGGAAGGTCTGCAAGGGTCACGACTTTTCCAGGCAGTTCTAAAGCACAACTTCCCGGGTAGGCACCAAAGCCGGACTTTTCGGGAAAAGCCCAAGCAGTACACCACAAGAGGGAGCCAAAGAGAACTAACAGTACTTGCCCATCTTGGTGTGTTTCACCACGGACCATTACTTCCTATTGTCCCCGACACAACACCCCAGACTTACGCCCCACAAAGGGCACCTTCGCATCCTGCCGTTTAACTCTCAGTCGCTACCTTCAGTACCGCTAACCATTCCCCTTCCAGGCACGTCCAATTGAGGACTCCCAGTTACAAGCCCTGCTGTGCTTTATGCTTGCAAATCTGGAAAGGAAATTCTCAGCCGGCACTTAGGTGACCGACTCAAGCGCTCAAGATCCAAAGAACAGTGCCAGAGGAACGCGCCGAGCAGCTTGAGCTCAAGGAGCAATGAGGATATCGAGACCTGAAGAGGTGCCCGGACAGAACACAGACCTCTCACACTAGAGAACAGTCAAGCTGGAGCTGCCCTGCCCACAGTTCTCTCTTAAGGCTGATTAACCCACTGCCTTTCCCTCGGCCCCATGCCACATTTCAAACACCTTCCTGCTCTCATGACAGGGTACCTCAACCTTGTTATCCCAAACAGGAGTCCCTCTACTTAGCTTCCGTAGTGCCGTGGCTCTCAAGACAGCCTCCATGTTCCCAACTCCCACATCAAAGTCCCAGGATCTTGCCACACTTGCCAAGTGGCTTTCCATCATCTGCAACAACAAACAAACGGGAGCACGCTGTGCTGGCTGTCACTACCCCCACCCCAGCCAGCAACGCCAGCGAGTTCCGTAACAAACCTCTGCCCCCTCCGATGCTCCTCGACACGGTGCTCGCATGCTCCACAGTGGTTGCCGAGTCCGATGCCGGGCTTTCTCCTGCCCTCCAGAACCTAGGAGTACAAGGGAGACAAATTACCACCGTGCTTGCGAAAAGCGACCAACCCACAACCCCTATTGTTACCTCCCTGCCTCACCGCGCACACTCATCTGACTCCAGATGTAAAACGCAGGACCTGCGATACCAAACACAAATACTGCACCCCTTTGCCATGATATTCTCAACTCTGAGCAGTCACCCCCACACACAACCCACTTACCTTCTCACGGTCCTCCTCCATTGGCGTCTTCACCTCTCCTGAGCTGGCTGCAGCACCTGAAAAACAACTCATTGGAAACACACAGAGACGGTTCAAAGCGGCAACCATGCCTCCCAAAGTCCCACCGCCCTCTCCCGTCACTTTACTGCTCATCCACTGGCCTTCGCAGGCCTGCGGCTCTCTTCTTCAAGCCCGTGCACTGGCCACAGAACACAAAAACAAGGAACGTTTCCAATTTCATGAACATTGCAAGACATTCCATCAGCTGCTGCTTCAGTCCGCTAAACATAGCTCACCTGGCCCGAGGCAGCTCCGGCTCGGAGGTCTCGCTTAGCTCCTTGTTCTGCACCTCCTAACTGAAAATAAACAGCAAAGCATAAGCCAGCCAGGAGAGTAAGCTGGGACTTCTTCCTTCTGACACACCAAGTTCACCCCCCTGGTACCTTCAGCTCCGCTCAAGCCTCCCACAGCAGCCTCTCACACGTGGCTATCCATCTCGCCATCTGCAAGAACAACCTGGCATTAGTCACCGCAACGCCAAGCAAAAGCTTAGCCTGCCTCTAAGCCTCAGGCCACACTCGCACCGACACCCAGGTTGACATGCAGTCACACACTGACACAGACCCTCACGCCCTCTGGCTCACACACTAACTCCACATATACTATCACACCCACTCCCAAGCAGACTCTCTGCCCCCGACTCATTCATTACCAGCTTATTCCCAGAGCTCTTCTGTCCATTCACACAGATCATCAGGACTACACAGCTACACTGTGCTTATAAAAACCCACCACCTCCCTTCCAGAGCTCAAGAACTCCAGCTACAGAGAAAACCAGAGAACTCCCAACTACTTTATTAACATGGGAAACTGCAGAGATAGTCAAGGATACTTCTCATGGCTGCCTATCTTACCAACCCCAAGGACCCTGCCAAGACCATCAGCAAACCAGCTCCGACAATCATCACGGCCGCGCGAGGTGGCAGGCTCAACCTTAGCGGGCGTCCCCGCGCAGGCAACGGTCGCCTGGGTGGGATGAGCTTCTGCCTCCCTCACACGGCATGAGGCTCGGGCTTCCATACTCGCAAGCAGGCACGCTCTTTGCCACGCAGGGGGCCAGCCCACGTCGCAAGAAGTGGCCGACAATGTCTAGGAAGGTCTGCAAGGGTCACGACTTTTCCAGGCAGTTCTAAAGCACAACTTCCCGGGTAGGCACCAAAGCCGGACTTTTCGGGAAAAGCCCAAGCAGTACACCACAAGAGGGAGCCAAAGAGAACTAACAGTACTTGCCCATCTTGGTGTGTTTCACCACGGACCATTACTTCCTATTGTCCCCGACACAACACCCCAGACTTACGCCCCACAAAGGGCACCTTCGCATCCTGCCGTTTAACTCTCAGTCGCTACCTTCAGTACCGCTAACCATTCCCCTTCCAGGCACGTCCAATTGAGGACTCCCAGTTACAAGCCCTGCTGTGCTTTATGCTTGCAAATCTGGAAAGGAAATTCTCAGCCGGCACTTAGGTGACCGACTCAAGCGCTCAAGATCCAAAGAACAGTGCCAGAGGAACGCGCCGAGCAGCTTGAGCTCAAGGAGCAATGAGGATATCGAGACCTGAAGAGGTGCCCGGACAGAACACAGACCTCTCACACTAGAGAACAGTCAAGCTGGAGCTGCCCTGCCCACAGTTCTCTCTTAAGGCTGATTAACCCACTGCCTTTCCCTCGGCCCCATGCCACATTTCAAACACCTTCCTGCTCTCATGACAGGGTACCTCAACCTTGTTATCCCAAACAGGAGTCCCTCTACTTAGCTTCCGTAGTGCCGTGGCTCTCAAGACAGCCTCCATGTTCCCAACTCCCACATCAAAGTCCCAGGATCTTGCCACACTTGCCAAGTGGCTTTCCATCATCTGCAACAACAAACAAACGGGAGCACGCTGTGCTGGCTGTCACTACCCCCACCCCAGCCAGCAACGCCAGCGAGTTCCATAACAAACCTCTGCCCCCTCCGATGCTCCTCGACACGGTGCTCGCATGCTCCACAGTGGTTGCCGAGTCCGATGCCGGGCTTTCTCCTGCCCTCCAGAACCTAGGAGTACAAGGGAGACAAATTACCACCGTGCTTGCGAAAAGCGACCAACCCACAACCCCTATTGTTACCTCCCTGCCTCACCGCGCACACTCATCTGACTCCAGATGTAAAACGCAGGACCTGCGATACCAAACACAAATACTGCACCCCTTTGCCATGATATTCTCAACTCTGAGCAGTCACCCCCACACACAACCCACTTACCTTCTCACGGTCCTCCTCCATTGGCGTCTTCACCTCTCCTGAGCTGGCTGCAGCACCTGAAAAACAACTCATTGGAAACACACAGAGACGGTTCAAAGCGGCAACCATGCCTCCCAAAGTCCCACCGCCCTCTCCCGTCACTTTACTGCTCATCCACTGGCCTTCGCAGGCCTGCGGCTCTCTTCTTCAAGCCCGTGCACTGGCCACAGAACACAAAAACAAGGAACGTTTCCAATTTCATGAACATTGCAAGACATTCCATCAGCTGCTGCTTCAGTCCGCTAAACATAGCTCACCTGGCCCGAGGCAGCTCCGGCTCGGAGGTCTCGCTTAGCTCCTTGTTCTGCACCTCCTAACTGAAAATAAACAGCAAAGCATAAGCCAGCCAGGAGAGTAAGCTGGGACTTCTTCCTTCTGACACGCCAAGTTCACCCCCCTGGTACCTTCAGCTCCGCTCAAGCCTCCCACAGCAGCCTCTCACACGTGGCTATCCATCTCGCCATCTGCAAGAACAACCTGGCATTAGTCACCGCAACGCCAAGCAAAAGCTTAGCCTGCCTCTAAGCCTCAGGCCACACTCGCACCGACACCCAGGTTGACATGCAGTCACACACTGACACAGACCCTCACGCCCTCTGGCTCACACACTAACTCCACATATACTATCACACCCACTCCCAAGCAGACTCTCTGCCCCCGACTCATTCATTACCAGCTTATTCCCAGAGCTCTTCTGTCCATTCACACAGATCATCAGGACTACACAGCTACACTGTGCTTATAAAAACCCACCACCTCCCTTCCAGAGCTCAAGAACTCCAGCTACAGAGAAAACCAGAGAACTCCCAACTACTTTATTAACATGGGAAACTGCAGAGATAGTCAAGGATACTTCTCATGGCTGCCTATCTTACCAACCCCAAGGACCCTGCCAAGACCATCAGCAAACCAGCTCCGACAATCATCACGGCCGCGCGAGGTGGCAGGCTCAACCTTAGCGGGCGTCCCCGCGCAGGCAACGGTCGCCTGGGTGGGATGAGCTTCCGCCTCCCTCACACGGCATGAGGCTCGGGCTTCCATACTCGCAAGCAGGCACGCTCTTTGCCACGCAGGGGGCCAGCCCACGTCGCAAGAAGTGGCCGACAATGTCTAGGAAGGTCTGCAAGGGTCACGACTTTTCCAGGCAGT
The DNA here is from genome assembly GCF_037157495.1 of Lathamus discolor. Classification (NCBI taxonomy): domain Eukaryota; kingdom Metazoa; phylum Chordata; class Aves; order Psittaciformes; family Psittacidae; genus Lathamus; species Lathamus discolor. Next base: position 112,328,179 of record NC_088909.1, on the reverse strand, counting down.
TCTAAAGCACAACTTCCCGGGTAGGCACCAAAGCCGGACTTTTCGGGAAAAGCCCAAGCAGTACACCACAAGAGGGAGCCAAAGAGAACTAACAGTACTTGCCCATCTTGGTGTGTTTCACCACGGACCATTACTTCCTATTGTCCCCGACACAACACCCCAGACTTACGCCCCACAAAGGGCACCTTCGCATCCTGCCGTTTAACTCTCAGTCGCTACCTTCAGTACCGCTAACCATTCCCCTTCCAGGCACGTCCAATTGAGGACTCCCAGTTACAAGCCCTGCTGTGCTTTATGCTTGCAAATCCGGAAAGGAAATTCTCAGCCGGCACTTAGGTGACCGACTCAAGCGCTCAAGATCCAAAGAACAGTGCCAGAGGAACGCGCCGAGCAGCTTGAGCTCAAGGAGCAATGAGGATATCGAGACCTGAAGAGGTGCCCGGACAGAACACAGACCTCTCACACTAGAGAACAGTCAAGCTGGAGCTGCCCTGCCCACAGTTCTCTCTTAAGGCTGATTAACCCACTGCCTTTCCCTCGGCCCCATGCCACATTTCAAACACCTTCCTGCTCTCATGACAGGGTACCTCAACCTTGTTATCCCAAACAGGAGTCCCTCTACTTAGCTTCCGTAGTGCCGTGGCTCTCAAGACAGCCTCCATGTTCCCAACTCCCACATCAAAGTCCCAGGATCTTGCCACACTTGCCAAGTGGCTTTCCATCATCTGCAACAACAAACAAACGGGAGCACGCTGTGCTGGCTGTCACTACCCCCACCCCAGCCAGCAACGCCAGCGAGTTCCGTAACAAACCTCTGCCCCCTCCGATGCTCCTCGACACGGTGCTCGCATGCTCCACAGTGGTTGCCGAGTCCGATGCCGGGCTTTCTCCTGCCTTCCAGAACCTAGGAGTACAAGGGAGACAAATTACCACCGTGCTTGCGAAAAGCGACCAACCCACAACCCCTATTGTTACCTCCCTGCCTCACCGCGCACACTCATCTGACTCCAGATGTAAAACGCAGGACCTGCGATACCAAACACAAATACTGCACCCCTTTGCCATGATATTCTCAACTCTGAGCAGTCACCCCCACACACAACCCACTTACCTTCTCACGGTCCTCCTCCATTGGCGTCTTCACCTCTCCTGAGCTGGCTGCAGCACCTGAAAAACAACTCATTGGAAACACACAGAGACGGTTCAAAGCGGCAACCATGCCTCCCAAAGTCCCACCGCCCTCTCCCGTCACTTTACTGCTCATCCACTGGCCTTCGCAGGCCTGCGGCTCTCTTCTTCAAGCCCGTGCACTGGCCACAGAACACAAAAACAAGGAACGTTTCCAATTTCATGAACATTGCAAGACATTCCATCAGCTGCTGCTTCAGTCCGCTAAACATAGCTCACCTGGCCCGAGGCAGCTCCGGCTCGGAGGTCTCGCTTAGCTCCTTGTTCTGCACCTCCTAACTGAAAATAAACAGCAAAGCATAAGCCAGCCAGGAGAGTAAGCTGGGACTTCTTCCTTCTGACACACCAAGTTCACCCCCCTGGTACCTTCAGCTCCGCTCAAGCCTCCCACAGCAGCCTCTCACACGTGGCTATCCATCTCGCCATCTGCAAGAACAACCTGGCATTAGTCACCGCAACGCCAAGCAAAAGCTTAGCCTGCCTCTAAGCCTCAGGCCACACTCGCACCGACACCCAGGTTGACATGCAGTCACACACTGACACAGACCCTCACGCCCTCTGGCTCACACACTAACTCCACATATACTATCACACCCACTCCCAAGCAGACTCTCTGCCCCCGACTCATTCATTACCAGCTTATTCCCAGAGCTCTTCTGTCCATTCACACAGATCATCAGGACTACACAGCTACACTGTGCTTATAAAAACCCACCACCTCCCTTCCAGAGCTCAAGAACTCCAGCTACAGAGAAAACCAGAGAACTCCCAACTACTTTATTAACATGGGAAACTGCAGAGATAGTCAAGGATACTTCTCATGGCTGCCTATCTTACCAACCCCAAGGACCCTGCCAAGACCATCAGCAAACCAGCTCCGACAATCATCACGGCCGCGCGAGGTGGCAGGCTCAACCTTAGCGGGCGTCCCCGCGCAGGCAACGGTCGCCTGGGTGGGATGAGCTTCTGCCTCCCTCACACGGCATGAGGCTCGGGCTTCCATACTCGCAAGCAGGCACGCTCTTTGCCACGCAGGGGGCCAGCCCACGTCGCAAGAAGTGGCCGACAATGTCTAGGAAGGTCTGCAAGGGTCACGACTTTTCCAGGCAGTTCTAAAGCACAACTTCCCGGGTAGGCACCAAAGCCGGACTTTTCGGGAAAAGCCCAAGCAGTACACCACAAGAGGGAGCCAAAGAGAACTAACAGTACTTGCCCATCTTGGTGTGTTTCACCACGGACCATTACTTCCTATTGTCCCCGACACAACACCCCAGACTTACGCCCCACAAAGGGCACCTTCGCATCCTGCCGTTTAACTCTCAGTCGCTACCTTCAGTACCGCTAACCATTCCCCTTCCAGGCACGTCCAATTGAGGACTCCCAGTTACAAGCCCTGCTGTGCTTTATGCTTGCAAATCCGGAAAGGAAATTCTCAGCCGGCACTTAGGTGACCGACTCAAGCGCTCAAGATCCAAAGAACAGTGCCAGAGGAACGCGCCGAGCAGCTTGAGCTCAAGGAGCAATGAGGATATCGAGACCTGAAGAGGTGCCCGGACAGAACACAGACCTCTCACACTAGAGAACAGTCAAGCTGGAGCTGCCCTGCCCACAGTTCTCTCTTAAGGCTGATTAACCCACTGCCTTTCCCTCGGCCCCATGCCACATTTCAAACACCTTCCTGCTCTCATGACAGGGTACCTCAACCTTGTTATCCCAAACAGGAGTCCCTCTACTTAGCTTCCGTAGTGCCGTGGCTCTCAAGACAGCCTCCATGTTCCCAACTCCCACATCAAAGTCCCAGGATCTTGCCACACTTGCCAAGTGGCTTTCCATCATCTGCAACAACAAACAAACGGGAGCACGCTGTGCTGGCTGTCACTACCCCCACCCCAGCCAGCAACGCCAGCGAGTTCCGTAACAAACCTCTGCCCCCTCCGATGCTCCTCGACACGGTGCTCGCATGCTCCACAGTGGTTGCCGAGTCCGATGCCGGGCTTTCTCCTGCCCTCCAGAACCTAGGAGTACAAGGGAGACAAATTACCACCGTGCTTGCGAAAAGCGACCAACCCACAACCCCTATTGTTACCTCCCTGCCTCACCGCGCACACTCATCTGACTCCAGATGTAAAACGCAGGACCTGCGATACCAAACACAAATACTGCACCCCTTTGCCATGATATTCTCAACTCTGAGCAGTCACCCCCACACACAACCCACTTACCTTCTCACGGTCCTCCTCCATTGGCGTCTTCACCTCTCCTGAGCTGGCTGCAGCACCTGAAAAACAACTCATTGGAAACACACAGAGACGGTTCAAAGCGGCAACCATGCCTCCCAAAGTCCCACCGCCCTCTCCCGTCACTTTACTGCTCATCCACTGGCCTTCGCAGGCCTGCGGCTCTCTTCTTCAAGCCCGTGCACTGGCCACAGAACACAAAAACAAGGAACGTTTCCAATTTCATGAACATTGCAAGACATTCCATCAGCTGCTGCTTCAGTCCGCTAAACATAGCTCACCTGGCCCGAGGCAGCTCCGGCTCGGAGGTCTCGCTTAGCTCCTTGTTCTGCACCTCCTAACTGAAAATAAACAGCAAAGCATAAGCCAGCCAGGAGAGTAAGCTGGGACTTCTTCCTTCTGACACACCAAGTTCACCCCCCTGGTACCTTCAGCTCCGCTCAAGCCTCCCACAGCAGCCTCTCACACGTGGCTATCCATCTCGCCATCTGCAAGAACAACCTGGCATTAGTCACCGCAACGCCAAGCAAAAGCTTAGCCTGCCTCTAAGCCTCAGGCCACACTCGCACCGACACCCAGGTTGACATGCAGTCACACACTGACACAGACCCTCACGCCCTCTGGCTCACACACTAACTCCACATATACTATCACACCCACTCCCAAGCAGACTCTCTGCCCCCGACTCATTCATTACCAGCTTATTCCCAGAGCTCTTCTGTCCATTCACACAGATCATCAGGACTACACAGCTACACTGTGCTTATAAAAACCCACCACCTCCCTTCCAGAGCTCAAGAACTCCAGCTACAGAGAAAACCAGAGAACTCCCAACTACTTTATTAACATGGGAAACTGCAGAGATAGTCAAGGATACTTCTCATGGCTGCCTATCTTACCAACCCCAAGGACCCTGCCAAGACCATCAGCAAACCAGCTCCGACAATCATCACGGCCGCGCGAGGTGGCAGGCTCAACCTTAGCGGGCGTCCCCGCGCAGGCAACGGTCGCCTGGGTGGGATGAGCTTCCGCCTCCCTCACACGGCATGAGGCTCGGGCTTCCATACTCGCAAGCAGGCACGCTCTTTGCCACGCAGGGGGCCAGCCCACGTCGCAAGAAGTGGCCGACAATGTCTAGGAAGGTCTGCAAGGGTCACGACTTTTCCAGGCAGTTCTAAAGCACAACTTCCCGGGTAGGCACCAAAGCCGGACTTTTCGGGAAAAGCCCAAGCAGTACACCACAAGAGGGAGCCAAAGAGAACCAACAGTACTTGCCCATCTTGGTGTGTTTCACCACGGACCATTACTTCCTATTGTCCCCGACACAACACCCCAGACTTACGCCCCACAAAGGGCACCTTCGCATCCTGCCGTTTAACTCTCAGTCGCTACCTTCAGTACCGCTAACCATTCCCCTTCCAGGCACGTCCAATTGAGGACTCCCAGTTACAAGCCCTGCTGTGCTTTATGCTTGCAAATCCGGAAAGGAAATTCTCAGCCGGCACTTAGGTGACCGACTCAAGCGCTCAAGATCCAAAGAACAGTGCCAGAGGAACGCGCCGAGCAGCTTGAGCTCAAGGAGCAATGAGGATATCGAGACCTGAAGAGGTGCCCGGACAGAACACAGACCTCTCACACTATAGAACAGTCAAGCTGGAGCTGCCCTGCCCACAGTTCTCTCTTAAGGCTGATTAACCCACTGCCTTTCCCTCGGCCCCATGCCACATTTCAAACACCTTCCTGCTCTCATGACAGGGTACCTCAACCTTGTTATCCCAAACAGGAGTCCCTCTACTTAGCTTCCGTAGTGCCGTGGCTCTCAAGACAGCCTCCATGTTCCCAACTCCCACATCAAAGTCCCAGGATCTTGCCACACTTGCCAAGTGGCTTTCCATCATCTGCAACAACAAACAAACGGGAGCACGCTGTGCTGGCTGTCACTACCCCCACCCCAGCCAGCAACGCCAGCGAGTTCCGTAACAAACCTCTGCCCCCTCCGATGCTCCTCGACACGGTGCTCGCATGCTCCACAGTGGTTGCCGAGTCCGATGCCGGGCTTTCTCCTGCCCTCCAGAACCTAGGAGTACAAGGGAGACAAATTACCACCGTGCTTGCGAAAAGCGACCAACCCACAACCCCTATTGTTACCTCCCTGCCTCACCGCGCACACTCATCTGACTCCAGATGTAAAACGCAGGACCTGCGATACCAAACACAAATACTGCACCCCTTTGCCATGATATTCTCAACTCTGAGCAGTCACCCCCACACACAACCCACTTACCTTCTCACGGTCCTCCTCCATTGGCGTCTTCACCTCTCCTGAGCTGGCTGCAGCACCTGAAAAACAACTCATTGGAAACACACAGAGACGGTTCAAAGCGGCAACCATGCCTCCCAAAGTCCCACCGCCCTCTCCCGTCACTTTACTGCTCATCCACTGGCCTTCGCAGGCCTGCGGCTCTCTTCTTCAAGCCCGTGCACTGGCCACAGAACACAAAAACAAGGAACGTTTCCAATTTCATGAACATTGCAAGACATTCCATCAGCTGCTGCTTCAGTCCGCTAAACATAGCTCACCTGGCCCGAGGCAGCTCCGGCTCGGAGGTCTCGCTTAGCTCCTTGTTCTGCACCTCCTAACTGAAAATAAACAGCAAAGCATAAGCCAGCCAGGAGAGTAAGCTGGGACTTCTTCCTTCTGACACACCAAGTTCACCCCCCTGGTACCTTCAGCTCCGCTCAAGCCTCCCACAGCAGCCTCTCACACGTGGCTATCCATCTCGCCATCTGCAAGAACAACCTGGCATTAGTCACCGCAACGCCAAGCAAAAGCTTAGCCTGCCTCTAAGCCTCAGGCCACACTCGCACCGACACCCAGGTTGACATGCAGTCACACACTGACACAGACCCTCACGCCCTCTGGCTCACACACTAACTCCACATATACTATCACACCCACTCCCAAGCAGACTCTCTGCCCCCGACTCATTCATTACCAGCTTATTCCCAGAGCTCTTCTGTCCATTCACACAGATCATCAGGACTACACAGCTACACTGTGCTTATAAAAACCCACCACCTCCCTTCCAGAGCTCAAGAACTCCAGCTACAGAGAAAACCAGAGAACTCCCAACTACTTTATTAACATGGGAAACTGCAGAGATAGTCAAGGATACTTCTCATGGCTGCCTATCTTACCAACCCCAAGGACCCTGCCAAGACCATCAGCAAACCAGCTCCGACAATCATCACGGCCGCGCGAGGTGGCAGGCTCAACCTTAGCGGGCGTCCCCGCGCAGGCAACGGTCGCCTGGGTGGGATGAGCTTCTGCCTCCCTCACACGGCATGAGGCTCGGGCTTCCATACTCGCAAGCAGGCACGCTCTTTGCCACGCAGGGGGCCAGCCCACGTCGCAAGAAGTGGCCGACAATGTCTAGGAAGGTCTGCAAGGGTCACGACTTTTCCAGGCAGTTCTAAAGCACAACTTCCCGGGTAGGCACCAAAGCCGGACTTTTCGGGAAAAGCCCAAGCAGTACACCACAAGAGGGAGCCAAAGAGAACTAACAGTACTTGCCCATCTTGGTGTGTTTCACCACGGACCATTACTTCCTATTGTCCCCGACACAACACCCCAGACTTACGCCCCACAAAGGGCACCTTCGCATCCTGCCGTTTAACTCTCAGTCGCTACCTTCAGTACCGCTAACCATTCCCCTTCCAGGCACGTCCAATTGAGGACTCCCAGTTACAAGCCCTGCTGTGCTTTATGCTTGCAAATCTGGAAAGGAAATTCTCAGCCGGCACTTAGGTGACCGACTCAAGCGCTCAAGATCCAAAGAACAGTGCCAGAGGAACGCGCCGAGCAGCTTGAGCTCAAGGAGCAATGAGGATATCGAGACCTGAAGAGGTGCCCGGACAGAACACAGACCTCTCACACTATAGAACAGTCAAGCTGGAGCTGCCCTGCCCACAGTTCTCTCTTAAGGCTGATTAACCCACTGCCTTTCCCTCGGCCCCATGCCACATTTCAAACACCTTCCTGCTCTCATGACAGGGTACCTCAACCTTGTTATCCCAAACAGGAGTCCCTCTACTTAGCTTCCGTAGTGCCGTGGCTCTCAAGACAGCCTCCATGTTCCCAACTCCCACATCAAAGTCCCAGGATCTTGCCACACTTGCCAAGTGGCTTTCCATCATCTGCAACAACAAACAAACGGGAGCACGCTGTGCTGGCTGTCACTACCCCCACCCCAGCCAGCAACGCCAGCGAGTTCCGTAACAAACCTCTGCCCCCTCCGATGCTCCTCGACACGGTGCTCGCATGCTCCACAGTGGTTGCCGAGTCCGATGCCGGGCTTTCTCCTGCCCTCCAGAACCTAGGAGTACAAGGGAGACAAATTACCACCGTGCTTGCGAAAAGCGACCAACCCACAACCCCTATTGTTACCTCCCTGCCTCACCGCGCACACTCATCTGACTCCAGATGTAAAACGCAGGACCTGCGATACCAAACACAAATACTGCACCCCTTTGCCATGATATTCTCAACTCTGAGCAGTCACCCCCACACACAACCCACTTACCTTCTCACGGTCCTCCTCCATTGGCGTCTTCACCTCTCCTGAGCTGGCTGCAGCACCTGAAAAACAACTCATTGGAAACACACAGAGACGGTTCAAAGCGGCAACCATGCCTCCCAAAGTCCCACCGCCCTCTCCCGTCACTTTACTGCTCATCCACTGGCCTTCGCAGGCCTGCGGCTCTCTTCTTCAAGCCCGTGCACTGGCCACAGAACACAAAAACAAGGAACGTTTCCAATTTCATGAACATTGCAAGACATTCCATCAGCTGCTGCTTCAGTCCGCTAAACATAGCTCACCTGGCCCGAGGCAGCTCCGGCTCGGAGGTCTCGCTTAGCTCCTTGTTCTGCACCTCCTAACTGAAAATAAACAGCAAAGCATAAGCCAGCCAGGAGAGTAAGCTGGGACTTCTTCCTTCTGACACACCAAGTTCACCCCCCTGGTACCTTCAGCTCCGCTCAAGCCTCCCACAGCAGCCTCTCACACGTGGCTATCCATCTCGCCATCTGCAAGAACAACCTGGCATTAGTCACCGCAACGCCAAGCAAAAGCTTAGCCTGCCTCTAAGCCTCAGGCCACACTCGCACCGACACCCAGGTTGACATGCAGTCACACACTGACACAGACCCTCACGCCCTCTGGCTCACACACTAACTCCACATATACTATCACACCCACTCCCAAGCAGACTCTCTGCCCCCGACTCATTCATTACCAGCTTATTCCCAGAGCTCTTCTGTCCATTCACACAGATCATCAGGACTACACAGCTACACTGTGCTTATAAAAACCCACCACCTCCCTTCCAGAGCTCAAGAACTCCAGCTACAGAGAAAACCAGAGAACTCCCAACTACTTTATTAACATGGGAAACTGCAGAGATAGTCAAGGATACTTCTCATGGCTGCCTATCTTACCAACCCCAAGGACCCTGCCAAGACCATCAGCAAACCAGCTCCGACAATCATCACGGCCGCGCGAGGTGGCAGGCTCAACCTTAGCGGGCGTCCCCGCGCAGGCAACGGTCGCCTGGGTGGGATGAGCTTCTGCCTCCCTCACACGGCATGAGGCTCGGGCTTCCATACTCGCAAGCAGGCACGCTCTTTGCCACGCAGGGGGCCAGCCCACGTCGCAAGAAGTGGCCGACAATGTCTAGGAAGGTCTGCAAGGGTCACGACTTTTCCAGGCAGTTCTAAAGCACAACTTCCCGGGTAGGCACCAAAGCCGGACTTTTCGGGAAAAGCCCAAGCAGTACACCACAAGAGGGAGCCAAAGAGAACCAACAGTACTTGCCCATCTTGGTGTGTTTCACCACGGACCATTACTTCCTATTGTCCCCGACACAACACCCCAGACTTACGCCCCACAAAGGGCACCTTCGCATCCTGCCGTTTAACTCTCAGTCGCTACCTTCAGTACCGCTAACCATTCCCCTTCCAGGCACGTCCAATTGAGGACTCCCAGTTACAAGCCCTGCTGTGCTTTATGCTTGCAAATCTGGAAAGGAAATTCTCAGCCGGCACTTAGGTGACCGACTCAAGCGCTCAAGATCCAAAGAACAGTGCCAGAGGAACGCGCCGAGCAGCTTGAGCTCAAGGAGCAATGAGGATATCGAGACCTGAAGAGGTGCCCGGACAGAACACAGACCTCTCACACTATAGAACAGTCAAGCTGGAGCTGCCCTGCCCACAGTTCTCTCTTAAGGCTGATTAACCCACTGCCTTTCCCTCGGCCCCATGCCACATTTCAAACACCTTCCTGCTCTCATGACAGGGTACCTCAACCTTGTTATCCCAAACAGGAGTCCCTCTACTTAGCTTCCGTAGTGCCGTGGCTCTCAAGACAGCCTCCATGTTCCCAACTCCCACATCAAAGTCCCAGGATCTTGCCACACTTGCCAAGTGGCTTTCCATCATCTGCAACAACAAACAAACGGGAGCACGCTGTGCTGGCTGTCACTACCCCCACCCCAGCCAGCAACGCCAGCGAGTTCCGTAACAAACCTCTGCCCCCTCCGATGCTCCTCGACACGGTGCTCGCATGCTCCACAGTGGTTGCCGAGTCCGATGCCGGGCTTTCTCCTGCCCTCCAGAACCTAGGAGTACAAGGGAGACAAATTACCACCGTGCTTGCGAAAAGCGACCAACCCACAACCCCTATTGTTACCTCCCTGCCTCACCGCGCACACTCATCTGACTCCAGATGTAAAACGCAGGACCTGCGATACCAAACACAAATACTGCACCCCTTTGCCATGATATTCTCAACTCTGAGCAGTCACCCCCACACACAACCCACTTACCTTCTCACGGTCCTCCTCCATTGGCGTCTTCACCTCTCCTGAGCTGGCTGCAGCACCTGAAAAACAACTCATTGGAAACACACAGAGACGGTTCAAAGCGGCAACCATGCCTCCCAAAGTCCCACCGCCCTCTCCCGTCACTTTACTGCTCATCCACTGGCCTTCGCAGGCCTGCGGCTCTCTTCTTCAAGCCCGTGCACTGGCCACAGAACACAAAAACAAGGAACGTTTCCAATTTCATGAACATTGCAAGACATTCCATCAGCTGCTGCTTCAGTCCGCTAAACATAGCTCACCTGGCCCGAGGCAGCTCCGGCTCGGAGGTCTCGCTTAGCTCCTTGTTCTGCACCTCCTAACTGAAAATAAACAGCAAAGCATAAGCCAGCCAGGAGAGTAAGCTGGGACTTCTTCCTTCTGACACACCAAGTTCACCCCCCTGGTACCTTCAGCTCCGCTCAAGCCTCCCACAGCAGCCTCTCACACGTGGCTATCCATCTCGCCATCTGCAAGAACAACCTGGCATTAGTCACCGCAACGCCAAGCAAAAGCTTAGCCTGCCTCTAAGCCTCAGGCCACACTCGCACCGACACCCAGGTTGACATGCAGTCACACACTGACACAGACCCTCACGCCCTCTGGCTCACACACTAACTCCACATATACTATCACACCCACTCCCAAGCAGACTCTCTGCCCCCGACTCATTCATTACCAGCTTATTCCCAGAGCTCTTCTGTCCATTCACACAGATCATCAGGACTACACAGCTACACTGTGCTTATAAAAACCCACCACCTCCCTTCCAGAGCTCAAGAACTCCAGCTACAGAGAAAACCAGAGAACTCCCAACTACTTTATTAACATGGGAAACTGCAGAGATAGTCAAGGATACTTCTCATGGCTGCCTATCTTACCAACCCCAAGGACCCTGCCAAGACCATCAGCAAACCAGCTCCGACAATCATCACGGCCGCGCGAGGTGGCAGGCTCAACCTTAGCGGGCGTCCCCGCGCAGGCAACGGTCGCCTGGGTGGGATGAGCTTCTGCCTCCCTCACACGGCATGAGGCTCGGGCTTCCATACTCGCAAGCAGGCACGCTCTTTGCCACGCAGGGGGCCAGCCCACGTCGCAAGAAGTGGCCGACAATGTCTAGGAAGGTCTGCAAGGGTCACGACTTTTCCAGGCAGTTCTAAAGCACAACTTCCCGGGTAGGCACCAAAGCCGGACTTTTCGGGAAAAGCCCAAGCAGTACACCACAAGAGGGAGCCAAAGAGAACTAACAGTACTTGCCCATCTTGGTGTGTTTCACCACGGACCATTACTTCCTATTGTCCCCGACACAACACCCCAGACTTACGCCCCACAAAGGGCACCTTCGCATCCTGCCGTTTAACTCTCAGTCGCTACCTTCAGTACCGCTAACCATTCCCCTTCCAGGCACGTCCAATTGAGGACTCCCAGTTACAAGCCCTGCTGTGCTTTATGCTTGCAAATCTGGAAAGGAAATTCTCAGCCGGCACTTAGGTGACCGACTCAAGCGCTCAAGATCCAAAGAACAGTGCCAGAGGAACGCGCCGAGCAGCTTGAGCTCAAGGAGCAATGAGGATATCGAGACCTGAAGAGGTGCCCGGACAGAACACAGACCTCTCACACTATAGAACAGTCAAGCTGGAGCTGCCCTGCCCACAGTTCTCTCTTAAGGCTGATTAACCCACTGCCTTTCCCTCGGCCCCATGCCACATTTCAAACACCTTCCTGCTCTCATGACAGGGTACCTCAACCTTGTTATCCCAAACAGGAGTCCCTCTACTTAGCTTCCGTAGTGCCGTGGCTCTCAAGACAGCCTCCATGTTCCCAACTCCCACATCAAAGTCCCAGGATCTTGCCACACTTGCCAAGTGGCTTTCCATCATCTGCAACAACAAACAAACGGGAGCACTCTGTGCTGGCTGTCACTACCCCCACCCCAGCCAGCAACGCCAGCGAGTTCCGTAACAAACCTCTGCCCCCTCCGATGCTCCTCGACACGGTGCTCGCATGCTCCACAGTGGTTGCCGAGTCCGATGCCGGGCTTTCTCCTGCCCTCCAGAACCTAGGAGTACAAGGGAGACAAATTACCACCGTGCTTGCGAAAAGCGACCAACCCACAACCCCTATTGTTACCTCCCTGCCTCACCGCGCACACTCATCTGACTCCAGATGTAAAACGCAGGACCTGCGATACCAAACACAAATACTGCACCCCTTTGCCATGATATTCTCAACTCTGAGCAGTCACCCCCACACACAACCCACTTACCTTCTCACGGTCCTCCTCCATTGGCGTCTTCACCTCTCCTGAGCTGGCTGCAGCACCTGAAAAACAACTCATTGGAAACACACAGAGACGGTTCAAAGCGGCAACCATGCCTCCCAAAGTCCCACCGCCCTCTCCCGTCACTTTACTGCTCATCCACTGGCCTTCGCAGGCCTGCGGCTCTCTTCTTCAAGCCCGTGCACTGGCCACAGAACACAAAAACAAGGAACGTTTCCAATTTCATGAACATTGCAAGACATTCCATCAGCTGCTGCTTCAGTCCGCTAAACATAGCTCACCTGGCCCGAGGCAGCTCCGGCTCGGAGGTCTCGCTTAGCTCCTTGTTCTGCACCTCCTAACTGAAAATAAACAGCAAAGCATAAGCCAGCCAGGAGAGTAAGCTGGGACTTCTTCCTTCTGACACACCAAGTTCACCCCCCTGGTACCTTCAGCTCCGCTCAAGCCTCCCACAGCAGCCTCTCACACGTGGCTATCCATCTCGCCATCTGCAAGAACAACCTGGCATTAGTCACCGCAACGCCAAGCAAAAGCTTAGCCTGCCTCTAAGCCTCAGGCCACACTCGCACCGACACCCAGGTTGACATGCAGTCACACACTGACACAGACCCTCACGCCCTCTGGCTCACACACTAACTCCACATATACTATCACACCCACTCCCAAGCAGACTCTCTGCCCCCGACTCATTCATTACCAGCTTATTCCCAGAGCTCTTCTGTCCATTCACACAGATCATCAGGACTACACAGCTACACTGTGCTTATAAAAACCCACCACCTCCCTTCCAGAGCTCAAGAACTCCAGCTACAGAGAAAACCAGAGAACTCCCAACTACTTTATTAACATGGGAAACTGCAGAGATAGTCAAGGATACTTCTCATGGCTGCCTATCTTACCAACCCCAAGGACCCTGCCAAGACCATCAGCAAACCAGCTCCGACAATCATCACGGCCGCGCGAGGTGGCAGGCTCAACCTTAGCGGGCGTCCCCGCGCAGGCAACGGTCGCCTGGGTGGGATGAGCTTCTGCCTCCCTCACACGGCATGAGGCTCGGGCTTCCATACTCGCAAGCAGGCACGCTCTTTGCCACGCAGGGGGCCAGCCCACGTCGCAAGAAGTGGCCGACAATGTCTAGGAAGGTCTGCAAGGGTCACGACTTTTCCAGGCAGTTCTAAAGCACAACTTCCCGGGTAGGCACCAAAGCCGGACTTTTCGGGAAAAGCCCAAGCAGTACACCACAAGAGGGAGCCAAAGAGAACTAACAGTACTTGCCCATCTTGGTGTGTTTCACCACGGACCATTACTTCCTATTGTCCCCGACACAACACCCCAGACTTACGCCCCACAAAGGGCACCTTCGCATCCTGCCGTTTAACTCTCAGTCGCTACCTTCAGTACCGCTAACCATTCCCCTTCCAGGCACGTCCAATTGAGGACTCCCAGTTACAAGCCCTGCTGTGCTTTATGCTTGCAAATCCGGAAAGGAAATTCTCAGCCGGCACTTAGGTGACCGACTCAAGCGCTCAAGATCCAAAGAACAGTGCCAGAGGAACGCGCCGAGCAGCTTGAGCTCAAGGAGCAATGAGGATATCGAGACCTGAAGAGGTGCCCGGACAGAACACAGACCTCTCACACTATAGAACAGTCAAGCTGGAGCTGCCCTGCCCACAGTTCTCTCTTAAGGCTGATTAACCCACTGCCTTTCCCTCGGCCCCATGCCACATTTCAAACACCTTCCTGCTCTCATGACAGGGTACCTCAACCTTGTTATCCCAAACAGGAGTCCCTCTACTTAGCTTCCGTAGTGCCGTGGCTCTCAAGACAGCCTCCATGTTCCCAACTCCCACATCAAAGTCCCAGGATCTTGCCACACTTGCCAAGTGGCTTTCCATCATCTGCAACAACAAACAAACGGGAGCACGCTGTGCTGGCTGTCACTACCCCCACCCCAGCCAGCAACGCCAGCGAGTTCCGTAACAAACCTCTGCCCCCTCCGATGCTCCTCGACACGGTGCTCGCATGCTCCACAGTGGTTGCCGAGTCCGATGCCGGGCTTTCTCCTGCCCTCCAGAACCTAGGAGTACAAGGGAGACAAATTACCACCGTGCTTGCGAAAAGCGACCAACCCACAACCCCTATTGTTACCTCCCTGCCTCACCGCGCACACTCATCTGACTCCAGATGTAAAACGCAGGACCTGCGATACCAAACACAAATACTGCACCCCTTTGCCATGATATTCTCAACTCTGAGCAGTCACCCACACACACAACCCACTTACCTTCTCACGGTCCTCCTCCATTGGCGTCTTCACCTCTCCTGAGCTGGCTGCAGCACCTGAAAAACAACTCATTGGAAACACACAGAGACGGTTCAAAGCGGCAACCATGCCTCCCAAAGTCCCACCGCCCTCTCCCGTCACTTTACTGCTCATCCACTGGCCTTCGCAGGCCTGCGGCTCTCTTCTTCAAGCCCGTGCACTGGCCACAGAACACAAAAACAAGGAACGTTTCCAATTTCATGAACATTGCAAGACATTCCATCAGCTGCTGCTTCAGTCCGCTAAACATAGCTCACCTGGCCCGAGGCAGCTCCGGCTCGGAGGTCTCGCTTAGCTCCTTGTTCTGCACCTCCTAACTGAAAATAAACAGCAAAGCATAAGCCAGCCAGGAGAGTAAGCTGGGACTTCTTCCTTCTGACACACCAAGTTCACCCCCCTGGTACCTTCAGCTCCGCTCAAGCCTCCCACAGCAGCCTCTCACACGTGGCTATCCATCTCGCCATCTGCAAGAACAACCTGGCATTAGTCACCGCAACGCCAAGCAAAAGCTTAGCCTGCCTCTAAGCCTCAGGCCACACTCGCACCGACACCCAGGTTGACATGCAGTCACACACTGACACAGACCCTCACGCCCTCTGGCTCACACACTAACTCCACATATACTATCACACCCACTCCCAAGCAGACTCTCTGCCCCCGACTCATTCATTACCAGCTTATTCCCAGAGCTCTTCTGTCCATTCACACAGATCATCAGGACTACACAGCTACACTGTGCTTATAAAAACCCACCACCTCCCTTCCAGAGCTCAAGAACTCCAGCTACAGAGAAAACCAGAGAACTCCCAACTACTTTATTAACATGGGAAACTGCAGAGAAAGTCAAGGATACTTCTCATGGCTGCCTATCTTACCAACCCCAAGGACCCTGCCAAGACCATCAGCAAACCAGCTCCGACAATCATCACGGCCGCGCGAGGTGGCAGGCTCAACCTTAGCGGGCGTCCCCGCGCAGGCAACGGTCGCCTGGGTGGGATGAGCTTCTGCCTCCCTCCCACGGCATGAGGCTCGGGCTTCCATACTCGCAAGCAGGCACGCTCTTTGCCACGCAGGGGGCCAGCCCACGTCGCAAGAAGTGGCCGACAATGTCTAGGAAGGTCTGCAAGGGTCACGACTTTTCCAGGCAGTTCTAAAGCACAACTTCCCGGGTAGGCACCAAAGCCGGACTTTTCGGGAAAAGCCCAAGCAGTACACCACAAGAGGGAGCCAAAGAGAACCAACAGTACTTGCCCATCTTGGTGTGTTTCACCACGGACCATTATTTCCTATTGTCCCCGACACAACACCCCAGACTTACGCCCCACAAAGGGCACCTTCGCATCCTGCCGTTTAACTCTCAGTCGCTACCTTCAGTACCGCTAACCATTCCCCTTCCAGGCACGTCCAATTGAGGACTCCCAGTTACAAGCCCTGCTGTGCTTTATGCTTGCAAATCCGGAAAGGAAATTCTCAGCCGGCACTTAGGTGACCGACTCAAGCGCTCAAGATCCAAAGAACAGTGCCAGAGGAACGCGCCGAGCAGCTTGAGCTCAAGGAGCAATGAGGATATCGAGACCTGAAGAGGTGCCCGGACAGAACACAGACCTCTCACACTATAGAACAGTCAAGCTGGAGCTGCCCTGCCCACAGTTCTCTCTTAAGGCTGATTAACCCACTGCCTTTCCCTCGGCCCCATGCCACATTTCAAACACCTTCCTGCTCTCATGACAGGGTACCTCAACCTTGTTATCCCAAACAGGAGTCCCTCTACTTAGCTTCCGTAGTGCCGTGGCTCTCAAGACAGCCTCCATGTTCCCAACTCCCACATCAAAGTCCCAGGATCTTGCCACACTTGCCAAGTGGCTTTCCATCATCTGCAACAACAAACAAACGGGAGCACGCTGTGCTGGCTGTCACTACCCCCACCCCAGCCAGCAACGCCAGCGAGTTCCGTAACAAACCTCTGCCCCCTCCGATGCTCCTCGACACGGTGCTCGCATGCTCCACAGTGGTTGCCGAGTCCGATGCCGGGCTTTCTCCTGCCCTCCAGAACCTAGGAGTACAAGGGAGACAAATTACCACCGTGCTTGCGAAAAGCGACCAACCCACAACCCCTATTGTTACCTCCCTGCCTCACCGCGCACACTCATCTGACTCCAGATGTAAAACGCAGGACCTGCGATACCAAACACAAATACTGCACCCCTTTGCCATGATATTCTCAACTCTGAGCAGTCACCCACACACACAACCCACTTACCTTCTCACGGTCCTCCTCCATTGGCGTCTTCACCTCTCCTGAGCTGGCTGCAGCACCTGAAAAACAACTCATTGGAAACACACAGAGACGGTTCAAAGCAGCAACCATGCCTCCCAAAGTCCCACCGCCCTCTCCCGTCACTTTACTGCTCATCCACTGGCCTTCGCAGGCCTGCGGCTCTCTTCTTCAAGCCCGTGCACTGGCCACAGAACACAAAAACAAGGAACGTTTCCAATTTCATGAACATTGCAAGACATTCCATCAGCTGCTGCTTCAGTCCGCTAAACATAGCTCACCTGGCCCGAGGCAGCTCCGGCTCGGAGGTCTCGCTTAGCTCCTTGTTCTGCACCTCCTAACTGAAAATAAACAGCAAAGCATAAGCCAGCCAGGAGAGTAAGCTGGGACTTCTTCCTTCTGACACACCAAGTTCACCCCCCTGGTACCTTCAGCTCCGCTCAAGCCTCCCACAGCAGCCTCTCACACGTGGCTATCCATCTCGCCATCTGCAAGAACAACCTGGCATTAGTCACCGCAACGCCAAGCAAAAGCTTAGCCTGCCTCTAAGCCTCAGGCCACACTCGCACCGACACCCAGGTTGACATGCAGTCACACACTGACACAGACCCTCACGCCCTCTGGCTCACACACTAACTCCACATATACTATCACACCCACTCCCAAGCAGACTCTCTGCCCCCGACTCATTCATTACCAGCTTATTCCCAGAGCTCTTCTGTCCATTCACACAGATCATCAGGACTACACAGCTACACTGTGCTTATAAAAACCCACCACCTCCCTTCCAGAGCTCAAGAACTCCAGCTACAGAGAAAACCAGAGAACTCCCAACTACTTTATTAACATGGGAAACTGCAGAGATAGTCAAGGATACTTCTCATGGCTGCCTATCTTACCAACCCCAAGGACCCTGCCAAGACCATCAGCAAACCAGCTCCGACAATCATCACGGCCGCGCGAGGTGGCAGGCTCAACCTTAGCGGGCGTCCCCGCGCAGGCAACGGTCGCCTGGGTGGGATGAGCTTCTGCCTCCCTCACACGGCATGAGGCTCGGGCTTCCATACTCGCAAGCAGGCACGCTCTTTGCCACGCAGGGGGCCAGCCCACGTCGCAAGAAGTGGCCGACAATGTCTAGGAAGGTCTGCAAGGGTCACGACTTTTCCAGGCAGTTCTAAAGCACAACTTCCCGGGTAGGCACCAAAGCCGGACTTTTCGGGAAAAGCCCAAGCAGTACACCACAAGAGGGAGCCAAAGAGAACCAACAGTACTTGCCCATCTTGGTGTGTTTCACCACGGACCATTACTTCCTATTGTCCCCGACACAACACCCCAGACTTACGCCCCACAAAGGGCACCTTCGCATCCTGCCGTTTAACTCTCAGTCGCTACCTTCAGTACCGCTAACCATTCCCCTTCCAGGCACGTCCAATTGAGGACTCCCAGTTACAAGCCCTGCTGTGCTTTATGCTTGCAAATCTGGAAAGGAAATTCTCAGCCGGCACTTAGGTGACCGACTCAAGCGCTCAAGATCCAAAGAACAGTGCCAGAGGAACGCGCCGAGCAGCTTGAGCTCAAGGAGCAATGAGGATATCGAGACCTGAAGAGGTGCCCGGACAGAACACAGACCTCTCACACTATAGAACAGTCAAGCTGGAGCTGCCCTGCCCACAGTTCTCTCTTAAGGCTGATTAACCCACTGCCTTTCCCTCGGCCCCATGCCACATTTCAAACACCTTCCTGCTCTCATGACAGGGTACCTCAACCTTGTTATCCCAAACAGGAGTCCCTCTACTTAGCTTCCGTAGTGCCGTGGCTCTCAAGACAGCCTCCATGTTCCCAACTCCCACATCAAAGTCCCAGGATCTTGCCACACTTGCCAAGTGGCTTTCCATCATCTGCAACAACAAACAAACGGGAGCACGCTGTGCTGGCTGTCACTACCCCCACCCCAGCCAGCAACGCCAGCGAGTTCCGTAACAAACCTCTGCCCCCTCCGATGCTCCTCGACACGGTGCTCGCATGCTCCACAGTGGTTGCCGAGTCCGATGCCGGGCTTTCTCCTGCCCTCCAGAACCTAGGAGTACAAGGGAGACAAATTACCACCGTGCTTGCGAAAAGCGACCAACCCACAACCCCTATTGTTACCTCCCTGCCTCACCGCGCACACTCATCTGACTCCAGATGTAAAACGCAGGACCTGCGATACCAAACACAAATACTGCACCCCTTTGCCATGATATTCTCAACTCTGAGCAGTCACCCCCACACACAACCCACTTACCTTCTCACGGTCCTCCTCCATTGGCGTCTTCACCTCTCCTGAGCTGGCTGCAGCACCTGAAAAACAACTCATTGGAAACACACAGAGACGGTTCAAAGCGGCAACCATGCCTCCCAAAGTCCCACCGCCCTCTCCCGTCACTTTACTGCTCATCCACTGGCCTTCGCAGGCCTGCGGCTCTCTTCTTCAAGCCCGTGCACTGGCCACAGAACACAAAAACAAGGAACGTTTCCAATTTCATGAACATTGCAAGACATTCCATCAGCTGCTGCTTCAGTCCGCTAAACATAGCTCACCTGGCCCGAGGCAGCTCCGGCTCGGAGGTCTCGCTTAGCTCCTTGTTCTGCACCTCCTAACTGAAAATAAACAGCAAAGCATAAGCCAGCCAGGAGAGTAAGCTGGGACTTCTTCCTTCTGACACACCAAGTTCACCCCCCTGGTACCTTCAGCTCCGCTCAAGCCTCCCACAGCAGCCTCTCACACGTGGCTATCCATCTCGCCATCTGCAAGAACAACCTGGCATTAGTCACCGCAACGCCAAGCAAAAGCTTAGCCTGCCTCTAAGCCTCAGGCCACACTCGCACCGACACCCAGGTTGACATGCAGTCACACACTGACACAGACCCTCACGCCCTCTGGCTCACACACTAACTCCACATATACTATCACACCCACTCCCAAGCAGACTCTCTGCCCCCGACTCATTCATTACCAGCTTATTCCCAGAGCTCTTCTGTCCATTCACACAGATCATCAGGACTACACAGCTACACTGTGCTTATAAAAACCCACCACCTCCCTTCCAGAGCTCAAGAACTCCAGCTACAGAGAAAACCAGAGAACTCCCAACTACTTTATTAACATGGGAAACTGCAGAGATAGTCAAGGATACTTCTCATGGCTGCCTATCTTACCAACCCCAAGGACCCTGCCAAGACCATCAGCAAACCAGCTCCGACAATCATCACGGCCGCGCGAGGTGGCAGGCTCAACCTTAGCGGGCGTCCCCGCGCAGGCAACGGTCGCCTGGGTGGGATGAGCTTCCGCCTCCCTCACACGGCATGAGGCTCGGGCTTCCATACTCGCAAGCAGGCACGCTCTTTGCCACGCAGGGGGCCAGCCCACGTCGCAAGAAGTGGCCGACAATGTCTAGGAAGGTCTGCAAGGGTCACGACTTTTCCAGGCAGTTCTAAAGCACAACTTCCCGGGTAGGCACCAAAGCCGGACTTTTCGGGAAAAGCCCAAGCAGTACACCACAAGAGGGAGCCAAAGAGAACTAACAGTACTTGCCCATCTTGGTGTGTTTCACCACGGACCATTACTTCCTATTGTCCCCGACACAACACCCCAGACTTACGCCCCACAAAGGGCACCTTCGCATCCTGCCGTTTAACTCTCAGTCGCTACCTTCAGTACCGCTAACCATTCCCCTTCCAGGCACGTCCAATTGAGGACTCCCAGTTACAAGCCCTGCTGTGCTTTATGCTTGCAAATCCGGAAAGGAAATTCTCAGCCGGCACTTAGGTGACCGACTCAAGCGCTCAAGATCCAAAGAACAGTGCCAGAGGAACGCGCCGAGCAGCTTGAGCTCAAGGAGCAATGAGGATATCGAGACCTGAAGAGGTGCCCGGACAGAACACAGACCTCTCACACTATAGAACAGTCAAGCTGGAGCTGCCCTGCCCACAGTTCTCTCTTAAGGCTGATTAACCCACTGCCTTTCCCTCGGCCCCATGCCACATTTCAAACACCTTCCTGCTCTCATGACAGGGTACCTCAACCTTGTTATCCCAAACAGGAGTCCCTCTACTTAGCTTCCGTAGTGCCGTGGCTCTCAAGACAGACTCCATGTTCCCAACTCCCACATCAAAGTCCCAGGATCTTGCCACACTTGCCAAGTGGCTTTCCATCATCTGCAACAACAAACAAACGGGAGCACGCTGTGCTGGCTGTCACTACCCCCACCCCAGCCAGCAACGCCAGCGAGTTCCGTAACAAACCTCTGCCCCCTCCGATGCTCCTCGACACGGTGCTCGCATGCTCCACAGTGGTTGCCGAGTCCGATGCCGGGCTTTCTCCTGCCCTCCAGAACCTAGGAGTACAAGGGAGACAAATTACCACCGTGCTTGCGAAAAGCGACCAACCCACAACCCCTATTGTTACCTCCCTGCCTCACCGCGCACACTCATCTGACTCCAGATGTAAAACGCAGGACCTGCGATACCAAACACAAATACTGCACCCCTTTGCCATGATATTCTCAACTCTGAGCAGTCACCCCCACACACAACCCACTTACCTTCTCACGGTCCTCCTCCATTGGCGTCTTCACCTCTCCTGAGCTGGCTGCAGCACCTGAAAAACAACTCATTGGAAACACACAGAGACGGTTCAAAGCGGCAACCATGCCTCCCAAAGTCCCACCGCCCTCTCCCGTCACTTTACTGCTCATCCACTGGCCTTCGCAGGCCTGCGGCTCTCTTCTTCAAGCCCGTGCACTGGCCACAGAACACAAAAACAAGGAACGTTTCCAATTTCATGAACATTGCAAGACATTCCATCAGCTGCTGCTTCAGTCCGCTAAACATAGCTCACCTGGCCCGAGGCAGCTCCGGCTCGGAGGTCTCGCTTAGCTCCTTGTTCTGCACCTCCTAACTGAAAATAAACAGCAAAGCATAAGCCAGCCAGGAGAGTAAGCTGGGACTTCTTCCTTCTGACACACCAAGTTCACCCCCCTGGTACCTTCAGCTCCGCTCAAGCCTCCCACAGCAGCCTCTCACACGTGGCTATCCATCTCGCCATCTGCAAGAACAACCTGGCATTAGTCACCGCAACGCCAAGCAAAAGCTTAGCCTGCCTCTAAGCCTCAGGCCACACTCGCACCGACACCCAGGTTGACATGCAGTCACACACTGACACAGACCCTCACGCCCTCTGGCTCACACACTAACTCCACATATACTATCACACCCACTCCCAAGCAGACTCTCTGCCCCCGACTCATTCATTACCAGCTTATTCCCAGAGCTCTTCTGTCCATTCACACAGATCATCAGGACTACACAGCTACACTGTGCTTATAAAAACCCACCACCTCCCTTCCAGAGCTCAAGAACTCCAGCTACAGAGAAAACCAGAGAACTCCCAACTACTTTATTAACATGGGAAACTGCAGAGATAGTCAAGGATACTTCTCATGGCTGCCTATCTTACCAACCCCAAGGACCCTGCCAAGACCATCAGCAAACCAGCTCCGACAATCATCACGGCCGCGCGAGGTGGCAGGCTCAACCTTAGCGGGCGTCCCCGCGCAGGCAACGGTCGCCTGGGTGGGATGAGCTTCTGCCTCCCTCACACGGCATGAGGCTCGGGCTTCCATACTCGCAAGCAGGCACGCTCTTTGCCACGCAGGGGGCCAGCCCACGTCGCAAGAAGTGGCCGACAATGTCTAGGAAGGTCTGCAAGGGTCACGACTTTTCCAGGCAGTTCTAAAGCACAACTTCCCGGGTAGGCACCAAAGCCGGACTTTTCGGGAAAAGCCCAAGCAGTACACCACAAGAGGGAGCCAAAGAGAACTAACAGTACTTGCCCATCTTGGTGTGTTTCACCACGGACCATTACTTCCTATTGTCCCCGACACAACACCCCAGACTTACGCCCCACAAAGGGCACCTTCGCATCCTGCCGTTTAACTCTCAGTCGCTACCTTCAGTACCGCTAACCATTCCCCTTCCAGGCACGTCCAATTGAGGACTCCCAGTTACAAGCCCTGCTGTGCTTTATGCTTGCAAATCTGGAAAGGAAATTCTCAGCCGGCACTTAGGTGACCGACTCAAGCGCTCAAGATCCAAAGAACAGTGCCAGAGGAACGCGCCGAGCAGCTTGAGCTCAAGGAGCAATGAGGATATCGAGACCTGAAGAGGTGCCCGGACAGAACACAGACCTCTCACACTATAGAACAGTCAAGCTGGAGCTGCCCTGCCCACAGTTCTCTCTTAAGGCTGATTAACCCACTGCCTTTCCCTCGGCCCCATGCCACATTTCAAACACCTTCCTGCTCTCATGACAGGGTACCTCAACCTTGTTATCCCAAACAGGAGTCCCTCTACTTAGCTTCCGTAGTGCCGTGGCTCTCAAGACAGCCTCCATGTTCCCAACTCCCACATCAAAGTCCCAGGATCTTGCCACACTTGCCAAGTGGCTTTCCATCATCTGCAACAACAAACAAACGGGAGCACGCTGTGCTGGCTGTCACTACCCCCACCCCAGCCAGCAACGCCAGCGAGTTCCGTAACAAACCTCTGCCCCCTCCGATGCTCCTCGACACGGTGCTCGCATGCTCCACAGTGGTTGCCGAGTCCGATGCCGGGCTTTCTCCTGCCTTCCAGAACCTAGGAGTACAAGGGAGACAAATTACCACCGTGCTTGCGAAAAGCGACCAACCCACAACCCCTATTGTTACCTCCCTGCCTCACCGCGCACACTCATCTGACTCCAGATGTAAAACGCAGGACCTGCGATACCAAACACAAATACTGCACCCCTTTGCCATGATATTCTCAACTCTGAGCAGTCACCCCCACACACAACCCACTTACCTTCTCACGGTCCTCCTCCATTGGCGTCTTCACCTCTCCTGAGCTGGCTGCAGCACCTGAAAAACAACTCATTGGAAACACACAGAGACGGTTCAAAGCGGCAACCATGCCTCCCAAAGTCCCACCGCCCTCTCCCGTCACTTTACTGCTCATCCACTGGCCTTCGCAGGCCTGCGGCTCTCTTCTTCAAGCCCGTGCACTGGCCACAGAACACAAAAACAAGGAACGTTTCCAATTTCATGAACATTGCAAGACATTCCATCAGCTGCTGCTTCAGTCCGCTAAACATAGCTCACCTGGCCCGAGGCAGCTCCGGCTCGGAGGTCTCGCTTAGCTCCTTGTTCTGCACCTCCTAACTGAAAATAAACAGCAAAGCATAAGCCAGCCAGGAGAGTAAGCTGGGACTTCTTCCTTCTGACACACCAAGTTCACCCCCCTGGTACCTTCAGCTCCGCTCAAGCCTCCCACAGCAGCCTCTCACACGTGGCTATCCATCTCGCCATCTGCAAGAACAACCTGGCATTAGTCACCGCAACGCCAAGCAAAAGCTTAGCCTGCCTCTAAGCCTCAGGCCACACTCGCACCGACACCCAGGTTGACATGCAGTCACACACTGACACAGACCCTCACGCCCTCTGGCTCACACACTAACTCCACATATACTATCACACCCACTCCCAAGCAGACTCTCTGCCCCCGACTCATTCATTACCAGCTTATTCCCAGAGCTCTTCTGTCCATTCACACAGATCATCAGGACTACACAGCTACACTGTGCTTATAAAAACCCACCACCTCCCTTCCAGAGCTCAAGAACTCCAGCTACAGAGAAAACCAGAGAACTCCCAACTACTTTATTAACATGGGAAACTGCAGAGATAGTCAAGGATACTTCTCATGGCTGCCTATCTTACCAACCCCAAGGACCCTGCCAAGACCATCAGCAAACCAGCTCCGACAATCATCACGGCCGCGCGAGGTGGCAGGCTCAACCTTAGCGGGCGTCCCCGCGCAGGCAACGGTCGCCTGGGTGGGATGAGCTTCTGCCTCCCTCACACGGCATGAGGCTCGGGCTTCCATACTCGCAAGCAGGCACGCTCTTTGCCACGCAGGGGGCCAGCCCACGTCGCAAGAAGTGGCCGACAATGTCTAGGAAGGTCTGCAAGGGTCACGACTTTTCCAGGCAGTTCTAAAGCACAACTTCCCGGGTAGGCACCAAAGCCGGACTTTTCGGGAAAAGCCCAAGCAGTACACCACAAGAGGGAGCCAAAGAGAACCAACAGTACTTGCCCATCTTGGTGTGTTTCACCACGGACCATTACTTCCTATTGTCCCCGACACAACACCCCAGACTTACGCCCCACAAAGGGCACCTTCGCATCCTGCCGTTTAACTCTCAGTCGCTACCTTCAGTACCGCTAACCATTCCCCTTCCAGGCACGTCCAATTGAGGACTCCCAGTTACAAGCCCTGCTGTGCTTTATGCTTGCAAATCTGGAAAGGAAATTCTCAGCCGGCACTTAGGTGACCGACTCAAGCGCTCAAGATCCAAAGAACAGTGCCAGAGGAACGCGCCGAGCAGCTTGAGCTCAAGGAGCAATGAGGATATCGAGACCTGAAGAGGTGCCCGGACAGAACACAGACCTCTCACACTATAGAACAGTCAAGCTGGAGCTGCCCTGCCCACAGTTCTCTCTTAAGGCTGATTAACCCACTGCCTTTCCCTCGGCCCCATGCCACATTTCAAACACCTTCCTGCTCTCATGACAGGGTACCTCAACCTTGTTATCCCAAACAGGAGTCCCTCTACTTAGCTTCCGTAGTGCCGTGGCTCTCAAGACAGACTCCATGTTCCCAACTCCCACATCAAAGTCCCAGGATCTTGCCACACTTGCCAAGTGGCTTTCCATCATCTGCAACAACAAACAAACGGGAGCACGCTGTGCTGGCTGTCACTACCCCCACCCCAGCCAGCAACGCCAGCGAGTTCCGTAACAAACCTCTGCCCCCTCCGATGCTCCTCGACACGGTGCTCGCATGCTCCACAGTGGTTGCCGAGTCCGATGCCGGGCTTTCTCCTGCCCTCCAGAACCTAGGAGTACAAGGGAGACAAATTACCACCGTGCTTGCGAAAAGCGACCAACCCACAACCCCTATTGTTACCTCCCTGCCTCACCGCGCACACTCATCTGACTCCAGATGTAAAACGCAGGACCTGCGATACCAAACACAAATACTGCACCCCTTTGCCATGATATTCTCAACTCTGAGCAGTCACCCCCACACACAACCCACTTACCTTCTCACGGTCCTCCTCCATTGGCGTCTTCACCTCTCCTGAGCTGGCTGCAGCACCTGAAAAACAACTCATTGGAAACACACAGAGACGGTTCAAAGCGGCAACCATGCCTCCCAAAGTCCCACCGCCCTCTCCCGTCACTTTACTGCTCATCCACTGGCCTTCGCAGGCCTGCGGCTCTCTTCTTCAAGCCCGTGCACTGGCCACAGAACACAAAAACAAGGAACGTTTCCAATTTCATGAACATTGCAAGACATTCCATCAGCTGCTGCTTCAGTCCGCTAAACATAGCTCACCTGGCCCGAGGCAGCTCCGGCTCGGAGGTCTCGCTTAGCTCCTTGTTCTGCACCTCCTAACTGAAAATAAACAGCAAAGCATAAGCCAGCCAGGAGAGTAAGCTGGGACTTCTTCCTTCTGACACACCAAGTTCACCCCCCTGGTACCTTCAGCTCCGCTCAAGCCTCCCACAGCAGCCTCTCACACGTGGCTATCCATCTCGCCATCTGCAAGAACAACCTGGCATTAGTCACCGCAACGCCAAGCAAAAGCTTAGCCTGCCTCTAAGCCTCAGGCCACACTCGCACCGACACCCAGGTTGACATGCAGTCACACACTGACACAGACCCTCACGCCCTCTGGCTCACACACTAACTCCACATATACTATCACACCCACTCCCAAGCAGACTCTCTGCCCCCGACTCATTCATTACCAGCTTATTCCCAGAGCTCTTCTGTCCATTCACACAGATCATCAGGACTACACAGCTACACTGTGCTTATAAAAACCCACCACCTCCCTTCCAGAGCTCAAGAACTCCAGCTACAGAGAAAACCAGAGAACTCCCAACTACTTTATTAACATGGGAAACTGCAGAGATAGTCAAGGATACTTCTCATGGCTGCCTATCTTACCAACCCCAAGGACCCTGCCAAGACCATCAGCAAACCAGCTCCGACAATCATCACGGCCGCGCGAGGTGGCAGGCTCAACCTTAGCGGGCGTCCCCGCGCAGGCAACGGTCGCCTGGGTGGGATGAGCTTCTGCCTCCCTCACACGGCATGAGGCTCGGGCTTCCATACTCGCAAGCAGGCACGCTCTTTGCCACGCAGGGGGCCAGCCCACGTCGCAAGAAGTGGCCGACAATGTCTAGGAAGGTCTGCAAGGGTCACGACTTTTCCAGGCAGTTCTAAAGCACAACTTCCCGGGTAGGCACCAAAGCCGGACTTTTCGGGAAAAGCCCAAGCAGTACACCACAAGAGGGAGCCAAAGAGAACTAACAGTACTTGCCCATCTTGGTGTGTTTCACCACGGACCATTATTTCCTATTGTCCCCGACACAACACCCCAGACTTACGCCCCACAAAGGGCACCTTCGCATCCTGCCGTTTAACTCTCAGTCGCTACCTTCAGTACCGCTAACCATTCCCCTTCCAGGCACGTCCAATTGAGGACTCCCAGTTACAAGCCCTGCTGTGCTTTATGCTTGCAAATCCGGAAAGGAAATTCTCAGCCGGCACTTAGGTGACCGACTCAAGCGCTCAAGATCCAAAGAACAGTGCCAGAGGAACGCGCCGAGCAGCTTGAGCTCAAGGAGCAATGAGGATATCGAGACCTGAAGAGGTGCCCGGACAGAACACAGACCTCTCACACTATAGAACAGTCAAGCTGGAGCTGCCCTGCCCACAGTTCTCTCTTAAGGCTGATTAACCCACTGCCTTTCCCTCGGCCCCATGCCACATTTCAAACACCTTCCTGCTCTCATGACAGGGTACCTCAACCTTGTTATCCCAAACAGGAGTCCCTCTACTTAGCTTCCGTAGTGCCGTGGCTCTCAAGACAGCCTCCATGTTCCCAACTCCCACATCAAAGTCCCAGGATCTTGCCACACTTGCCAAGTGGCTTTCCATCATCTGCAACAACAAACAAACGGGAGCACGCTGTGCTGGCTGTCACTACCCCCACCCCAGCCAGCAACGCCAGCGAGTTCCGTAACAAACCTCTGCCCCCTCCGATGCTCCTCGACACGGTGCTCGCATGCTCCACAGTGGTTGCCGAGTCCGATGCCGGGCTTTCTCCTGCCCTCCAGAACCTAGGAGTACAAGGGAGACAAATTACCACCGTGCTTGCGAAAAGCGACCAACCCACAACCCCTATTGTTACCTCCCTGCCTCACCGCGCACACTCATCTGACTCCAGATGTAAAACGCAGGACCTGCGATACCAAACACAAATACTGCACCCCTTTGCCATGATATTCTCAACTCTGAGCAGTCACCCACACACACAACCCACTTACCTTCTCACGGTCCTCCTCCATTGGCGTCTTCACCTCTCCTGAGCTGGCTGCAGCACCTGAAAAACAACTCATTGGAAACACACAGAGACGGTTCAAAGCAGCAACCATGCCTCCCAAAGTCCCACCGCCCTCTCCCGTCACTTTACTGCTCATCCACTGGCCTTCGCAGGCCTGCGGCTCTCTTCTTCAAGCCCGTGCACTGGCCACAGAACACAAAAACAAGGAACGTTTCCAATTTCATGAACATTGCAAGACATTCCATCAGCTGCTGCTTCAGTCCGCTAAACATAGCTCACCTGGCCCGAGGCAGCTCCGGCTCGGAGGTCTCGCTTAGCTCCTTGTTCTGCACCTCCTAACTGAAAATAAACAGCAAAGCATAAGCCAGCCAGGAGAGTAAGCTGGGACTTCTTCCTTCTGACACACCAAGTTCACCCCCCTGGTACCTTCAGCTCCGCTCAAGCCTCCCACAGCAGCCTCTCACACGTGGCTATCCATCTCGCCATCTGCAAGAACAACCTGGCATTAGTCACCGCAACGCCAAGCAAAAGCTTAGCCTGCCTCTAAGCCTCAGGCCACACTCGCACCGACACCCAGGTTGACATGCAGTCACACACTGACACAGACCCTCACGCCCTCTGGCTCACACACTAACTCCACATATACTATCACACCCACTCCCAAGCAGACTCTCTGCCCCCGACTCATTCATTACCAGCTTATTCCCAGAGCTCTTCTGTCCATTCACACAGATCATCAGGACTACACAGCTACACTGTGCTTATAAAAACCCACCACCTCCCTTCCAGAGCTCAAGAACTCCAGCTACAGAGAAAACCAGAGAACTCCCAACTACTTTATTAACATGGGAAACTGCAGAGATAGTCAAGGATACTTCTCATGGCTGCCTATCTTACCAACCCCAAGGACCCTGCCAAGACCATCAGCAAACCAGCTCCGACAATCATCACGGCCGCGCGAGGTGGCAGGCTCAACCTTAGCGGGCGTCCCCGCGCAGGCAACGGTCGCCTGGGTGGGATGAGCTTCTGCCTCCCTCACACGGCATGAGGCTCGGGCTTCCATACTCGCAAGCAGGCACGCTCTTTGCCACGCAGGGGGCCAGCCCACGTCGCAAGAAGTGGCCGACAATGTCTAGGAAGGTCTGCAAGGGTCACGACTTTTCCAGGCAGTTCTAAAGCACAACTTCCCGGGTAGGCACCAAAGCCGGACTTTTCGGGAAAAGCCCAAGCAGTACACCACAAGAGGGAGCCAAAGAGAACCAACAGTACTTGCCCATCTTGGTGTGTTTCACCACGGACCATTATTTCCTATTGTCCCCGACACAACACCCCAGACTTACGCCCCACAAAGGGCACCTTCGCATCCTGCCGTTTAACTCTCAGTCGCTACCTTCAGTACCGCTAACCATTCCCCTTCCAGGCACGTCCAATTGAGGACTCCCAGTTACAAGCCCTGCTGTGCTTTATGCTTGCAAATCCGGAAAGGAAATTCTCAGCCGGCACTTAGGTGACCGACTCAAGCGCTCAAGATCCAAAGAACAGTGCCAGAGGAACGCGCCGAGCAGCTTGAGCTCAAGGAGCAATGAGGATATCGAGACCTGAAGAGGTGCCCGGACAGAACACAGACCTCTCACACTATAGAACAGTCAAGCTGGAGCTGCCCTGCCCACAGTTCTCTCTTAAGGCTGATTAACCCACTGCCTTTCCCTCGGCCCCATGCCACATTTCAAACACCTTCCTGCTCTCATGACAGGGTACCTCAACCTTGTTATCCCAAACAGGAGTCCCTCTACTTAGCTTCCGTAGTGCCGTGGCTCTCAAGACAGCCTCCATGTTCCCAACTCCCACATCAAAGTCCCAGGATCTTGCCACACTTGCCAAGTGGCTTTCCATCATCTGCAACAACAAACAAACGGGAGCACGCTGTGCTGGCTGTCACTACCCCCACCCCAGCCAGCAACACCAGCGAGTTCCGTAACAAACCTCTGCCCCCTCCGATGCTCCTCGACACGGTGCTCGCATGCTCCACAGTGGTTGCCGAGTCCGATGCCGGGCTTTCTCCTGCCCTCCAGAACCTAGGAGTACAAGGGAGACAAATTACCACCGTGCTTGCGAAAAGCGACCAACCCACAACCCCTATTGTTACCTCCCTGCCTCACCGCGCACACTCATCTGACTCCAGATGTAAAACGCAGGACCTGCGATACCAAACACAAATACTGCACCCCTTTGCCATGATATTCTCAACTCTGAGCAGTCACCCACACACACAACCCACTTACCTTCTCACGGTCCTCCTCCATTGGCGTCTTCACCTCTCCTGAGCTGGCTGCAGCACCTGAAAAACAACTCATTGGAAACACACAGAGACGGTTCAAAGCAGCAACCATGCCTCCCAAAGTCCCACCGCCCTCTCCCGTCACTTTACTGCTCATCCACTGGCCTTCGCAGGCCTGCGGCTCTCTTCTTCAAGCCCGTGCACTGGCCACAGAACACAAAAACAAGGAACGTTTCCAATTTCATGAACATTGCAAGACATTCCATCAGCTGCTGCTTCAGTCCGCTAAACATAGCTCACCTGGCCCGAGGCAGCTCCGGCTCGGAGGTCTCGCTTAGCTCCTTGTTCTGCACCTCCTAACTGAAAATAAACAGCAAAGCATAAGCCAGCCAGGAGAGTAAGCTGGGACTTCTTCCTTCTGACACACCAAGTTCACCCCCCTGGTACCTTCAGCTCCGCTCAAGCCTCCCACAGCAGCCTCTCACACGTGGCTATCCATCTCGCCATCTGCAAGAACAACCTGGCATTAGTCACCGCAACGCCAAGCAAAAGCTTAGCCTGCCTCTAAGCCTCAGGCCACACTCGCACCGACACCCAGGTTGACATGCAGTCACACACTGACACAGACCCTCACGCCCTCTGGCTCACACACTAACTCCACATATACTATCACACCCACTCCCAAGCAGACTCTCTGCCCCCGACTCATTCATTACCAGCTTATTCCCAGAGCTCTTCTGTCCATTCACACAGATCATCAGGACTACACAGCTACACTGTGCTTATAAAAACCCACCACCTCCCTTCCAGAGCTCAAGAACTCCAGCTACAGAGAAAACCAGAGAACTCCCAACTACTTTATTAACATGGGAAACTGCAGAGATAGTCAAGGATACTTCTCATGGCTGCCTATCTTACCAACCCCAAGGACCCTGCCAAGACCATCAGCAAACCAGCTCCGACAATCATCACGGCCGCGCGAGGTGGCAGGCTCAACCTTAGCGGGCGTCCCCGCGCAGGCAACGGTCGCCTGGGTGGGATGAGCTTCTGCCTCCCTCACACGGCATGAGGCTCGGGCTTCCATACTCGCAAGCAGGCACGCTCTTTGCCACGCAGGGGGCCAGCCCACGTCGCAAGAAGTGGCCGACAATGTCTAGGAAGGTCTGCAAGGGTCACGACTTTTCCAGGCAGTTCTAAAGCACAACTTCCCGGGTAGGCACCAAAGCCGGACTTTTCGGGAAAAGCCCAAGCAGTACACCACAAGAGGGAGCCAAAGAGAACCAACAGTACTTGCCCATCTTGGTGTGTTTCACCACGGACCATTATTTCCTATTGTCCCCGACACAACACCCCAGACTTACGCCCCACAAAGGGCACCTTCGCATCCTGCCGTTTAACTCTCAGTCGCTACCTTCAGTACCGCTAACCATTCCCCTTCCAGGCACGTCCAATTGAGGACTCCCAGTTACAAGCCCTGCTGTGCTTTATGCTTGCAAATCCGGAAAGGAAATTCTCAGCCGGCACTTAGGTGACCGACTCAAGCGCTCAAGATCCAAAGAACAGTGCCAGAGGAACGCGCCGAGCAGCTTGAGCTCAAGGAGCAATGAGGATATCGAGACCTGAAGAGGTGCCCGGACAGAACACAGACCTCTCACACTATAGAACAGTCAAGCTGGAGCTGCCCTGCCCACAGTTCTCTCTTAAGGCTGATTAACCCACTGCCTTTCCCTCGGCCCCATGCCACATTTCAAACACCTTCCTGCTCTCATGACAGGGTACCTCAACCTTGTTATCCCAAACAGGAGTCCCTCTACTTAGCTTCCGTAGTGCCGTGGCTCTCAAGACAGCCTCCATGTTCCCAACTCCCACATCAAAGTCCCAGGATCTTGCCACACTTGCCAAGTGGCTTTCCATCATCTGCAACAACAAACAAACGGGAGCACGCTGTGCTGGCTGTCACTACCCCCACCCCAGCCAGCAACACCAGCGAGTTCCGTAACAAACCTCTGCCCCCTCCGATGCTCCTCGACACGGTGCTCGCATGCTCCACAGTGGTTGCCGAGTCCGATGCCGGGCTTTCTCCTGCCCTCCAGAACCTAGGAGTACAAGGGAGACAAATTACCACCGTGCTTGCGAAAAGCGACCAACCCACAACCCCTATTGTTACCTCCCTGCCTCACCGCGCACACTCATCTGACTCCAGATGTAAAACGCAGGACCTGCGATACCAAACACAAATACTGCACCCCTTTGCCATGATATTCTCAACTCTGAGCAGTCACCCACACACACAACCCACTTACCTTCTCACGGTCCTCCTCCATTGGCGTCTTCACCTCTCCTGAGCTGGCTGCAGCACCTGAAAAACAACTCATTGGAAACACACAGAGACGGTTCAAAGCAGCAACCATGCCTCCCAAAGTCCCACCGCCCTCTCCCGTCACTTTACTGCTCATCCACTGGCCTTCGCAGGCCTGCGGCTCTCTTCTTCAAGCCCGTGCACTGGCCACAGAACACAAAAACAAGGAACGTTTCCAATTTCATGAACATTGCAAGACATTCCATCAGCTGCTGCTTCAGTCCGCTAAACATAGCTCACCTGGCCCGAGGCAGCTCCGGCTCGGAGGTCTCGCTTAGCTCCTTGTTCTGCACCTCCTAACTGAAAATAAACAGCAAAGCATAAGCCAGCCAGGAGAGTAAGCTGGGACTTCTTCCTTCTGACACACCAAGTTCACCCCCCTGGTACCTTCAGCTCCGCTCAAGCCTCCCACAGCAGCCTCTCACACGTGGCTATCCATCTCGCCATCTGCAAGAACAACCTGGCATTAGTCACCGCAACGCCAAGCAAAAGCTTAGCCTGCCTCTAAGCCTCAGGCCACACTCGCACCGACACCCAGGTTGACATGCAGTCACACACTGACACAGACCCTCACGCCCTCTGGCTCACACACTAACTCCACATATACTATCACACCCACTCCCAAGCAGACTCTCTGCCCCCGACTCATTCATTACCAGCTTATTCCCAGAGCTCTTCTGTCCATTCACACAGATCATCAGGACTACACAGCTACACTGTGCTTATAAAAACCCACCACCTCCCTTCCAGAGCTCAAGAACTCCAGCTACAGAGAAAACCAGAGAACTCCCAACTACTTTATTAACATGGGAAACTGCAGAGATAGTCAAGGATACTTCTCATGGCTGCCTATCTTACCAACCCCAAGGACCCTGCCAAGACCATCAGCAAACCAGCTCCGACAATCATCACGGCCGCGCGAGGTGGCAGGCTCAACCTTAGCGGGCGTCCCCGCGCAGGCAACGGTCGCCTGGGTGGGATGAGCTTCTGCCTCCCTCACACGGCATGAGGCTCGGGCTTCCATACTCGCAAGCAGGCACGCTCTTTGCCACGCAGGGGGCCAGCCCACGTCGCAAGAAGTGGCCGACAATGTCTAGGAAGGTCTGCAAGGGTCACGACTTTTCCAGGCAGTTCTAAAGCACAACTTCCCGGGTAGGCACCAAAGCCGGACTTTTCGGGAAAAGCCCAAGCAGTACACCACAAGAGGGAGCCAAAGAGAACCAACAGTACTTGCCCATCTTGGTGTGTTTCACCACGGACCATTACTTCCTATTGTCCCCGACACAACACCCCAGACTTACGCCCCACAAAGGGCACCTTCGCATCCTGCCGTTTAACTCTCAGTCGCTACCTTCAGTACCGCTAACCATTCCCCTTCCAGGCACGTCCAATTGAGGACTCCCAGTTACAAGCCCTGCTGTGCTTTATGCTTGCAAATCTGGAAAGGAAATTCTCAGCCGGCACTTAGGTGACCGACTCAAGCGCTCAAGATCCAAAGAACAGTGCCAGAGGAACGCGCCGAGCAGCTTGAGCTCAAGGAGCAATGAGGATATCGAGACCTGAAGAGGTGCCCGGACAGAACACAGACCTCTCACACTATAGAACAGTCAAGCTGGAGCTGCCCTGCCCACAGTTCTCTCTTAAGGCTGATTAACCCACTGCCTTTCCCTCGGCCCCATGCCACATTTCAAACACCTTCCTGCTCTCATGACAGGGTACCTCAACCTTGTTATCCCAAACAGGAGTCCCTCTACTTAGCTTCCGTAGTGCCGTGGCTCTCAAGACAGCCTCCATGTTCCCAACTCCCACATCAAAGTCCCAGGATCTTGCCACACTTGCCAAGTGGCTTTCCATCATCTGCAACAACAAACAAACGGGAGCACGCTGTGCTGGCTGTCACTACCCCCACCCCAGCCAGCAACGCCAGCGAGTTCCGTAACAAACCTCTGCCCCCTCCGATGCTCCTCGACACGGTGCTCGCATGCTCCACAGTGGTTGCCGAGTCCGATGCCGGGCTTTCTCCTGCCCTCCAGAACCTAGGAGTACAAGGGAGACAAATTACCACCGTGCTTGCGAAAAGCGACCAACCCACAACCCCTATTGTTACCTCCCTGCCTCACCGCGCACACTCATCTGACTCCAGATGTAAAACGCAGGACCTGCGATACCAAACACAAATACTGCACCCCTTTGCCATGATATTCTCAACTCTGAGCAGTCACCCCCACACACAACCCACTTACCTTCTCACGGTCCTCCTCCATTGGCGTCTTCACCTCTCCTGAGCTGGCTGCAGCACCTGAAAAACAACTCATTGGAAACACACAGAGACGGTTCAAAGCGGCAACCATGCCTCCCAAAGTCCCACCGCCCTCTCCCGTCACTTTACTGCTCATCCACTGGCCTTCGCAGGCCTGCGGCTCTCTTCTTCAAGCCCGTGCACTGGCCACAGAACACAAAAACAAGGAACGTTTCCAATTTCATGAACATTGCAAGACATTCCATCAGCTGCTGCTTCAGTCCGCTAAACATAGCTCACCTGGCCCGAGGCAGCTCCGGCTCGGAGGTCTCGCTTAGCTCCTTGTTCTGCACCTCCTAACTGAAAATAAACAGCAAAGCATAAGCCAGCCAGGAGAGTAAGCTGGGACTTCTTCCTTCTGACACACCAAGTTCACCCCCCTGGTACCTTCAGCTCCGCTCAAGCCTCCCACAGCAGCCTCTCACACGTGGCTATCCATCTCGCCATCTGCAAGAACAACCTGGCATTAGTCACCGCAACGCCAAGCAAAAGCTTAGCCTGCCTCTAAGCCTCAGGCCACACTCGCACCGACACCCAGGTTGACATGCAGTCACACACTGACACAGACCCTCACGCCCTCTGGCTCACACACTAACTCCACATATACTATCACACCCACTCCCAAGCAGACTCTCTGCCCCCGACTCATTCATTACCAGCTTATTCCCAGAGCTCTTCTGTCCATTCACACAGATCATCAGGACTACACAGCTACACTGTGCTTATAAAAACCCACCACCTCCCTTCCAGAGCTCAAGAACTCCAGCTACAGAGAAAACCAGAGAACTCCCAACTACTTTATTAACATGGGAAACTGCAGAGATAGTCAAGGATACTTCTCATGGCTGCCTATCTTACCAACCCCAAGGACCCTGCCAAGACCATCAGCAAACCAGCTCCGACAATCATCACGGCCGCGCGAGGTGGCAGGCTCAACCTTAGCGGGCGTCCCCGCGCAGGCAACGGTCGCCTGGGTGGGATGAGCTTCTGCCTCCCTCACACGGCATGAGGCTCGGGCTTCCATACTCGCAAGCAGGCACGCTCTTTGCCACGCAGGGGGCCAGCCCACGTCGCAAGAAGTGGCCGACAATGTCTAGGAAGGTCTGCAAGGGTCACGACTTTTCCAGGCAGTTCTAAAGCACAACTTCCCGGGTAGGCACCAAAGCCGGACTTTTCGGGAAAAGCCCAAGCAGTACACCACAAGAGGGAGCCAAAGAGAACTAACAGTACTTGCCCATCTTGGTGTGTTTCACCACGGACCATTATTTCCTATTGTCCCCGACACAACACCCCAGACTTACGCCCCACAAAGGGCACCTTCGCATCCTGCCGTTTAACTCTCAGTCGCTACCTTCAGTACCGCTAACCATTCCCCTTCCAGGCACGTCCAATTGAGGACTCCCAGTTACAAGCCCTGCTGTGCTTTATGCTTGCAAATCCGGAAAGGAAATTCTCAGCCGGCACTTAGGTGACCGACTCAAGCGCTCAAGATCCAAAGAACAGTGCCAGAGGAACGCGCCGAGCAGCTTGAGCTCAAGGAGCAATGAGGATATCAAGACCTGAAGAGGTGCCCGGACAGAACACAGACCTCTCACACTATAGAACAGTCAAGCTGGAGCTGCCCTGCCCACAGTTCTCTCTTAAGGCTGATTAACCCACTGCCTTTCCCTCGGCCCCATGCCACATTTCAAACACCTTCCTGCTCTCATGACAGGGTACCTCAACCTTGTTATCCCAAACAGGAGTCCCTCTACTTAGCTTCCGTAGTGCCGTGGCTCTCAAGACAGCCTCCATGTTCCCAACTCCCACATCAAAGTCCCAGGATCTTGCCACACTTGCCAAGTGGCTTTCCATCATCTGCAACAACAAACAAACGGGAGCACGCTGTGCTGGCTGTCACTACCCCCACCCCAGCCAGCAACGCCAGCGAGTTCCGTAACAAACCTCTGCCCCCTCCGATGCTCCTCGACACGGTGCTCGCATGCTCCACAGTGGTTGCCTAGTCCGATGCCGGGCTTTCTCCTGCCCTCCAGAACCTAGGAGTACAAGGGAGACAAATTACCACCGTGCTTGCGAAAAGCGACCAACCCACAACCCCTATTGTTACCTCCCTGCCTCACCGCGCACACTCATCTGACTCCAGATGTAAAACGCAGGACCTGCGATACCAAACACAAATACTGCACCCCTTTGCCATGATATTCTCAACTCTGAGCAGTCACCCACACACACAACCCACTTACCTTCTCACGGTCCTCCTCCATTGGCGTCTTCACCTCTCCTGAGCTGGCTGCAGCACCTGAAAAACAACTCATTGGAAACACACAGAGACGGTTCAAAGCGGCAACCATGCCTCCCAAAGTCCCACCGCCCTCTCCCGTCACTTTACTGCTCATCCACTGGCCTTCGCAGGCCTGCGGCTCTCTTCTTCAAGCCCGTGCACTGGCCACAGAACACAAAAACAAGGAACGTTTCCAATTTCATGAACATTGCAAGACATTCCATCAGCTGCTGCTTCAGTCCGCTAAACATAGCTCACCTGGCCCGAGGCAGCTCCGGCTCGGAGGTCTCGCTTAGCTCCTTGTTCTGCACCTCCTAACTGAAAATAAACAGCAAAGCATAAGCCAGCCAGGAGAGTAAGCTGGGACTTCTTCCTTCTGACACACCAAGTTCACCCCCCTGGTACCTTCAGCTCCGCTCAAGCCTCCCACAGCAGCCTCTCACACGTGGCTATCCATCTCGCCATCTGCAAGAACAACCTGGCATTAGTCACCGCAACGCCAAGCAAAAGCTTAGCCTGCCTCTAAGCCTCAGGCCACACTCGCACCGACACCCAGGTTGACATGCAGTCACACACTGACACAGACCCTCACGCCCTCTGGCTCACACACTAACTCCACATATACTATCACACCCACTCCCAAGCAGACTCTCTGCCCCCGACTCATTCATTACCAGCTTATTCCCAGAGCTCTTCTGTCCATTCACACAGATCATCAGGACTACACAGCTACACTGTGCTTATAAAAACCCACCACCTCCCTTCCAGAGCTCAAGAACTCCAGCTACAGAGAAAACCAGAGAACTCCCAACTACTTTATTAACATGGGAAACTGCAGAGATAGTCAAGGATACTTCTCATGGCTGCCTATCTTACCAACCCCAAGGACCCTGCCAAGACCATCAGCAAACCAGCTCCGACAATCATCACGGCCGCGCGAGGTGGCAGGCTCAACCTTAGCGGGCGTCCCCGCGCAGGCAACGGTCGCCTGGGTGGGATGAGCTTCTGCCTCCCTCACACGGCATGAGGCTCGGGCTTCCATACTCGCAAGCAGGCACGCTCTTTGCCACGCAGGGGGCCAGCCCACGTCGCAAGAAGTGGCCGACAATGTCTAGGAAGGTCTGCAAGGGTCACGACTTTTCCAGGCAGTTCTAAAGCACAACTTCCCGGGTAGGCACCAAAGCCGGACTTTTCGGGAAAAGCCCAAGCAGTACACCACAAGAGGGAGCCAAAGAGAACTAACAGTACTTGCCCATCTTGGTGTGTTTCACCACGGACCATTATTTCCTATTGTCCCCGACACAACACCCCAGACTTACGCCCCACAAAGGGCACCTTCGCATCCTGCCGTTTAACTCTCAGTCGCTACCTTCAGTACCGCTAACCATTCCCCTTCCAGGCACGTCCAATTGAGGACTCCCAGTTACAAGCCCTGCTGTGCTTTTTGCTTGCAAATCTGGAAAGGAAATTCTCAGCCGGCACTTAGGTGACCGACTCAAGCGCACAGCTTACACCCCAGACTTACGCCCCACAAAGGACACCTTCGCATCCTGCCATTTAACTGTGAGGCACTACCTTCACTAGAGCTGACCATTTACCTCCCAGGCACCTCTGTCTGCGTCCTCAGACATTCTAGGTCTAATATTCAATTGGAATGCTTCATCTCAAATCCCTTCCTGCCATTCTGACCTTGCCCCCCACCCCCCTCGCCTCCTGCAGGAGGTCCTCTCCTTAGCGTGCGTAGTGCCATGCGTCTCAAGGCCGCCTCTATGCTCTGAACTCCAACAGCAGACGCCAGCCATGTTGTTGCCCTTGCCAAGTTGATCTTCATCATCTGCCAGAAACAAACAAACAAAGGGCAACAGGTTGTGCTGGCCGTCATCTCCAGCATCCCAGCCATCCAGCCCAGGCTGGTCCTTACCAATGGTCTGCCTCTTCCCAAGCTGCTCAACACTGTGCTTGCCTGTCCCAAAGAGATTCCCGAGTCTGATACCAGGCCTCTCTTCCCCTGCGTGCTCTAGGAGTTCAACAGAACCCAATTACCATGGTTCTTGCGTAAGTGACCGACTCCACAATCCTTCTGCTTAACTCCCCCACTCACCTCAAGCAGTTCTCCAACTCCCAACATAGAGGGCGAGACCTGCAAAACTAAACACAAATACCGAATCTTTTTGCCAGGTTGTTCTAAACATAGGGACACCACACTCAAAATCAAACCCCTTACCTTTTCATAGCTGGAACTGGAAGCTGGATGAACGCCCTGGAAGGCTCCTGCTGATGTGACTGAAAAAAAAAGCTGTTCTCTGCTTTATGTTTTTAAGTAATGAACACAAATGCCTGACCAGCTTTTAAACAACCAACACAAGCACTCAGTATATAAAGGACTAAGTTCGAAGAACAATCTTAACACTTTTAGTTCTAGCAGTGAGTTGGAAGCACCAAGACAGCTCACAAGCAAATGCACTCATTTAAAGAGTCAGGCTGTACTACCCTGCCCAGTATAAGATAGCGCTAAAAAACATCCCACTTGCTTTTTTTTTTTGTCCCTGTAGTATATTTCAAACATCTTTCTGCTATCCTGATGCTGTTTCCATTATCTATTATGTGGAAAACGAGTCTTTCTGCTTAGTTTTTATAGTGTTTTAAGTCTCTAACCAAAATTATTGCTCGTATCTCCCACACTAGACACATGGGTGTTTACTGCATCCACGCAACTAATTTTCATTATCTGCAGTAACAGGTAAAGAGAAAAAAAAAAAGTAACTAAAAGTTCTGCCACACAACATTCTGTAGACAAAGACGAGAAGATTCCCTGAAGTGTTTATTATATGCAGACTGTAAGGAGCAAGTGCTCTCTGTATTT
This sequence comes from Lathamus discolor, assembly GCF_037157495.1. Lineage (NCBI taxonomy): Eukaryota > Metazoa > Chordata > Aves > Psittaciformes > Psittacidae > Lathamus > Lathamus discolor. The sequence goes on along the minus strand of NC_088909.1, from coordinate 112,287,383 downwards.
TAGAGTTTTAAAATGAGAAATTTACAAGCTGAAAAGTATTCTTTTACTTTTCCCTGCCAAAAGTCATGAGTTACTTAACATCTACTACATCCCAAAAACACATTAATAATAAGTTTTGGTATTTTTTAAACCAAGTGTCCAACTTAGTTTTTGAAAGAGCATAGACCCGAAGGCACTCTTGAAATAACTCTTAACTGTATAAATGGTATGTTTGGTCAGTAACCACTATTATAACTATTCTATGACAAATAAAACCAACAAAAAACAAGTAATAAGAACATAAACCATAAACAATTGTTTTCATAAGTTCTGTAGCTGAGAGCAAGAAAAATAATCACTTACCTGAACACCACCAATAACAACAGCACCTAAAATAAAACCACAACACAAAAAAATTTGTTAATATATAAATAAGTAAAAACCAAGACAACTTGAAATACTTAGAGAAAATCATTTCAAAGAACTCAAAAAACAACAGCAATACACAAAACATTAAAACCACAAAACACCCCAAAGACCTTACCTTGAATAGCAACAAATCCTCAAGAGGAACCTTACTCCGAAGCTGTGCCTTATATACCCCAGGCCCTACCCACACCCCCCCCCCAGTGCCCTGGCTCAGGTGTGGGGCAAACCAGCTGCTGGGATAAAAACAGCCTGACAAGGTGCACCTGGTTTTTGTTGTTTTGGGTTTGGTTTTTTGGCTGCTCTCTAGTTTAACTTTTTGGGTTTCTTTTTGGGGCTTAGATTTACATTCAAAATTCTCAGATTCCATAGCTTCACTTTTATGATGAAGTGATGCGAGCCTTTTCTGTAACTCTACTTTGCCTTTACATTATGCTCACCTACTCCAAATCTACTGCATAATACTATGCTGGGCTTCTCATGCACTCTAGGACCTAGGAGTACAATACAAAGAAATGACCATGGTGCTTGCAAAAAGTGACCCACCCCCACAACCATTATAGTTACCTCCTCAACTCACCTCAAACACTCATCTGACTGCAGAAGTAGAACCCAGGGCCTGCAATAACCAACACTACTACTGAAACCTTTGCCATGTTATTCTCAGCTCTTACTCACCCCACACACGCAAACAACTCTTCTACCTTCTCACAGCCCTCCTCAGCTGGCAGCTTCACCTCTCTTGACTTAAGTGTGGCACCTAAAAAGGAAATGGAAACAGGCACTCATGGAGAGAAAAACAGAAGCTTTGGCCGACCCTGAAATAAGTTGCTACTGGGGTGTTCCAAGCATGGCTCATCTTGACTAAGTCATCTGAATGTTATTTTTTAGCTCGAGTGTGAGGATGAGTTTGAGCCAGGGAATCTTAGCCAGGTAGTCTGAACCAGGAATGCTATGCTAGAATCAAAATGTGATTTGTGTGGATGCATGAGCCAGTCAGTGTCAGACTGAGCCTAACTGAGTGTGAGGAGAAGTCAGCGCCAGAGAATGTCTGTGCAGCTTAAACGTGAGTATGAGTCTGAGCCAGTCTGTGTGAGAAGAAGCCTGCACTGTCTGCCAGTCTTGAATATGAGTCTAAGCCAATGAAAGCCAGAAAATTAAAGCTGGGGAGCAGGCAATGAACCAGAACCAGATGAAACAAGACCCAGCTGTGGATCGTCAGGGTGCTTTTATCCCAGCTGGGGGTTTGCCTCACCCCTGACCCAGGTCACTGAGGGAAGGGCTGGGGGTGACACCCTCCCTCCCTAACACAGTCAAGCTGTAGCCGCCCTACCCATGTAAGCTCATGCTACAGAGTAACCCCCTGCCTTTCCCTCAGCCCCATGCTACATTTCAAACCCCTTCCTGCCATCCGGACCTTGTCCCCCACCCTCCAGTCCCAAGCAGCAGTCCCTCTACTTAGCTTCCATAGTGCCATGGGTTTCAAGCTGGCCTTGATGCTCAGAACACCCACATCAGAGTCCTGTGATCTTGCCACAGCTGCCAAGTTTCTCTTTATCACCTGCAGCAAACAAACCAGCAAACAGGAACACACTGTGCTGGCCACCATCATCACCACCACCCCACCCACCAGTGCTGGCCTGCTCTGTAACAGCCCTCTTCCTCCTTCAAAGCTCATCAACATTGTGCTTGCCTGTTCCAAACCCACAGTGGAGTCCGACATTGAGCCTCTCCTCACCTCCAGGTCCTAGGAGTACAATAGAGACAAATGATCACCCTGCTTGCAAAAAGGGACCGATCCCACTATCCTTCTCCTTACCTGTCTGACTCACTTCAAGCACTCATCCGACTCCAAAGGTAGAGGGCAGCCCTGCAACACCGAGCACAAATACTGAACCCCTTTGCCATGCTCTCCTCAACAATTAAGCACCCCCAACACACACAACCCCCTATCTTCTCACAGCCCTCCTGAGTTTGCAGCTTCACCTCCCTCGAGTTATCTGCAGCACCTAGAAAAGGGAACATGCACACACTGACAGAGATACAGAAGCTGCACCCTTCCCTCAGGAAGTCCCATCTCTCTCTCCTGTCACTTTACTACTCATCCACTAGCCCTCAGAGCTTTTCCATCCCTTTATTCTAACGTGTACACCCCCTGGAATACACCACCAACAAAAAGTAATTGCAGCTTTATGAAAATGACAAGACCCTAAAATAAATTGCTGCTTGGGTGGTCTAAGCTTTGCTCACCTTGGCTAAATCACCTGAATGTCTTTGTTTAGTTAGAATGTGAGAGCGAGTCTGAACCAGGAAGCCTGTGTTAGTCTCGATGTGAGACTCGTGTGGTTGGGCGAGCCAGTCAATGCCAAATTGAGCCTAAATCTGAACTAGAGTGTCTGTGCTGTTTAAGTATATGAGCCTGAGCCAGTCTGTGTGGAAGAAAACCTCTTTGAGACTAAGCCCTAGAATGTGAGACAGAAAACCCCCACCCAGTCTGAAACCAAGTATAGTTTTGAGCCTAACTTCATAAAAGTGAAGCTATGGAATCTGAGAATTTTGAATAGAAATCTAAGCCCCAAAAAGAAACCCAAGAAGTTAAAATCAGAGAGCAGCCAAGAAACCAAACCCAAAACAACAAAAACCAGGTGCACCTTGTCAGGCTGTTTTTATCCCAGCAGCTGGTTTGCCCCACACCTGAGCCAGGGCACTGGGGGGGGTTGTGGGTAGGGCCTGGGGTATATAAGGCACAGCTTCGGAGTAAGGGTCTTCTTTAGGATTTGTTGCTATTCAAGGTAAGGTCTTTGGGGTGTTTTGTGGTTTTAATGATGTGTGTATTGCTTTTGTTATTTGAGTTCTTTGAAATGATTTTTTCTGAGCTAAATTTTTTAAGCTATCTTTGGTTTTGCATCTTCTTATATTAATGAATTTTTTTGTGCTGTGGTTTTACTTAAGATGCTGTTGTTAGTGGTGGTGTTCCAGTAAGTGTTTTTATTGCTCTTAGCCACAGAACTTAAAGAAGAATTTGTTTACAGTTTATGTTCTTATTACTTGTCTTTTATTTCTCATAAAATAGTTATAACAGTGGTTACTAAACAAACATTCCATTTATATGTTTAAGAGTTACTTCAAGAGTGCCTTTGGGTTTGTGCTCTTTCAAAAACTAAGTTGGACACTTGGGTCTAAAGAATAACAAACATAATATTAATGTTCTTTTAGGATGTAGTGACTGTTAAATAACTGATGACTTTTGGCAGGGAAAGATAAAAGAATGCTTTTCAGCTTGTATATTTCTCATTTTAAAACTCTAAATTACAGAGTGCTTGTTCATTACAGTCTGCATATAATAAATATTTCAGGGAATTTCCTTGTCTTAGTCTACAGAATGTTGTGTGGCAGTTCTTTTATTTTTTCCTTTTACTCCTGTTACTGCAAATGATAAAAATAAATTGGGTGGGTGCAGTAAACACCCATGTGTCCAGTGTGGGAGATCTGAGCAACAACTTTAGTTTGAGACTTATGACACTATAAAAACTAAGCAGAAAGAAAAGTTTTCCACAGAACAGACGGGGGAAACAGCATCAGGATAGCAGAAAGAGATTTGAAATACACCATGGGGATGAGAAAAAATAAGTGGGACTTTTTTTAGCACCATCTTATAGTGGGCAGGGTAGTACAGCTTGACTGTTTTAATGAGTGCATTAGCTTGTGAGCTGTTTTGGTGCTTCCAACTCACTGCTAGAACTGAAAGTGTTAAGCTTGTTCTTGGAACTTAGTCCTTTATATACTGAGTGCTTGTGTTGGCTGGTTAAAAGCTGGTCAGGCATTCGTGTTCCTTACTTACAAACATAAAGAAGAGGACAGCTTTTTTTTCAGTCACATCAGCAGGAGCCTTCTAAGGGTTTCATCCAGCTTCCAGTTCCAGCTATGAAAAGGTAAAGGGTTTCATTTTGTGTGATGCCCTCATGTTTAGAAGAACATGGCAAAAAGATTCAGTATTTGTGTTTGGTATTGCAGGTCTTGTCTTTAATGTTGGGAGTCGGATGAGTGCTTGAAGTGAGTCAGAGGGATAAGCAGAAGGATTGTGGAGTCGGTCACTTAAGCAAGAACCATGGCAGTTGGCTTTTGCAGAATTCCTAGGGCACGCAGGGGAGAAGAGGCCCCGCATCAGACTCTGGAGTTGCTTTGAGACAAGCAAGCATGGTGTGAGGAGCTTGGGAGGAGGCAGAAGGAAGGTAAGGAAAAGGCTGGGATGATGGAGATGATGGCCAGCACAACATGTTGCCCTTTTTTTGTTTCTGTCAGATGATGAAGAGCAACTTGGCAAGGGCAGCAACATGACTGGCGTCTGCTGTGGGAGTTCTGAGCAGAGAGGCGGACTCGGGAAGAATAGCACTACGCAAGGTAAGTAGAGGGCCTCCTGTAGGAGGCGAAGCCGTGGGGGACAATGTCAGAATGGCAGGAAGAGGTTTGAGATGTAGCATTCCAATGTAGTATTTAAGCCAGAAAGTCTGAAAACAGTCGAGGGTGCCTGTAGGCAAATGGTTAGCTCAAGTGAATGCCAAAATGTGCTGGACTGGGCTAAACTCTTCTTGGGTGGACTTAATTGCCCTAATCCTAACCCTAACCCAGCTCACTTTAGCCCACTTCAGACCAGCCCAGCACACTTCAGACCAGTTCAGCCTAGTTTATCCCAATTCACATCTATCCAGAACACTTTGTCACAGTTAAGCCCAATTCAGACCAGTCCAGCCCACTTTAGCCCAACGCAGCCCAGCCCACTACAGTTTAGCCCACTTTAGCCCTTCCCAGCCCAACGTAGCGTACTTTAGGCCAGCTCAGTCCAGCCCACTCCATCTTATCCCTGCCCAATTTAACCCAGTTCAGCCCACTTTACAGCCCAGCCCACTGCAGCTCAGTGCAGAGAAGCTGAGCCCAATTAGGCCCAGTTTAGCACAATTCACCCCGGTTTAGCACAGCCCAGCCCAGCCAAGACATGATCAGCCACTTCAAGCCAGTTTACCTCAGTTCAGCCCAGCCCAGCAAAATTTACTCCAATTCGGCCCAGTCCAGTCACTTTCAGACAAGCTCAGATCTGTCTAACCCAGTGAAGCCCCCTTCAGCCCACTTCAGCCACTCCAGCACCGTTCAGCCCAGTTTGGCCCACTTCAGGAGAGTTTAGACCACTTTGGCCCACTTCAGACCAGTCCAGCCCAGTTTAGTCCACTTCAACACAGTTTAGCCTTGTCCAGCCCAGCAGAGCCCAGCCCACCCTCGCTTGCTACAGGCAAAACGGCTCGTTTGCTACACAGCATGGCTTGGCACTACTTTGGCCCAATTCAGACCAGTCCAGCCCACTTTAGCTCAGTCTGGTGCAATAAAGGCCACCCAAGAACAGTTTAGCCCAGTCCAGCACATTTTGGCCCACTTCAGACCTCTCCAGACCACTTTAGCCCAGCACAGCCCAGTTTAGCCCAGTGCACACCAGTCCAGCCCAGCTTATCTCACTTCAGACACTTTACCCCACTTCAGTCCAGGCCCCATTAGCCCTGTCCAGCTCACCCCAGCCCCTTCAGCCCACTTCAGCCCAGCGCAGCCAGCTTTAGCAAAGTCCGTTCCACTTTAGCCCAGCACACTTTAGCCCACTTCAGACCAGTTTTGCCCTGGCCAGACCAACTTAACTCAGCCCAGCCCTGTTCAGACCTGTCCCAACCAATTTAGCACAGTTCAGCAGGGTTTAGCCCAATTCAGACCATCCACCACACCTTAGCCCTCTTGAGCCCACTTCAGCCACACTTCAGACCAGTTCAGCCCACTTTAGCCCAAGGCAGCCCAGCCCACTACAGTTTAGCCCACTTTAGCCCTTCCCATTCCAACGTAGCGTACTTTAGGCCAGCTCAGTCCAGCCCAGTCAATCTTATCCCTGCCCAATTTAACCCAGTTCAGCCCACTTTACAGCCCAGCCCACTGCAGCTCAGCGCAGACAAGCTGAGCCCAATTAGGCCCACTTTAGCACAGTTCAGCCTGGTTTAGCACAGCCCAGCCAAGACATGATCAGCCACTTCAAGCCACTTTACCTCAGTTCAGCCCAGTTCAGCCCAGCCCAGCAAAATTTACTCCAATTCGGCCCAGTCCAGTCACTTTCAGACAAGCTCAGATCTGTCTAACCCAGTGAAGCCCCCTTCAGCCCACTTCAGCCACTCCAGCACCGTTCAGCCCAGTTTGGCCCTCTTCAGGAGAGTTTAGACCACTTTGGCCGACTTCAGAGCAGTCCAGCCCAGTTTAGCCCACTTCAACACAGTTTAGCCTTGTCCAGCCCAGCAGAGCCCAGCCCACCCTCGCTTGCTACAGGCAAAACGGCTCGTTTGCTACACAGCATGGCTTGGCACTACTTTGGCCCAATTCAGACCAGTCCAGCCCACTTTAGCTCAGTCCGGTGCAATTAAGCCCACCCAAGAACAGTTTAGCCCAGTCCAGCACATTTTGGCCCACTTCAGACCTCTCCAGACCACTTTAGCCCAGCACAGCCCAGTTTAGCCCAGTGCGCACCAGTCCAGCCCAGCTTATCTCACTTCAGACACTTTACCCCACTTCAGTCCAGGCCACATTAGCCCTGTCCAGCCCATTCCAGCTCACCCCAGCCCCTTCAGCCCACTTCAGCCCAGCGCAGCCAGCTTTAGCAAGGTCCGTTCCACTTTAGCCCAGTCCAGCCCACTTTAGCCCACTTCAGACCAGTTTTGCCCTGGCCAGACCAACTTAGCTCAGCCCAGCCCAGTTCAGACCTGTCCCAACCAATTTAGCACAGTTCTGCAGCGTTTAGCCCAATTCAGACCATCCAGCACACCATAGCCCTTTTGAGCACACTTCAGCCCACTTCAGACCAGCCCAGCACACTTTAGACCAGTTCAGCCTAGTTTATCCCAATTCACATCTATCCAGAACACTTTGTCACAGTTAAGCCCAATTCAGACCAGTCCAGCCCACTTTAGCCCAACGCAGCCCAGCCCACTACAGTTTAGCCCACTTTAGCCCTTCCCAGACCAACGTAGCGTACTTTAGGCCAGCTCAGTCCAGCCCAGTTTAGCCCAATCCATCTTATCCCTGCCCAATTTAACCCAGTTCAGCCCACTTTACAGCCCAGCCCACTGCAGCTCAGCGCAGACAAGCTGAGCCCAATTAGGCCCACTTTAGCACAGTTCAGCCCGGTTTAGCACAGCCCAGCCCAGCCAGGACATGATCAGCCACTTCAAGCCAGTTTACCTCAGTTCAGCCCAGTTCAGCCCAGCCCAGCAAAATTTACTCCAATTCGGCCCAGTCCAGTCACTTTCAGACAAGCTCAGATCTGTCTAACCCAGTGAAGCCCCCTTCAGCCCACTTCAGCCACTCCAGCACCGTTCAGCCCAGTTTGGCCCACTTCAGGAGAGTTTAGACCACTTTGGCCCACTTCAGACCAGTCCAGCCCAGTTTAGCCCACTTCAGCACAGTTTAGCCTTGTCCAGCCCAGCAGAGCCCAGCCCACCCTCGCTTGCTACACAGCATGGCTTGGCACTACTTTGGCCCAATTCAGACCAGTCCAGCCCACTTTAGCTCAGTCCGGTGCAATTAAGCCCACCCAAGAACAGTTTAGCCCAGTCCAGCACATTTTGGCCCACTTCAGACCTCTCCAGACCACTTTAGCCCAGCACAGCCCAGTTTAGCCCAGTGCGCACCAGTCCAGCCCAGCTTATCTCACTTCAGACACTTTACCCCACTTCAGTCCAGGCCACATTAGCCCTGTCCAGCTCACCCCAGCCCCTTCAGCCCACTTCAGCCCAGCGCAGCCAGCTTTAGCAAAGTCCGTTCCACTTTAGCCCAGCACACTTTAGCCCACTTCAGACCAGTTTTGCCCTGGCCAGACCAACTTAGCTCAGCCCAGCCCTGTTCAGACCTGTCCCAACCAATTTAGCACAGTTCAGCAGCGTTTAGCCCAATTCAGACCATCCACCACACCTTAGCCCTCTTGAGCCCACTTCAGCCACACTTCAGACCAGTCCAGCCCACTTTAGCCCAACGCAGCCCAGCCCACTACAGTTTAGCCCACTTTAGCCCTTCCCATTCCAACGTAGCGTACTTTAGGCCAGCTCAGTCCAGCCCAGTTTAGCCCAATCCATCTTATCCCTGCCCAATTTAACCCAGTTCAGCCCACTTTACAGCCCAGCCCACTGCAGCTCAGCGCAGACAAGCTGAGCCCAATTAGGCCCACTTTAGCACAGTTCAGCCTGGTTTAGCACAGCCCAGCCAAGACATGATCAGCCACTTCAAGCCTGTTTACCTCAGTTCAGCCCAGTTCAGCCCAGCCCAGCAAAATTTACTCCAATTCGGCCCAGTCCAGTCACTTTCAGACAAGCTCAGATCTGTCTAACCCTGTGAAGCCCACTTCAGCCACTCCAGCAGCGTTCAGCCCAGTTTGGCCCACTTCAGGAGAGTTTAGACCACTTTGGCCCACTTCAGACCAGTCCAGCCCAGTTTAGCCCACTTCAACACAGTTTAGCCTTGTCCAGCCCAGCAGAGCCCAGCCCACCCTCGCTTGCTACAGGCAAAACGGCTCGTTTGCTACACAGCATGGCTTGGCACTACTTTGGCCCAATTCAGACCAGTCCAGCCCACTTTAGCTCAGTCCGGTGCAATTAAGCCCACCCAAGAACAGTTTAGCCTAGTCCAGCACATTTTGGCCCACTTCAGACCTCTCCAGACCACTTTAGCCCAGCACAGCCCAGTTTAGCCCAGTGCACACCAGTCCAGCCCAGCTTATCTCACTTCAGACACTTTACCCCACTTCAGTCCAGGCCACATTAGCCCTGTCCAGCCCATTCCAGCTCACCCCAGCCCCTTCAGCCCACTTCAGCCCAGCGCAGCCAGCTTTAGCAAGGTCCGTTCCACTTTAGCCCAGCCCAGCCCACTTTAGCCCACTTCAGACCAGTTTTGCCCTGGCCAGACCAACTTAGCTCAGCCCAGCCCAGTTCAGACCTGTCCCAACCAATTTAGCACAGTTCTGCAGCGTTTAGCCCAATTCAGACCATCCAGCACACCATAGCCCTTTTGAGCACACTTCAGCCCACTTCAGACCAGCCCAGCACACTTTAGACCAGTTCAGCCTAGTTTATCCCAATTCACATCTATCCAGAACACTTTGTCACAGTTAAGCCCAATTCAGACCAGTCCAGCCCACTTTAGCCCAACGCAGCCCAGCCCACTACAGTTTAGCCCACTTTAGCCCTTCCCAGACCAACGTAGCGTACTTTAGGCCAGCTCAGTCCAGCCCAGTTTAGCCCAATCCATCTTATCCCTGCCCAATTTAACCCAGTTCAGCCCACTTTACAGCCCAGCCCACTGCAGCTCAGCGCAGACAAGCTGAGCCCAATTAGGCCCACTTTAGCACAGTTCAGCCCGGTTTAGCACAGCCCAGCCCAGCCAGGACATGATCAGCCACTTCAAGCCAGTTTACCTCAGTTCAGCCCAGTTCAGCCCAGCCCAGCAAAATTTACTCCAATTCGGCCCAGTCCAGTCACTTTCAGACAAGCTCAGATCTGTCTAACCCAGTGAAGCCCCCTTCAGCCCACTTCAGCCACTCCAGCACCGTTCAGCCCAGTTTGGCCCACTTCAGGAGAGTTTAGACCACTTTGGCCCACTTCAGACCAGTCCAGCCCAGTTTAGCCCACTTCAGCACAGTTTAGCCTTGTCCAGCCCAGCAGAGCCCAGCCCACCCTCGCTTGCTACACAGCATGGCTTGGCACTACTTTGGCCCAATTCAGACCAGTCCAGCCCACTTTAGCTCAGTCCGGTGCAATTAAGCCCACCCAAGAACAGTTTAGCCCAGTCCAGCACATTTTGGCCCACTTCAGACCTCTCCAGACCACTTTAGCCCAGCACAGCCCAGTTTAGCCCAGTGCACACCAGTCCAGCCCAGCTTATCTCACTTCAGACACTTTACCCCACTTCAGTCCAGGCCACATTAGCCCATTCCAGCTCACCCCAGCCCCTTCAGCCCACTTCAGCCCAGCGCAGCCAGCTTTAGCAAAGTCCGTTCCACTTTAGCCCAGTCCAGCCCACTTTAGCCCACTTCAGACCAGTTTTGCCCTGGCCAGACCAACTTAGCTCAGCCCAGCCCTGTTCAGACCTGTCCCAACCAATTTAGCACAGTTCAGCAGCGTTTAGCCCAATTCAGACCATCCACCACACCTTAGCCCTCTTGAGCCCACTTCAGCCACACTTCAGACCAGTTCAGCCCACTTTAGCCCAAGGCAGCCCAGCCCACTACAGTTTAGCCCACTTTAGCCCTTCCCATTCCAACGTAGCGTACTTTAGGCCAGCTCAGTCCAGCCCAGTTTAGCCCAATCCATCTTATCCCTGCCCAATTTAACCCAGTTCAGCCCACTTTACAGCCCAGCCCACTGCAGCTCAGCGCAGACAAGCTGAGCCCAATTAGGCCCACTTTAGCACAGTTCAGCCTGGTTTAGCACAGCCCAGCCAAGACATGATCAGCCACTTCAAGCCAGTTTACCTCAGTTCAGCCCAGTTCAGCCCAGCCCAGCAAAATTTACTCCAATTTGGCCCAGTCCAGTCACTTTCAGACAAGCTCAGATCTGTCTAACCCAGTGAAGCCCCCTTCAGCCCACTTCAGCCACTCCAGCACCGTTCAGCCCAGTTTGGCCCACTTCAGGAGAGTTTAGACCACTTTGGCCCACTTCAGACCAGTCCAGCCCAGTTTAGCCCACTTCAACACAGTTTAGCCTTGTCCAGCCCAGCAGAGCCCAGCCCACCCTCGCTTGCTACAGGCAAAACGGCTCGTTTGCTACACAGCATGGCTTGGCACTACTTTGACCCAATTCAGACCAGTCCAGCCCACTTTAGCTCAGTCCGGTGCAATTAAGCCCACCCAAGAACAGTTTAGCCTAGTCCAGCACATTTTGGCCCACTTCAGACCTCTCCAGACCACTTTAGCCCAGCACAGCCCAGTTTAGCCCAGTGCGCACCAGTCCAGCCCAGCTTATCTCACTTCAGACACTTTACCCCACTTCAGTCCAGGCCACATTAGCCCTGTCCAGCCCATTCCAGCTCACCCCAGCCCCTTCAGCCCACTTCAGCCCAGCGCTGCCAGCTTTAGCAAGGTCCGTTCCACTTTAGCCCAGTCCAGCCCACTTTAGCCCACTTCAGACCAGTTTTGCCCTGGCCAGACCAACTTAGCTCAGCCCAGCCCAGTTCAGACCTGTCCCAACCAATTTAGCACAGTTCTGCAGCGTTTAGCCCAATTCAGACCATCCAGCACACCATAGCCCTTTTGAGCACACTTCAGCCCACTTCAGACCAGCCCAGCACACTTTAGACCAGTTCAGCCTAGTTTATCCCAATTCACATCTATCCAGAACACTTTGTCACAGTTAAGCCCAATTCAGACCAGTCCAGCCCACTTTAGCCCAACGCAGCCCAGCCCACTACAGTTTAGCCCACTTTAGCCCTTCCCAGACCAACGTAGCGTACTTTAGGCCAGCTCAGTCCAGCCCAGTTTAGCCCAATCCATCTTATCCCTGCCCAATTTAACCCAGTTCAGCCCACTTTACAGCCCAGCCCACTGCAGCTCAGCGCAGACAAGCTGAGCCCAATTAGGCCCACTTTAGCACAGTTCAGCCCGGTTTAGCACAGCCCAGCCCAGCCAGGACATGATCAGCCACTTCAAGCCAGTTTACCTCAGTTCAGCCCAGTTCAGCCCAGCCCAGCAAAATTTACTCCAATTCGGCCCAGTCCAGTCACTTTCAGACAAGCTCAGATCTGTCTAACCCAGTGAAGCCCCCTTCAGCCCACTTCAGCCACTCCAGCACCGTTCAGCCCAGTTTGGCCCACTTCAGGAGAGTTTAGACCACTTTGGCCCACTTCAGACCAGTCCAGCCCAGTTTAGCCCACTTCAGCACAGTTTAGCCTTGTCCAGCCCAGCAGAGCCCAGCCCACCCTCGCTTGCTACACAGCATGGCTTGGCACTACTTTGGCCCAATTCAGACCAGTCCAGCCCACTTTAGCTCAGTCCGGTGCAATTAAGCCCACCCAAGAACAGTTTAGCCCAGTCCAGCACATTTTGGCCCACTTCAGACCTCTCCAGACCACTTTAGCCCAGCACAGCCCAGTTTAGCCCAGTGCGCACCAGTCCAGCCCAGCTTATCTCACTTCAGACACTTTACCCCACTTCAGTCCAGGCCACATTAGCCCTGTCCAGCTCACCCCAGCCCCTTCAGCCCACTTCAGCCCAGCGCAGCCAGCTTTAGCAAAGTCCGTTCCACTTTAGCCCAGCACACTTTAGCCCACTTCAGACCAGTTTTGCCCTGGCCAGACCAACTTAGCTCAGCCCAGCCCTGTTCAGACCTGTCCCAACCAATTTAGCACAGTTCAGCAGCGTTTAGCCCAATTCAGACCATCCACCACACCTTAGCCCTCTTGAGCCCACTTCAGCCACACTTCAGACCAGTCCAGCCCACTTTAGCCCAACGCAGCCCAGCCCACTACAGTTTAGCCCACTTTAGCCCTTCCCATTCCAACGTAGCGTACTTTAGGCCAGCTCAGTCCAGCCCAGTTTAGCCCAATCCATCTTATCCCTGCCCAATTTAACCCAGTTCAGCCCACTTTACAGCCCAGCCCACTGCAGCTCAGCGCAGACAAGCTGAGCCCAATTAGGCCCACTTTAGCACAGTTCAGCCTGGTTTAGCACAGCCCAGCCAAGACATGATCAGCCACTTCAAGCCTGTTTACCTCAGTTCAGCCCAGTTCAGCCCAGCCCAGCAAAATTTACTCCAATTCGGCCCAGTCCAGTCACTTTCAGACAAGCTCAGATCTGTCTAACCCTGTGAAGCCCACTTCAGCCACTCCAGCACCGTTCAGCCCAGTTTGGCCCACTTCAGGAGAGTTTAGACCACTTTGGCCAACTTCAGACCAGTCCAGCCCAGTTTAGCCCACTTCAACACAGTTTAGCCTTGTCCAGCCCAGCAGAGCCCAGCCCACCCTCGCTTGCTACAGGCAAAACGGCTCGTTTGCTACACAGCATGGCTTGGCACTACTTTGGCCCAATTCAGACCAGTCCAGCCCACTTTAGCTCAGTCCGGTGCAATTAAGCCCACCCAAGAACAGTTTAGCCTAGTCCAGCACATTTTGGCCCACTTCAGACCTCTCCAGACCACTTTAGCCCAGCACAGCCCAGTTTAGCCCAGTGCACACCAGTCCAGCCCAGCTTATCTCACTTCAGACACTTTACCCCACTTCAGTCCAGGCCACATTAGCCCTGTCCAGCCCATTCCAGCTCACCCCAGCCCCTTCAGCCCACTTCAGCCCAGCGCAGCCAGCTTTAGCAAGGTCCGTTCCACTTTAGCCCAGCCCAGCCCACTTTAGCCCACTTCAGACCAGTTTTGCCCTGGCCAGACCAACTTAGCTCAGCCCAGCCCAGTTCAGACCTGTCCCAACCAATTTAGCACAGTTCTGCAGCGTTTAGCCCAATTCAGACCATCCAGCACACCATAGCCCTTTTGAGCACACTTCAGCCCACTTCAGACCAGCCCAGCACACTTTAGACCAGTTCAGCCTAGTTTATCCCAATTCACATCTATCCAGAACACTTTGTCACAGTTAAGCCCAATTCAGACCAGTCCAGCCCACTTTAGCCCAACGCAGCCCAGCCCACTACAGTTTAGCCCACTTTAGCCCTTCCCAGACCAACGTAGCGTACTTTAGGCCAGCTCAGTCCAGCCCAGTTTAGCCCAATCCATCTTATCCCTGCCCAATTTAACCCAGTTCAGCCCACTTTACAGCCCAGCCCACTGCAGCTCAGCGCAGACAAGCTGAGCCCAATTAGGCCCACTTTAGCACAGTTCAGCCCGGTTTAGCACAGCCCAGCCCAGCCAGGACATGATCAGCCACTTCAAGCCAGTTTACCTCAGTTCAGCCCAGTTCAGCCCAGCCCAGCAAAATTTACTCCAATTCGGCCCAGTCCAGTCACTTTCAGACAAGCTCAGATCTGTCTAACCCAGTGAAGCCCCCTTCAGCCCACTTCAGCCACTCCAGCACCGTTCAGCCCAGTTTGGCCCACTTCAGGAGAGTTTAGACCACTTTGGCCCACTTCAGACCAGTCCAGCCCAGTTTAGCCCACTTCAGCACAGTTTAGCCTTGTCCAGCCCAGCAGAGCCCAGCCCACCCTCGCTTGCTACACAGCATGGCTTGGCACTACTTTGGCCCAATTCAGACCAGTCCAGCCCACTTTAGCTCAGTCCGGTGCAATTAAGCCCACCCAAGAACAGTTTAGCCCAGTCCAGCACATTTTGGCCCACTTCAGACCTCTCCAGACCACTTTAGCCCAGCACAGCCCAGTTTAGCCCAGTGCGCACCAGTCCAGCCCAGCTTATCTCACTTCAGACACTTTACCCCACTTCAGTCCAGGCCACATTAGCCCTGTCCAGCTCACCCCAGCCCCTTCAGCCCACTTCAGCCCAGCGCAGCCAGCTTTAGCAAAGTCCGTTCCACTTTAGCCCAGCACACTTTAGCCCACTTCAGACCAGTTTTGCCCTGGCCAGACCAACTTAGCTCAGCCCAGCCCTGTTCAGACCTGTCCCAACCAATTTAGCACAGTTCAGCAGCGTTTAGCCCAATTCAGACCATCCACCACACCTTAGCCCTCTTGAGCCCACTTCAGCCACACTTCAGACCAGTCCAGCCCACTTTAGCCCAACGCAGCCCAGCCCACTACAGTTTAGCCCACTTTAGCCCTTCCCATTCCAACGTAGCGTACTTTAGGCCAGCTCAGTCCAGCCCAGTTTAGCCCAATCCATCTTATCCCTGCCCAATTTAACCCAGTTCAGCCCACTTTACAGCCCAGCCCACTGCAGCTCAGCGCAGACAAGCTGAGCCCAATTAGGCCCACTTTAGCACAGTTCAGCCTGGTTTAGCACAGCCCAGCCAAGACATGATCAGCCACTTCAAGCCTGTTTACCTCAGTTCAGCCCAGTTCAGCCCAGCCCAGCAAAATTTACTCCAATTCGGCCCAGTCCAGTCACTTTCAGACAAGCTCAGATCTGTCTAACCCTGTGAAGCCCACTTCAGCCACTCCAGCACCGTTCAGCCCAGTTTGGCCCACTTCAGGAGAGTTTAGACCACTTTGGCCCACTTCAGACCAGTCCAGCCCAGTTTAGCCCACTTCAACACAGTTTAGCCTTGTCCAGCCCAGCAGAGCCCAGCCCACCCTCGCTTGCTACAGGCAAAACGGCTCGTTTGCTACACAGCATGGCTTGGCACTACTTTGGCCCAATTCAGACCAGTCCAGCCCACTTTAGCTCAGTCCGGTGCAATTAAGCCCACCCAAGAACAGTTTAGCCTAGTCCAGCACATTTTGGCCCACTTCAGACCTCTCCAGACCACTTTAGCCCAGCACAGCCCAGTTTAGCCCAGTGCACACCAGTCCAGCCCAGCTTATCTCACTTCAGACACTTTACCCCACTTCAGTCCAGGCCACATTAGCCCTGTCCAGCCCATTCCAGCTCACCCCAGCCCCTTCAGCCCACTTCAGCCCAGCGCAGCCAGCTTTAGCAAGGTCCGTTCCACTTTAGCCCAGCCCAGCCCACTTTAGCCCACTTCAGACCAGTTTTGCCCTGGCCAGACCAACTTAGCTCAGCCCAGCCCAGTTCAGACCTGTCCCAACCAATTTAGCACAGTTCTGCAGCGTTTAGCCCAATTCAGACCATCCAGCACACCATAGCCCTTTTGAGCACACTTCAGCCCACTTCAGACCAGCCCAGCACACTTTAGACCAGTTCAGCCTAGTTTATCCCAATTCACATCTATCCAGAACACTTTGTCACAGTTAAGCCCAATTCAGACCAGTCCAGCCCACTTTAGCCCAACGCAGCCCAGCCCACTACAGTTTAGCCCACTTTAGCCCTTCCCAGACCAACGTAGCGTACTTTAGGCCAGCTCAGTCCAGCCCAGTTTAGCCCAATCCATCTTATCCCTGCCCAATTTAACCCAGTTCAGCCCACTTTACAGCCCAGCCCACTGCAGCTCAGCGCAGACAAGCTGAGCCCAATTAGGCCCACTTTAGCACAGTTCAGCCCGGTTTAGCACAGCCCAGCCCAGCCAGGACATGATCAGCCACTTCAAGCCAGTTTACCTCAGTTCAGCCCAGTTCAGCCCAGCCCAGCAAAATTTACTCCAATTCGGCCCAGTCCAGTCACTTTCAGACAAGCTCAGATCTGTCTAACCCAGTGAAGCCCCCTTCAGCCCACTTCAGCCACTCCAGCACCGTTCAGCCCAGTTTGGCCCACTTCAGGAGAGTTTAGACCACTTTGGCCCACTTCAGACCAGTCCAGCCCAGTTTAGCCCACTTCAGCACAGTTTAGCCTTGTCCAGCCCAGCAGAGCCCAGCCCACCCTCGCTTGCTACACAGCATGGCTTGGCACTACTTTGGCCCAATTCAGACCAGTCCAGCCCACTTTAGCTCAGTCCGGTGCAATTAAGCCCACCCAAGAACAGTTTAGCCCAGTCCAGCACATTTTGGCCCACTTCAGACCTCTCCAGACCACTTTAGCCCAGCACAGCCCAGTTTAGCCCAGTGCACACCAGTCCAGCCCAGCTTATCTCACTTCAGACACTTTACCCCACTTCAGTCCAGGCCACATTAGCCCATTCCAGCTCACCCCAGCCCCTTCAGCCCACTTCAGCCCAGCGCAGCCAGCTTTAGCAAAGTCCGTTCCACTTTAGCCCAGTCCAGCCCACTTTAGCCCACTTCAGACCAGTTTTGCCCTGGCCAGACCAACTTAGCTCAGCCCAGCCCTGTTCAGACCTGTCCCAACCAATTTAGCACAGTTCAGCAGCGTTTAGCCCAATTCAGACCATCCACCACACCTTAGCCCTCTTGAGCCCACTTCAGCCACACTTCAGACCAGTTCAGCCCACTTTAGCCCAAGGCAGCCCAGCCCACTACAGTTTAGCCCACTTTAGCCCTTCCCATTCCAACGTAGCGTACTTTAGGCCAGCTCAGTCCAGCCCAGTTTAGCCCAATCCATCTTATCCCTGCCCAATTTAACCCAGTTCAGCCCACTTTACAGCCCAGCCCACTGCAGCTCAGCGCAGACAAGCTGAGCCCAATTAGGCCCACTTTAGCACAGTTCAGCCTGGTTTAGCCCAGCCCAGCCAAGACATGATCAGCCACTTCAAGCCAGTTTACCTCAGTTCAGCCCAGTTCAGCCCAGCCCAGCAAAATTTACTCCAATTTGGCCCAGTCCAGTCACTTTCAGACAAGCTCAGATCTGTCTAACCCAGTGAAGCCCCCTTCAGCCCACTTCAGCCACTCCAGCACCGTTCAGCCCAGTTTGGCCCTCTTCAGGAGAGTTTAGACCACTTTGGCCAACTTCAGAGCAGTCCAGCCCAGTTTAGCCCACTTCAACACAGTTTAGCCTTGTCCAGCCCAGCAGAGCCCAGCCCACCCTCGCTTGCTACAGGCAAAACGGCTCGTTTGCTACACAGCATGGCTTGGCACTTCTTTGACCCAATTCAGACCAGTCCAGCCCACTTTAGCTCAGTCCGGTGCAATTAAGCCCACCCAAGAACAGTTTAGCCTAGTCCAGCACATTTTGGCCCACTTCAGACCTCTCCAGACCACTTTAGCCCAGCACAGCCCAGTTTAGCCCAGTGCGCACCAGTCCAGCCCAGCTTATCTCACTTCAGACACTTTACCCCACTTCAGTCCAGGCCACATTAGCCCTGTCCAGCTCACCCCAGCCCCTTCAGCCCACTTCAGCCCAGCGCAGCCAGCTTTAGCAAAGTCCGTTCCACTTTAGCCCAGCACACTTTAGCCCACTTCAGACCAGTTTTGCCCTGGCCAGACCAACTTAGCTCAACCCAGCCCTGTTCAGACCTGTCCCAACCAATTTAGCACAGTTCAGCAGCGTTTAGCCCAATTCAGACCATCCACCACACCTTAGCCCTCTTGAGCCCACTTCAGCCACACTTCAGACCAGTTCAGCCCACTTTAGCCCAAGGCAGCCCAGCCCACTACAGTTTAGCCCACTTTAGCCCTTCCCATTCCAACGTAGCGTACTTTAGGCCAGCTCAGTCCAGCCCAGTTTAGCCCAATCCATCTTATCCCTGCCCAATTTAACCCAGTTCAGCCCACTTTACAGCCCAGCCCACTGCAGCTCAGCGCAGACAAGCTGAGCCCAATTAGGCCCACTTTAGCACAGTTCAGCCTGGTTTAGCACAGCCCAGCCAAGACATGATCAGCCACTTCAAGCCAGTTTACCTCAGTTCAGCCCAGTTCAGCCCAGCCCAGCAAAATTTACTCCAATTTGGCCCAGTCCAGTCACTTTCAGACAAGCTCAGATCTGTCTAACCCAGTGAAGCCCCCTTCAGCCCACTTCAGCCACTCCAGCACCGTTCAGCCCAGTTTGGCCCTCTTCAGGAGAGTTTAGACCACTTTGGCCCACTTCAGAGCAGTCCAGCCCAGTTTAGCCCACTTCAACACAGTTTAGCCTTGTCCAGCCCAGCAGAGCCCAGCCCACCCTCGCTTGCTACAGGCAAAACGGCTCGTTTGCTACACAGCATGGCTTGGCACTACTTTGACCCAATTCAGACCAGTCCAGCCCACTTCAGCTCAGTCCAGTGCAATTAAGGCCACCCAAGAACAGTTTAGCCCAGTCCAGCACATTTTGGCCCACTTCAGACCTCTCCAGACCACTTTAGCCCAGCACAGCCCAGTTTAGCCCAGTGCGCACCAGTCCAGCCCAGCTTATCTCACTTCAGACACTTTACCCCACTTCAGTCCAGGCCACATTAGCCCTGTCCAGCCCATTCCAGCTCACCCCAGCCCCTTCAGCCCACTTCAGCCCAGCGCAGCCAGCTTTAGCAAGGTCCGTTCCACTTTAGCCCAGTCCAGCCCACTTTAGCCCACTTCAGACCAGTTTTGCCCTGGCCAGACCAACTTAGCTCAGCCCAGCCCAGTTCAGACCTGTCCCAACCAGTTTAGCACAGTTCTGCAGCGTTTAGCCCAATTCAGACCATCCAGCACACCATAGCCCTTTTGAGCACACTTCAGCCCACTTCAGACCAGCCCAGCACACTTTAGACCAGTTCAGCCTAGTTTATCCCAATTCACATCTATCCAGAACACTTTGTCACAGTTAAGCCCTATTCAGACCAGTCCAGCCCACTTCAGCCCAACGCAGCCCAGCCCACTACAGTTTAGCCCACTTTAGCCCTTCCCAGACCAACGTAGCGTACTTTAGGCCAGCTCAGTCCAGCCCAGTTTAGCCCAATCCATCTTATCCCTGCCCAATTTAACCCAGTTCAGCCCACTTTACAGCCCAGCCCACTGCAGCTCAGCGCAGACAAGCTGAGCCCAATTAGGCCCACTTTAGCACAGTTCAGCCCGGTTTAGCACAGCCCAGCCCAGCCAGGACATGATCAGCCACTTCAAGCCAGTTTACCTCAGTTCAGCCCAGTTCAGCCCAGCCCAGCAAAATTTACTCCAATTCGGCCCAGTCCAGTCACTTTCAGACAAGCTCAGATCTGTCTAACCCAGTGAAGCCCCCTTCAGCCCACTTCAGCCACTCCAGCACCGTTCAGCCCAGTTTGGCCCACTTCAGGAGAGTTTAGACCACTTTGGCCCACTTCAGACCAGTCCAGCCCAGTTTAGCCCACTTCAGCACAGTTTAGCCTTGTCCAGCCCAGCAGAGCCCAGCCCACCCTCGCTTGCTACACAGCATGGCTTGGCACTACTTTGGCCCAATTCAGACCAGTCCAGCCCACTTTAGCTCAGTCCGGTGCAATTAAGCCCACCCAAGAACAGTTTAGCCCAGTCCAGCACATTTTGGCCCACTTCAGACCTCTCCAGACCACTTTAGCCCAGCACAGCCCAGTTTAGCCCAGTGCACACCAGTCCAGCCCAGCTTATCTCACTTCAGACACTTTACCCCACTTCAGTCCAGGCCACATTAGCCCATTCCAGCTCACCCCAGCCCCTTCAGCCCACTTCAGCCCAGCGCAGCCAGCTTTAGCAAAGTCCGTTCCACTTTAGCCCAGCACACTTTAGCCCACTTCAGACCAGTTTTGCCCTGGCCAGACCAACTTAGCTCAGCCCAGCCCTGTTCAGACCTGTCCCAACCAATTTAGCACAGTTCAGCAGCGTTTAGCCCAATTCAGACCATCCACCACACCTTAGCCCTCTTGAGCCCACTTCAGCCACACTTCAGACCAGTTCAGCCCACTTTAGCCCAAGGCAGCCCAGCCCACTACAGTTTAGCCCACTTTAGCCCTTCCCATTCCAACGTAGCGTACTTTAGGCCAGCTCAGTCCAGCCCAGTTTAGCCCAATCCATCTTATCCCTGCCCAATTTAACCCAGTTCAGCCCACTTTACAGCCCAGCCCACTGCAGCTCAGCGCAGACAAGCTGAGCCCAATTAGGCCCACTTTAGCACAGTTCAGCCTGCTTTAGCACAGCCCAGCCCAGCCAAGACATGATCAGCCACTTCAAGCCAGTTTACCTCAGTTCAGCCCAGTTCAGCCCAGCCCAGCAAAATTTACTCCAATTCGGCCCAGTCCAGTCACTTTCAGACAAGCTCAGATCTGTCTAACCCAGTGAAGCCCCCTTCTGCCCACTTCAGCCACTCCAGCACCGTTCAGCCCAGTTTGGCCCACTTCAGGAGAGTTTAGACCACTTTGGCCCACTTCAGACCAGTCCAGCCCAGTTTAGCCCACTTCAACACAGTTTAGCCTTGTCCAGCCCAGCAGAGCCCAGCCCACCCTCGCTTGCTACAGGCAAAACGGCTCGTTTGCTACACAGCATGGCTTGGCACAACTTTGGCCCAATTCAGACCAGTCCAGCCCACTTTAGCTCAGTCCGGTGCAATTAAGCCCACCCAAGAACCGTTTAGCCCAGTCCAGCACATTTTGGCCCACTTCAGACCTCTCCAGACCACTTTAGCCCAGCACAGCCCAGTTTAGCCCAGTGCGCACCAGTCCAGCCCAGCTTATCTCACTTCAGACACTTTACCCCACTTCAGTCCAGGCCACATTAGCCCTGTCCAGCCCATTCCAGCTCACCCCAGCCCCTTCAGCCCAGCGCAGCCAGCTTTAGCAAGGTCCGTTCCACTTCAGCCCAGTCCAGCCCACTTTAGCCCACTTCAGACCAGTTTTGCCCTGGCCAGACCAACTTAGCTCAGCCCAGCCCAGTTCAGACCTGTCCCAACCAATTTAGCACAGTTCTGCAGCGTTTAGCCCAATTCAGACCATCCAGCACACCATAGCCCTTTTGAGCACACTTCAGCCCACTTCAGACCAGCCCAGCACACTTTAGACCAGTTCAGCCTAGTTTATCCCAATTCACATCTATCCAGAACACTTTGTCACAGTTAAGCCCTATTCAGACCAGTCCAGCCCACTTTAGCCCAACGCAGCCCAGCCCACTACAGTTTAGCCCACTTTAGCCCTTCCCAGACCAACGTAGCGTACTTTAGGCCAGCTCAGTCCAGCCCAGTTTAGCCCAATCCATCTTATCCCTGCCCAATTTAACCCAGTTCAGCCCACTTTACAGCCCAGCCCACTGCAGCTCAGCGCAGACAAGCTGAGCCCAATTAGGCCCACTTTAGCACAGTTCAGCCTGGTTTAGCACAGCCCAGCCCAGCCAAGACATGATCAGCCACTTCAAGCCAGTTTACCTCAGTTCAGCCCAGTTCAGCCCAGCCCAGCAAAATTTACTCCAATTCGGCCCAGTCCAGTCACTTTCAGACAAGCTCAGATCTGTCTAACCCAGTGAAGCCCCCTTCAGCCCACTTCAGCCACTCCAGCACCGTTCAGCCCAGTTTGGCCCACTTCAGGAGAGTTTAGACCACTTTGGCCCACTTCAGACCAGTCCAGCCCAGTTTAGCCCACTTCAACACAGTTTAGCCTTGTCCAGCCCAGCAGAGCCCAGCCCACCCTCGCTTGCTACAGGCAAAACGGCTCGTTTGCTACACAGCATGGCTTGGCACTACTTTGGCCCAATTCAGACCAGTCCAGCCCACTTTAGCTCAGTCCGGTGCAATTGAGCCCACCCAAGAACAGTTTAGCCCAGTCCAGCACATTTTGGCCCACTTCAGACCTCTCCAGACCACTTTAGCCCAGCACAGCCCAGTTTAGCCCAGTGCACACCAGTCCAGCCCAGCTTATCTCACTTCAGACACTTTACCCCACTTCAGTCCAGGCCACATTAGCCCTGTCCAGCCCATTCCAGCTCACCCCAGCCCCTTCAGCCCACTTCAGCCCAGCGCAGCCAGCTTTAGCAAGGTCCGTTCCACTTTAGCCCAGTCCAGCCCACTTTAGCCCACTTCAGACCAGTTTTGCCCTGGCCAGACCAACTTAGCTCAACCCAGCCCTGTTCAGACCTGTCCCAACCAATTTAGCACAGTTCAGCAGCGTTTAGCCCAATTCAGACCATCCACCACACCTTAGCCCTCTTGAGCCCACTTCAGCCACACTTCAGACCAGTTCAGCCCACTTTAGCCCAAGGCAGCCCAGCCCACTACAGTTTAGCCCACTTTAGCCCTTCCCATTCCAACGTAGCGTACTTTAGGCCAGCTCAGTCCAGCCCAGTTTAGCCCAATCCATCTTATCCCTGCCCAATTTAACCCAGTTCAGCCCACTTTACAGCCCAGCCCACTGCAGCTCAGCGCAGACAAGCTGAGCCCAATTAGGCCCACTTTAGCACAGTTCAGCCTGGTTTAGCACAGCCCAGCCAAGACATGATCAGCCACTTCAAGCCAGTTTACCTCAGTTCAGCCCAGTTCAGCCCAGCCCAGCAAAATTTACTCCAATTTGGCCCAGTCCAGTCACTTTCAGACAAGCTCAGATCTGTCTAACCCAGTGAAGCCCCCTTCAGCCCACTTCAGCCACTCCAGCACCGTTCAGCCCAGTTTGGCCCTCTTCAGGAGAGTTTAGACCACTTTGGCCCACTTCAGAGCAGTCCAGCCCAGTTTAGCCCACTTCAACACAGTTTAGCCTTGTCCAGCCCAGCAGAGCCCAGCCCACCCTCGCTTGCTACAGGCAAAACGGCTCGTTTGCTACACAGCATGGCTTGGCACTACTTTGACCCAATTCAGACCAGTCCAGCCCACTTCAGCTCAGTCCAGTGCAATTAAGGCCACCCAAGAACAGTTTAGCCCAGTCCAGCACATTTTGGCCCACTTCAGACCTCTCCAGACCACTTTAGCCCAGCACAGCCCAGTTTAGCCCAGTGCGCACCAGTCCAGCCCAGCTTATCTCACTTCAGACACTTTACCCCACTTCAGTCCAGGCCACATTAGCCCTGTCCAGCCCATTCCAGCTCACCCCAGCCCCTTCAGCCCACTTCAGCCCAGCGCAGCCAGCTTTAGCAAGGTCCGTTCCACTTTAGCCCAGTCCAGCCCACTTTAGCCCACTTCAGACCAGTTTTGCCCTGGCCAGACCAACTTAGCTCAGCCCAGCCCAGTTCAGACCTGTCCCAACCAGTTTAGCACAGTTCTGCAGCGTTTAGCCCAATTCAGACCATCCAGCACACCATAGCCCTTTTGAGCACACTTCAGCCCACTTCAGACCAGCCCAGCACACTTTAGACCAGTTCAGCCTAGTTTATCCCAATTCACATCTATCCAGAACACTTTGTCACAGTTAAGCCCTATTCAGACCAGTCCAGCCCACTTTAGCCCAACGCAGCCCAGCCCACTACAGTTTAGCCCACTTTAGCCCTTCCCAGACCAACGTAGCGTACTTTAGGCCAGCTCAGTCCAGCCCAGTTTAGCCCAATCCATCTTATCCCTGCCCAATTTAACCCAGTTCAGCCCACTTTACAGCCCAGCCCACTGCAGCTCAGCGCAGACAAGCTGAGCCCAATTAGGCCCACTTTAGCACAGTTCAGCCCGGTTTAGCACAGCCCAGCCCAGCCAGGACATGATCAGCCACTTCAAGCCAGTTTACCTCAGTTCAGCCCAGTTCAGCCCAGCCCAGCAAAATTTACTCCAATTCGGCCCAGTCCAGTCACTTTCAGACAAGCTCAGATCTGTCTAACCCAGTGAAGCCCCCTTCAGCCCACTTCAGCCACTCCAGCACCGTTCAGCCCAGTTTGGCCCACTTCAGGAGAGTTTAGACCACTTTGGCCCACTTCAGACCAGTCCAGCCCAGTTTAGCCCACTTCAGCACAGTTTAGCCTTGTCCAGCCCAGCAGAGCCCAGCCCACCCTCGCTTGCTACACAGCATGGCTTGGCACTACTTTGGCCCAATTCAGACCAGTCCAGCCCACTTTAGCTCAGTCCGGTGCAATTAAGCCCACCCAAGAACAGTTTAGCCCAGTCCAGCACATTTTGGCCCACTTCAGACCTCTCCAGACCACTTTAGCCCAGCACAGCCCAGTTTAGCCCAGTGCACACCAGTCCAGCCCAGCTTATCTCACTTCAGACACTTTACCCCACTTCAGTCCAGGCCACATTAGCCCATTCCAGCTCACCCCAGCCCCTTCAGCCCACTTCAGCCCAGCGCAGCCAGCTTTAGCAAAGTCCGTTCCACTTTAGCCCAGCACACTTTAGCCCACTTCAGACCAGTTTTGCCCTGGCCAGACCAACTTAGCTCAGCCCAGCCCTGTTCAGACCTGTCCCAACCAATTTAGCACAGTTCAGCAGCGTTTAGCCCAATTCAGACCATCCACCACACCTTAGCCCTCTTGAGCCCACTTCAGCCACACTTCAGACCAGTTCAGCCCACTTTAGCCCAAGGCAGCCCAGCCCACTACAGTTTAGCCCACTTTAGCCCTTCCCATTCCAACGTAGCGTACTTTAGGCCAGCTCAGTCCAGCCCAGTTTAGCCCAATCCATCTTATCCCTGCCCAATTTAACCCAGTTCAGCCCACTTTACAGCCCAGCCCACTGCAGCTCAGCGCAGACAAGCTGAGCCCAATTAGGCCCACTTTAGCACAGTTCAGCCTGCTTTAGCACAGCCCAGCCCAGCCAAGACATGATCAGCCACTTCAAGCCAGTTTACCTCAGTTCAGCCCAGTTCAGCCCAGCCCAGCAAAATTTACTCCAATTCGGCCCAGTCCAGTCACTTTCAGACAAGCTCAGATCTGTCTAACCCAGTGAAGCCCCCTTCTGCCCACTTCAGCCACTCCAGCACCGTTCAGCCCAGTTTGGCCCACTTCAGGAGAGTTTAGACCACTTTGGCCCACTTCAGACCAGTCCAGCCCAGTTTAGCCCACTTCAACACAGTTTAGCCTTGTCCAGCCCAGCAGAGCCCAGCCCACCCTCGCTTGCTACAGGCAAAACGGCTCGTTTGCTACACAGCATGGCTTGGCACAACTTTGGCCCAATTCAGACCAGTCCAGCCCACTTTAGCTCAGTCCGGTGCAATTAAGCCCACCCAAGAACCGTTTAGCCCAGTCCAGCACATTTTGGCCCACTTCAGACCTCTCCAGACCACTTTAGCCCAGCACAGCCCAGTTTAGCCCAGTGCGCACCAGTCCAGCCCAGCTTATCTCACTTCAGACACTTTACCCCACTTCAGTCCAGGCCACATTAGCCCTGTCCAGCCCATTCCAGCTCACCCCAGCCCCTTCAGCCCAGCGCAGCCAGCTTTAGCAAGGTCCGTTCCACTTCAGCCCAGTCCAGCCCACTTTAGCCCACTTCAGACCAGTTTTGCCCTGGCCAGACCAACTTAGCTCAGCCCAGCCCAGTTCAGACCTGTCCCAACCAATTTAGCACAGTTCTGCAGCGTTTAGCCCAATTCAGACCATCCAGCACACCATAGCCCTTTTGAGCACACTTCAGCCCACTTCAGACCAGCCCAGCACACTTTAGACCAGTTCAGCCTAGTTTATCCCAATTCACATCTATCCAGAACACTTTGTCACAGTTAAGCCCTATTCAGACCAGTCCAGCCCACTTTAGCCCAACGCAGCCCAGCCCACTACAGTTTAGCCCACTTTAGCCCTTCCCAGACCAACGTAGCGTACTTTAGGCCAGCTCAGTCCAGCCCAGTTTAGCCCAATCCATCTTATCCCTGCCCAATTTAACCCAGTTCAGCCCACTTTACAGCCCAGCCCACTGCAGCTCAGCGCAGACAAGCTGAGCCCAATTAGGCCCACTTTAGCACAGTTCAGCCTGGTTTAGCACAGCCCAGCCCAGCCAAGACATGATCAGCCACTTCAAGCCAGTTTACCTCAGTTCAGCCCAGTTCAGCCCAGCCCAGCAAAATTTACTCCAATT
Source organism: Lathamus discolor (assembly GCF_037157495.1). Classification (NCBI taxonomy): domain Eukaryota; kingdom Metazoa; phylum Chordata; class Aves; order Psittaciformes; family Psittacidae; genus Lathamus; species Lathamus discolor. Next base: position 112,260,720 of record NC_088909.1, on the reverse strand, counting down.
CGGCCCAGTCCAGTCACTTTCAGACAAGCTCAGATCTGTCTAACCCAGTGAAGCCCCCTTCAGCCCACTTCAGCCACTCCAGCACCGTTCAGCCCAGTTTGGCCCACTTCAGGAGAGTTTAGACCACTTTGGCCCACTTCAGACCAGTCCAGCCCAGTTTAGCCCACTTCAACACAGTTTAGCCTTGTCCAGCCCAGCAGAGCCCAGCCCACCCTCGCTTGCTACAGGCAAAACGGCTCGTTTGCTACACAGCATGGCTTGGCACTACTTTGGCCCAATTCAGACCAGTCCAGCCCACTTTAGCTCAGTCCGGTGCAATTGAGCCCACCCAAGAACAGTTTAGCCCAGTCCAGCACATTTTGGCCCACTTCAGACCTCTCCAGACCACTTTAGCCCAGCACAGCCCAGTTTAGCCCAGTGCACACCAGTCCAGCCCAGCTTATCTCACTTCAGACACTTTACCCCACTTCAGTCCAGGCCACATTAGCCCTGTCCAGCCCATTCCAGCTCACCCCAGCCCCTTCAGCCCACTTCAGCCCAGCGCAGCCAGCTTTAGCAAGGTCCGTTCCACTTTAGCCCAGTCCAGCCCACTTTAGCCCACTTCAGACCAGTTTTGCCCTGGCCAGACCAACTTAGCTCAGCCCAGCCCAGTTCAGACCTGTCCCAACCAATTTAGCACAGTTCTGCAGCGTTTAGCCCAATTCAGACCATCCAGCACACCATAGCCCTTTTGAGCACACTTCAGCCCACTTCAGACCAGCCCAGCACACTTTAGACCAGTTCAGCCTAGTTTATCCCAATTCACATCTATCCAGAACACTTAGTCACAGTTAAGCCCTATTCAGACCAGTCCAGCCCACTTTAGCCCAACGCAGCCCAGCCCACTACAGTTTAGCCCACTTTAGCCCTTCCCAGACCAACGTAGCGTACTTTAGGCCAGCTCAGTCCAGCCCAGTTTAGCCCAATCCATCTTATCCCTGCCCAATTTAACCCAGTTCAGCCCACTTTACAGCCCAGCCCACTGCAGCTCAGCGCAGACAAGCTGAGCCCAATTAGGCCCACTTTAGCACAGTTCAGCCTGCTTTAGCACAGCCCAGCCCAGCCAAGACATGATCAGCCACTTCAAGCCAGTTTACCTCAGTTCAGCCCAGTTCAGCCCAGCCCAGCAAAATTTACTCCAATTCGGCCCAGTCCAGTCACTTTCAGACAAGCTCAGATCTGTCTAACCCAGTGAAGCCCCCTTCAGCCCACTTCAGCCACTCCAGCACCGTTCAGCCCAGTTTGGCCCACTTCAGGAGAGTTTAGACCACTTTGGCCCACTTCAGACCAGTCCAGCCCAGTTTAGCCCACTTCAGCACAGTTTAGCCTTGTCCAGCCCAGCAGAGCCCAGCCCACCCTCGCTTGCTACAGGCAAAACGGCTCGTTTGCTACACAGCATGGCTTGGCACTACTTTGGCCCAATTCAGACCAGTCCAGCCCACTTTAGCTCAGTCCGGTGCAATTAAGCCCACCCAAGAACAGTTTAGCCCAGTCCAGCACATTTTGGCCCACTTCAGACCTCTCCAGACCACTTTAGCCCAGCACAGCCCAGTTTAGCCCAGTGCACACCAGTCCAGCCCTGCTTATCTCACTTCAGACACTTTACCCCACTTCAGTCCAGGCCCCATTAGCCCCGTCCAGCCCATTCCAGCTCACCCCAGCCCCTTCAGCCCACTTCAGCCCAGCGCAGCCAGCTTTAGCAAGGTCCGTTCCACTTTAGCCCAGTCCAGCCCACTTTAGCCCACTTCAGACCAGTTTTGCCCTGGCCAGACCAACTTAGCTCAGCCCAGCCCAGTTCAGACCTGTCCCAACCAATTTAGCACAGTTCTGCAGCGTTTAGCCCAATTCAGACCATCCAGCACACCATAGCCCTTTTGAGCACACTTCAGCCCACTTCAGACCAGCCCAGCACACTTTAGACCAGTTCAGCCTAGTTTATCCCAATTCACATCTATCCAGAACACTTTGTCACAGTTAAGCCCTATTCAGACCAGTCCAGCCCACTTTAGCCCAACGCAGCCCAGCCCACTACAGTTTAGCCCACTTTAGCCCTTCCCAGACCAACGTAGCGTACTTTAGGCCAGCTCAGTCCAGCCCAGTTTAGCCCAATCCATCTTATCCCTGCCCAATTTAACCCAGTTCAGCCCACTTTACAGCCCAGCCCACTGCAGCTCAGCGCAGACAAGCTGAGCCCAATTAGGCCCACTTTAGCACAGTTCAGCCTGGTTTAGCACAGCCCAGCCCAGCCAAGACATGATCAGCCACTTCAAGCCAGTTTACCTCAGTTCAGCCCAGTTCAGCCCAGCCCAGCAAAATTTACTCCAATTCGGCCCAGTCCAGTCACTTTCAGACAAGCTCAGATCTGTCTAACCCAGTGAAGCCCCCTTCAGCCCACTTCAGCCACTCCAGCACCGTTCAGCCCAGTTTGGCCCACTTCAGGAGAGTTTAGACCACTTTGGCCCACTTCAGACCAGTCCAGCCCAGTTTAGCCCACTTCAACACAGTTTAGCCTTGTCCAGCCCAGCAGAGCTCAGCCCACCCTCGCTTGCTACAGGCAAAACGGCTCGTTTGCTACACAGCATGGCTTGGCACTACTTTGGCCCAATTCAGACCAGTCCAGCCCACTTTAGCTCAGTCCGGTGCAATTGAGCCCACCCAAGAACAGTTTAGCCCAGTCCAGCACATTTTGGCCCACTTCAGACCTCTCCAGACCACTTTAGCCCAGCACAGCCCAGTTTAGCCCAGTGCACACCAGTCCAGCCCAGCTTATCTCACTTCAGACACTTTACCCCACTTCAGTCCAGGCCACATTAGCCCTGTCCAGCCCATTCCAGCTCACCCCAGCCCCTTCAGCCCACTTCAGCCCAGCGCAGCCAGCTTTAGCAAGGTCCGTTCCACTTTAGCCCAGTCCAGCCCACTTTAGCCCACTTCAGACCAGTTTTGCCCTGGCCAGACCAACTTAGCTCAGCCCAGCCCAGTTCAGACCTGTCCCAACCAATTTAGCACAGTTCTGCAGCGTTTAGCCCAATTCAGACCATCCAGCACACCATAGCCCTTTTGAGCACACTTCAGCCCACTTCAGACCAGCCCAGCACACTTTAGACCAGTTCAGCCTAGTTTATCCCAATTCACATCTATCCAGAACACTTAGTCACAGTTAAGCCCTATTCAGACCAGTCCAGCCCACTTTAGCCCAACGCAGCCCAGCCCACTACAGTTTAGCCCACTTTAGCCCTTCCCAGACCAACGTAGCGTACTTTAGGCCAGCTCAGTCCAGCCCAGTTTAGCCCAATCCATCTTATCCCTGCCCAATTTAACCCAGTTCAGCCCACTTTACAGCCCAGCCCACTGCAGCTCAGCGCAGACAAGCTGAGCCCAATTAGGCCCACTTTAGCACAGTTCAGCCTGCTTTAGCACAGCCCAGCCCAGCCAAGACATGATCAGCCACTTCAAGCCAGTTTACCTCAGTTCAGCCCAGTTCAGCCCAGCCCAGCAAAATTTACTCCAATTCGGCCCAGTCCAGTCACTTTCAGACAAGCTCAGATCTGTCTAACCCAGTGAAGCCCCCTTCAGCCCACTTCAGCCACTCCAGCACCGTTCAGCCCAGTTTGGCCCACTTCAGGAGAGTTTAGACCACTTTGGCCCACTTCAGACCAGTCCAGCCCAGTTTAGCCCACTTCAGCACAGTTTAGCCTTGTCCAGCCCAGCAGAGCCCAGCCCACCCTCGCTTGCTACAGGCAAAACGGCTCGTTTGCTACACAGCATGGCTTGGCACTACTTTGGCCCAATTCAGACCAGTCCAGCCCACTTTAGCTCAGTCCGGTGCAATTAAGCCCACCCAAGAACAGTTTAGCCCAGTCCAGCACATTTTGGCCCACTTCAGACCTCTCCAGACCACTTTAGCCCAGCACAGCCCAGTTTAGCCCAGTGCACACCAGTCCAGCCCTGCTTATCTCACTTCAGACACTTTACCCCACTTCAGTCCAGGCCCCATTAGCCCCGTCCAGCCCATTCCAGCTCACCCCAGCCCCTTCAGCCCACTTCAGCCCAGCGCAGCCAGCTTTAGCAAGGTCCGTTCCACTTTAGCCCAGTCCAGCCCACTTTAGCCCACTTCAGACCAGTTTTGCCCTGGCCAGACCAACTTAGCTCAGCCCAGCCCAGTTCAGACCTGTCCCAACCAATTTAGCACAGTTCTGCAGCGTTTAGCCCAATTCAGACCATCCAGCACACCATAGCCCTTTTGAGCACACTTCAGCCCACTTCAGACCAGCCCAGCACACTTTAGACCAGTTCAGCCTAGTTTATCCCAATTCACATCTATCCAGAACACTTTGTCGCAGTTAAGCCCTATTCAGACCAGTCCAGCCCACTTTAGCCCAACGCAGCCCAGCCCACTACAGTTTAGCCCACTTCAGCCCTTCCCAGACCAACGTAGCGTACTTTAGGCCAGCTCAGTCCAGCCCAGTTTAGCCCAATCCATCTTATCCCTGCCCAATTTAACCCAGTTCAGCCCACTTTACAGCCCAGCCCACTGCAGCTCAGCGCAGACAAGCTGAGCCCAATTAGGCCCACTTTAGCACAGTTCAGCCTGCTTTAGCACAGCCCAGCCCAGCCAAGACATGATCAGCCACTTCAAGCCAGTTTACCTCAGTTCAGCCCAGTTCAGCCCAGCCCAGCAAAATTTACTCCAATTCGGCCCAGTCCAGTCACTTTCAGACAAGCTCAGATCTGTCTAACCCAGTGAAGCCCCCTTCTGCCCACTTCAGCCACTCCAGCACCGTTCAGCCCAGTTTGGCCCACTTCAGGAGAGTTTAGACCACTTTGGCCCACTTCAGACCAGTCCAGCCCAGTTTAGCCCACTTCAGCACAGTTTAGCCTTGTCCAGCCCAGCAGAGCCCAGCCCACCCTCGCTTGCTACACAGCATGGCTTGGCACTACTTTGGCCCAATTCAGACCAGTCCAGCCCACTTTAGCTCAGTCCGGTGCAATTAAGCCCACCCAAGAACAGTTTAGCCCAGTCCAGCACATTTTGGCCCACTTCAGACCTCTCCAGACCACTTTAGCCCAGCACAGCCCAGTTTAGCCCAGTGCACACCAGTCCAGCCCAGCTTATCTCACTTCAGACACTTTACCCCACTTCAGTCCAGGCCACATTAGCCCATTCCAGCTCACCCCAGCCCCTTCAGCCCACTTCAGCCCAGCGCAGCCAGCTTTAGCAAAGTCCGTTCCACTTTAGCCCAGCACACTTTAGCCCACTTCAGACCAGTTTTGCCCTGGCCAGACCAACTTAGCTCAGCCCAGCCCTGTTCAGACCTGTCCCAACCAATTTAGCACAGTTCAGCAGCGTTTAGCCCAATTCAGACCATCCACCACACCTTAGCCCTCTTGAGCCCACTTCAGCCACACTTCAGACCAGTTCAGCCCACTTTAGCCCAAGGCAGCCCAGCCCACTACAGTTTAGCCCACTTTAGCCCTTCCCATTCCAACGTAGCGTACTTTAGGCCAGCTCAGTCCAGCCCAGTTTAGCCCAATCCATCTTATCCCTGCCCAATTTAACCCAGTTCAGCCCACTTTACAGCCCAGCCCACTGCAGCTCAGCGCAGACAAGCTGAGCCCAATTAGGCCCACTTTAGCACAGTTCAGCCTGCTTTAGCACAGCCCAGCCCAGCCAAGACATGATCAGCCACTTCAAGCCAGTTTACCTCAGTTCAGCCCAGTTCAGCCCAGCCCAGCAAAATTTACTCCAATTCGGCCCAGTCCAGTCACTTTCAGACAAGCTCAGATCTGTCTAACCCAGTGAAGCCCCCTTCTGCCCACTTCAGCCACTCCAGCACCGTTCAGCCCAGTTTGGCCCACTTCAGGAGAGTTTAGACCACTTTGGCCCACTTCAGACCAGTCCAGCCCAGTTTAGCCCACTTCAACACAGTTTAGCCTTGTCCAGCCCAGCAGAGCCCAGCCCACCCTCGCTTGCTACAGGCAAAACGGCTCGTTTGCTACACAGCATGGCTTGGCACAACTTTGGCCCAATTCAGACCAGTCCAGCCCACTTTAGCTCAGTCCGGTGCAATTAAGCCCACCCAAGAACCGTTTAGCCCAGTCCAGCACATTTTGGCCCACTTCAGACCTCTCCAGACCACTTTAGCCCAGCACAGCCCAGTTTAGCCCAGTGCGCACCAGTCCAGCCCAGCTTATCTCACTTCAGACACTTTACCCCACTTCAGTCCAGGCCACATTAGCCCTGTCCAGCCCATTCCAGCTCACCCCAGCCCCTTCAGCCCAGCGCAGCCAGCTTTAGCAAGGTCCGTTCCACTTCAGCCCAGTCCAGCCCACTTTAGCCCACTTCAGACCAGTTTTGCCCTGGCCAGACCAACTTAGCTCAGCCCAGCCCAGTTCAGACCTGTCCCAACCAATTTAGCACAGTTCTGCAGCGTTTAGCCCAATTCAGACCATCCAGCACACCATAGCCCTTTTGAGCACACTTCAGCCCACTTCAGACCAGCCCAGCACACTTTAGACCAGTTCAGCCTAGTTTATCCCAATTCACATCTATCCAGAACACTTTGTCACAGTTAAGCCCTATTCAGACCAGTCCAGCCCACTTTAGCCCAACGCAGCCCAGCCCACTACAGTTTAGCCCACTTTAGCCCTTCCCAGACCAACGTAGCGTACTTTAGGCCAGCTCAGTCCAGCCCAGTTTAGCCCAATCCATCTTATCCCTGCCCAATTTAACCCAGTTCAGCCCACTTTACAGCCCAGCCCACTGCAGCTCAGCGCAGACAAGCTGAGCCCAATTAGGCCCACTTTAGCACAGTTCAGCCTGGTTTAGCACAGCCCAGCCCAGCCAAGACATGATCAGCCACTTCAAGCCAGTTTACCTCAGTTCAGCCCAGTTCAGCCCAGCCCAGCAAAATTTACTCCAATTCGGCCCAGTCCAGTCACTTTCAGACAAGCTCAGATCTGTCTAACCCAGTGAAGCCCCCTTCAGCCCACTTCAGCCACTCCAGCACCGTTCAGCCCAGTTTGGCCCACTTCAGGAGAGTTTAGACCACTTTGGCCCACTTCAGACCAGTCCAGCCCAGTTTAGCCCACTTCAACACAGTTTAGCCTTGTCCAGCCCAGCAGAGCCCAGCCCACCCTCGCTTGCTACAGGCAAAACGGCTCGTTTGCTACACAGCATGGCTTGGCACTACTTTGGCCCAATTCAGACCAGTCCAGCCCACTTTAGCTCAGTCCGGTGCAATTGAGCCCACCCAAGAACAGTTTAGCCCAGTCCAGCACATTTTGGCCCACTTCAGACCTCTCCAGACCACTTTAGCCCAGCACAGCCCAGTTTAGCCCAGTGCACACCAGTCCAGCCCAGCTTATCTCACTTCAGACACTTTACCCCACTTCAGTCCAGGCCACATTAGCCCTGTCCAGCCCATTCCAGCTCACCCCAGCCCCTTCAGCCCACTTCAGCCCAGCGCAGCCAGCTTTAGCAAGGTCCGTTCCACTTTAGCCCAGTCCAGCCCACTTTAGCCCACTTCAGACCAGTTTTGCCCTGGCCAGACCAACTTAGCTCAGCCCAGCCCAGTTCAGACCTGTCCCAACCAATTTAGCACAGTTCTGCAGCGTTTAGCCCAATTCAGACCATCCAGCACACCATAGCCCTTTTGAGCACACTTCAGCCCACTTCAGACCAGCCCAGCACACTTTAGACCAGTTCAGCCTAGTTTATCCCAATTCACATCTATCCAGAACACTTAGTCACAGTTAAGCCCTATTCAGACCAGTCCAGCCCACTTTAGCCCAACGCAGCCCAGCCCACTACAGTTTAGCCCACTTTAGCCCTTCCCAGACCAACGTAGCGTACTTTAGGCCAGCTCAGTCCAGCCCAGTTTAGCCCAATCCATCTTATCCCTGCCCAATTTAACCCAGTTCAGCCCACTTTACAGCCCAGCCCACTGCAGCTCAGCGCAGACAAGCTGAGCCCAATTAGGCCCACTTTAGCACAGTTCAGCCTGCTTTAGCACAGCCCAGCCCAGCCAAGACATGATCAGCCACTTCAAGCCAGTTTACCTCAGTTCAGCCCAGTTCAGCCCAGCCCAGCAAAATTTACTCCAATTCGGCCCAGTCCAGTCACTTTCAGACAAGCTCAGATCTGTCTAACCCAGTGAAGCCCCCTTCAGCCCACTTCAGCCACTCCAGCACCGTTCAGCCCAGTTTGGCCCACTTCAGGAGAGTTTAGACCACTTTGGCCCACTTCAGACCAGTCCAGCCCAGTTTAGCCCACTTCAGCACAGTTTAGCCTTGTCCAGCCCAGCAGAGCCCAGCCCACCCTCGCTTGCTACAGGCAAAACGGCTCGTTTGCTACACAGCATGGCTTGGCACTACTTTGGCCCAATTCAGACCAGTCCAGCCCACTTTAGCTCAGTCCGGTGCAATTAAGCCCACCCAAGAACAGTTTAGCCCAGTCCAGCACATTTTGGCCCACTTCAGACCTCTCCAGACCACTTTAGCCCAGCACAGCCCAGTTTAGCCCAGTGCACACCAGTCCAGCCCTGCTTATCTCACTTCAGACACTTTACCCCACTTCAGTCCAGGCCCCATTAGCCCCGTCCAGCCCATTCCAGCTCACCCCAGCCCCTTCAGCCCACTTCAGCCCAGCGCAGCCAGCTTTAGCAAGGTCCGTTCCACTTTAGCCCAGTCCAGCCCACTTTAGCCCACTTCAGACCAGTTTTGCCCTGGCCAGACCAACTTAGCTCAGCCCAGCCCAGTTCAGACCTGTCCCAACCAATTTAGCACAGTTCTGCAGCGTTTAGCCCAATTCAGACCATCCAGCACACCATAGCCCTTTTGAGCACACTTCAGCCCACTTCAGACCAGCCCAGCACACTTTAGACCAGTTCAGCCTAGTTTATCCCAATTCACATCTATCCAGAACACTTTGTCACAGTTAAGCCCTATTCAGACCAGTCCAGCCCACTTTAGCCCAACGCAGCCCAGCCCACTACAGTTTAGCCCACTTTAGCCCTTCCCAGACCAACGTAGCGTACTTTAGGCCAGCTCAGTCCAGCCCAGTTTAGCCCAATCCATCTTATCCCTGCCCAATTTAACCCAGTTCAGCCCACTTTACAGCCCAGCCCACTGCAGCTCAGCGCAGACAAGCTGAGCCCAATTAGGCCCACTTTAGCACAGTTCAGCCTGGTTTAGCACAGCCCAGCCCAGCCAAGACATGATCAGCCACTTCAAGCCAGTTTACCTCAGTTCAGCCCAGTTCAGCCCAGCCCAGCAAAATTTACTCCAATTCGGCCCAGTCCAGTCACTTTCAGACAAGCTCAGATCTGTCTAACCCAGTGAAGCCCCCTTCAGCCCACTTCAGCCACTCCAGCACCGTTCAGCCCAGTTTGGCCCACTTCAGGAGAGTTTAGACCACTTTGGCCCACTTCAGACCAGTCCAGCCCAGTTTAGCCCACTTCAACACAGTTTAGCCTTGTCCAGCCCAGCAGAGCTCAGCCCACCCTCGCTTGCTACAGGCAAAACGGCTCGTTTGCTACACAGCATGGCTTGGCACTACTTTGGCCCAATTCAGACCAGTCCAGCCCACTTTAGCTCAGTCCGGTGCAATTGAGCCCACCCAAGAACAGTTTAGCCCAGTCCAGCACATTTTGGCCCACTTCAGACCTCTCCAGACCACTTTAGCCCAGCACAGCCCAGTTTAGCCCAGTGCACACCAGTCCAGCCCAGCTTATCTCACTTCAGACACTTTACCCCACTTCAGTCCAGGCCACATTAGCCCTGTCCAGCCCATTCCAGCTCACCCCAGCCCCTTCAGCCCACTTCAGCCCAGCGCAGCCAGCTTTAGCAAGGTCCGTTCCACTTTAGCCCAGTCCAGCCCACTTTAGCCCACTTCAGACCAGTTTTGCCCTGGCCAGACCAACTTAGCTCAGCCCAGCCCAGTTCAGACCTGTCCCAACCAATTTAGCACAGTTCTGCAGCGTTTAGCCCAATTCAGACCATCCAGCACACCATAGCCCTTTTGAGCACACTTCAGCCCACTTCAGACCAGCCCAGCACACTTTAGACCAGTTCAGCCTAGTTTATCCCAATTCACATCTATCCAGAACACTTAGTCACAGTTAAGCCCTATTCAGACCAGTCCAGCCCACTTTAGCCCAACGCAGCCCAGCCCACTACAGTTTAGCCCACTTTAGCCCTTCCCAGACCAACGTAGCGTACTTTAGGCCAGCTCAGTCCAGCCCAGTTTAGCCCAATCCATCTTATCCCTGCCCAATTTAACCCAGTTCAGCCCACTTTACAGCCCAGCCCACTGCAGCTCAGCGCAGACAAGCTGAGCCCAATTAGGCCCACTTTAGCACAGTTCAGCCTGCTTTAGCACAGCCCAGCCCAGCCAAGACATGATCAGCCACTTCAAGCCAGTTTACCTCAGTTCAGCCCAGTTCAGCCCAGCCCAGCAAAATTTACTCCAATTCGGCCCAGTCCAGTCACTTTCAGACAAGCTCAGATCTGTCTAACCCAGTGAAGCCCCCTTCAGCCCACTTCAGCCACTCCAGCACCGTTCAGCCCAGTTTGGCCCACTTCAGGAGAGTTTAGACCACTTTGGCCCACTTCAGACCAGTCCAGCCCAGTTTAGCCCACTTCAGCACAGTTTAGCCTTGTCCAGCCCAGCAGAGCCCAGCCCACCCTCGCTTGCTACAGGCAAAACGGCTCGTTTGCTACACAGCATGGCTTGGCACTACTTTGGCCCAATTCAGACCAGTCCAGCCCACTTTAGCTCAGTCCGGTGCAATTAAGCCCACCCAAGAACAGTTTAGCCCAGTCCAGCACATTTTGGCCCACTTCAGACCTCTCCAGACCACTTTAGCCCAGCACAGCCCAGTTTAGCCCAGTGCACACCAGTCCAGCCCTGCTTATCTCACTTCAGACACTTTACCCCACTTCAGTCCAGGCCCCATTAGCCCCGTCCAGCCCATTCCAGCTCACCCCAGCCCCTTCAGCCCACTTCAGCCCAGCGCAGCCAGCTTTAGCAAGGTCCGTTCCACTTTAGCCCAGTCCAGCCCACTTTAGCCCACTTCAGACCAGTTTTGCCCTGGCCAGACCAACTTAGCTCAGCCCAGCCCAGTTCAGACCTGTCCCAACCAATTTAGCACAGTTCTGCAGCGTTTAGCCCAATTCAGACCATCCAGCACACCATAGCCCTTTTGAGCACACTTCAGCCCACTTCAGACCAGCCCAGCACACTTTAGACCAGTTCAGCCTAGTTTATCCCAATTCACATCTATCCAGAACACTTTGTCGCAGTTAAGCCCTATTCAGACCAGTCCAGCCCACTTTAGCCCAACGCAGCCCAGCCCACTACAGTTTAGCCCACTTCAGCCCTTCCCAGACCAACGTAGCGTACTTTAGGCCAGCTCAGTCCAGCCCAGTTTAGCCCAATCCATCTTATCCCTGCCCAATTTAACCCAGTTCAGCCCACTTTACAGCCCAGCCCACTGCAGCTCAGCGCAGACAAGCTGAGCCCAATTAGGCCCACTTTAGCACAGTTCAGCCTGCTTTAGCACAGCCCAGCCCAGCCAAGACATGATCAGCCACTTCAAGCCAGTTTACCTCAGTTCAGCCCAGTTCAGCCCAGCCCAGCAAAATTTACTCCAATTCGGCCCAGTCCAGTCACTTTCAGACAAGCTCAGATCTGTCTAACCCAGTGAAGCCCCCTTCTGCCCACTTCAGCCACTCCAGCACCGTTCAGCCCAGTTTGGCCCACTTCAGGAGAGTTTAGACCACTTTGGCCCACTTCAGACCAGTCCAGCCCAGTTTAGCCCACTTCAACACAGTTTAGCCTTGTCCAGCCCAGCAGAGCTCAGCCCACCCTCGCTTGCTACAGGCAAAACGGCTCGTTTGCTACACAGCATGGCTTGGCACAACTTTGGCCCAATTCAGACCAGTCCAGCCCACTTTAGCTCAGTCCGGTGCAATTAAGCCCACCCAAGAACAGTTTAGCCCAGTCCAGCACATTTTGGCCCACTTCAGACCTCTCCAGACCACTTTAGCCCAGCACAGCCCAGTTTAGCCCAGTGCGCACCAGTCCAGCCCAGCTTATCTCACTTCAGACACTTTACCCCACTTCAGTCCAGGCCACATTAGCCCTGTCCAGCCCATTCCAGCTCACCCCAGCCCCTTCAGCCCAGCGCAGCCAGCTTTAGCAAGGTCCGTTCCACTTTAGCCCAGCCCAGCCCACTTTAGCCCACTTCAGACCAGTTTTGCCCTGGCCAGACCAACTTAGCTCAGCCCAGCCCAGTTCAGACCTGTCCCAACCAGTTTAGCACAGTTCTGCAGCGTTTAGCCCAATTCAGACCATCCAGCACACCATAGCCCTTTTGAGCACACTTCAGCCCACTTCAGACCAGCCCAGCACACTTTAGACCACTTCAGCCTAGTTTATCCCAATTCACATCTATCCAGAACACTTTGTCACAGTTCAGCCCAATTCAGACCAGTCCAGCCCACTTTAGCCCAACGCAGCCCAGCCCACTACAGTTTAGCCCACTTTAGCCCTTCCCAGACCAACGTAGCGTACTTTAGGCCAGCTCAGTCCAGCCCAGTTTAGCCCAATCCATTTTATCCCTGCCCAATTTAACCCAGTTCAGCCCACTTTACAGCCCAGCCCACTGCAGCTCAGCGCAGACAAGCTGAGCCCAATTAGGCCCACTTTAGCACAGTTCAGCCCGGTTTAGCACAGCCCAGCCCAGCCAAGACATAATCAGCCACTTCAAGCCAGTTTACCTCAGTTCAGCCCAGTTCAGCCCAGCCCAGCAAAATTTACTCCAATTCGGCCCAGTCCAGTCACTTTCAGACAAGCTCAGATCTGTCTAACCCAGTGAAGCCCCCTTCAGCCCACTTCAGCCACTCCAGCACCGTTCAGCCCAGTTTGGCCCACTTCAGGAGAGTTTAGACCACTTTGGCCCACTTCAGACCAGTCCAGCCCAGTTTAGCCCACTTCAGCACAGTTTAGCCTTGTCCAGCCCAGCAGAGCTCAGCCCACCCTCGCTTGCTACAGGCAAAACGGCTCGTTTGCTACACAGCATGGCTTGGCACTACTTTGGCCCAATTCAGACCAGTCCAGCCCACTTTAGCTCAGTCCGGTGCAATTAAGCCCACCCAAGAACCGTTTAGCCCAGTCCAGCACATTTTGGCCCACTTCAGACCTCTCCAGACCACTTTAGCCCAGCACAGCCCAGTTTAGCCCAGTGCGCACCAGTCCAGCCCAGCTTATCTCACTTCAGACACTTTACCCCACTTCAGTCCAGGCCACATTAGCCCTGTCCAGCCCATTCCAGCTCAACCCAGCCCCTTCAGCCCACATCAGCCCAGCGCAGCCAGCTTTAGCAAGGTCCGTTCCACTTTAGCCCAGCCCAGCCCAGCCCACTTTAGCCCACTTCAGACCAGTTTTGCCCTGGCCAGACCAACTTAGCTCAGCCCAGCCCAGTTCAGACCTGTCCCAACCAATTTAGCACAGTTCTGCAGCGTTTAGCCCAATTCAGACCATCCAGCACACCATAGCCCTTTTGAGCACACTTCAGCCCACTTCAGACCAGCCCAGCACACTTTAGACCACTTCAGCCTAGTTTATCCCAATTCACATCTGTCCAGAACACTTTGTCACAGTTAAGCCCAATTCAGACCAGTCCTGCCCACTTTAGCCCAACGCAGCCCAGCCCACTACAGTTTAGCCCACTTTAGCCCTTCCCAGACCAACGTAGCGTACTTTAGGCCAGCTCAGTCCAGCCCAGTTTAGCCCAATCCATCTTATCCCTGCCCAAGTTAACCCAGTTCAGCCCACTTTACAGCCCAGCCCACTGCAGCTCAGCGCAGACAAGCTGAGCCCAATTAGGCCCACTTTAGCACAGTTCAGCCTGGTTTAGCACAGCCCAGCCAAGACATGATCAGCCACTTCAAGCCACTTTACCTCAGTTCAGCCCAGTTCAGCCCAGCCCAGCAAAATTTACTCCAATTCGGCCCAGTCCAGTCACTTTCAGACAAGCTCAGATCTCTCTAACCCAGTGAAGCCCCCTTCAGCCCACTTCAGCCACTCCAGCACCGTTCAGCCCAGTTTGGCCCACTTCAGGAGAGTTTAGACCACTTTGGCCCACTTCAGACCAGTCCAGCCCAGTTTAGCCCACTTCAGCACAGTTTAGCCTTGTCCAGCCCAGCAGAGCCCAGCCCACCCTCGCTTGCTACAGGCAAAACGGCTCGTTTGCTACACAGCATGGCTTGGCACTACTTTGGCCCAATTCAGACCAGTCCAGCCCACTTTAGCTCAGTCCGGTGCAATTAAGCCCACCCAAGAACAGTTTAGCCCAGTCCAGCACATTTTGGCCCACTTCAGACCTCTCCAGACCACTTTAGCCCAGCACAGCCCAGTTTAGCCCAGTGCGCACCAGTCCAGCCCAGCTTATCTCACTTCAGACACTTTACCCCACTTCAGTCCAGGCCACATTAGCCCTGTCCAGCCCATTCCAGCTCACCCCAGCCCCTTCAGCCCACTTCAGCCCAGCGCAGCCAGCTTTAGCAAGGTCCGTTCCACTTTAGCCCAGCCCAGCCCACTTTAGCCCACTTCAGACCAGTTTTGCCCTGGCCAGACCAACTTAGCTCAGCCCAGCCCAGTTCAGACCTGTCCCAACCAATTTAGCACAGTTCTGCAGCGTTTAGCCCAATTCAGACCATCCAGCACACCATAGCCCTTTTGAGCACACTTCAGCCCACTTCAGACCAGCCCAGCACACTTTAGACCACTTCAGCCTAGTTTATCCCAATTCACATCTATCCAGAACACTTTGTCACAGTTAAGCCCAATTCAGACCAGTCCAGCCCACTTTAGCCCAACGCAGCCCAGCCCACTACAGTTTAGCCCACTTTAGCCCTTCCCAGACCAACGTAGCGTACTTTAGGCCAGCTCAGTCCAGCCCAGTTTAGCCCAATCCATCTTATCCCTGCCCAATTTAACCCAGTTCAGCCCACTTTACAGCCCAGCCCACTGCAGCTCAGCGCAGACAAGCTGAGCCCAATTAGGCCCACTTTAGCACAGTTCAGCCTGGTTTAGCACAGCCCAGCCACGACATGATCAGCCACTTCAAGCCACTTTACCTCAGTTCAGCCCAGTTCAGCCCAGCCCAGCAAAATTTACTCCAATTCGGCCCAGTCCAGTCACTTTCAGACAAGCTCAGATCTGTCTAACCCAGTGAAGCCCCCTTCAGCCCACTTCAGCCACTCCAGCACCGTTCAGCCCAGTTTGGCCCACTTCAGGAGAGTTTAGACCACTTTGGCCCACTTCAGACCAGTCCAGCCCACTTTAGCCCACTTCAACACAGTTTAGCCTTGTCCAGCCCAGCAGAGCCCAGCCCACCCTCGCTTGCTACAGGCAAAACGGCTCGTTTGCTACACAGCATGGCTTGGCACTACTTTGACCCAATTCAGACCAGTCCAGCCCACTTCGGCTCAGTCCGGTGCAATTAAGCCCACCCAAGAACAGTTTAGCCCAGTCCAGCACATTTTGGCCCACTTCAGACCTCTCCAGACCACTTTAGCCCAGCACAGCCCAGTTTAGCCCAGTGCGCACCAGTCCAGCCCAGCTTATCTCACTTCAGACACTTTACCCCACTTCAGTCCAGGCCACATTAGCCCTGTCCAGCCCATTCCAGCTCACCCCAGCCCCTTCAGCCCACTTCAGCCCAGCGCAGCCAGCTTTAGCAAGGTCCGTTCCACTTTAGCCCAGTCCAGCCCACTTTAGCCCACTTCAGACCAGTTTTGCCCTGGCCAGACCAACTTAGCTCAGCCCAGCCCAGTTCAGACCTGTCCCAACCAATTTAGCACTGTTCTGCAGCGTTTAGCCCAATTCAGACCATCCAGCACACCATAGCCCTTTTGAGCACACTTCAGCCCACTTCAGACCAGCCCAGCACACTTTAGACCAGTTCAGCCTAGTTTATCCCAATTCACATCTATCCAGAACACTTTGTCACAGTTCAGCCCTATTCAGACCAGTCCAGCCCACTTTAGCCCAACGCAGCCCAGCCCACTACATTTTAGCCCACTTTAGCCCTTCCCAGCCCAACGTAGCGTACTTTAGGCCAGCTCAGTCCAGCCCAGTTTAGCCCAATCCATCTTATCCCTGCCCAATTTAACCCAGTTCAGCCCACTTTACAGCCCAGCCCACTGCAGCTCAGCGCAGACAAGCTGAGCCCAATTAGGCCCACTTTAGCACAGTTCAGCCCGGTTTAGCACAGCCCAGCCCAGCCAGGACATGATCAGCCACTTCAAGCCAGTTTACCTCAGTTCAGCCCAGTTCAGCCCAGCCCAGCAAAATTTACTCCAATTCGGCCCAGTCCAGTCACTTTCAGACAAGCTCAGATCTGTCTAACCCAGTGAAGCCCCCTTCAGCCCACTTCAGCCACTCCAGCACCGTTCAGCCCAGTTTGGCCCACTTCAGGAGAGTTTAGACCACTTTGGCCCACTTCAGACCAGTCCAGCCCAGTTTAGCCCACTTCAGCACAGTTTAGCCTTGTCCAGCCCAGCAGAGCCCAGCCCACCCTCGCTTGCTACAGGCAAAACGGCTCGTTTGCTACACAGCATGGCTTGGCACTACTTTGACCCAATTCAGACCAGTCCAGCCCACTTTAGCTCAGTCCGGTGCAATTAAGCCCACCCAAGAACAGTTTAGCCCAGTCCAGCACATTTTGGCCCACTTCAGACCTCTCCAGACCACTTTAGCCCTGCACAGCCCAGTTTAGCCCAGTGCGCACCAGTCCAGCCCAGCTTATCTCACTTCAGACACTTTACCCCACTTCAGTCCAGGCCACATTAGCCCTGTCCAGCCCATTCCAGCTCACCCCAGCCCCTTCAGCCCACTTCAGCCCAGCGCAGCCAGCTTTAGCAAGGTCCGTTCCACTTTAGCCCAGCCCAGCCCACTTTAGCCCACTTCAGACCAGTTTTGCCCTGGCCAGACCAACTTAGCTCAGCCCAGCCCAGTTCAGACCTGTCCCAACCAATTTAGCACAGTTCTGCAGCGTTTAGCTCAATTCAGACCATCCAGCACACCATAGCCCTTTTGAGCACACTTCAGCCCACTTCAGACCAGCCCAGCACACTTTAGACCACTTCAGCCTAGTTTATCCCAATTCACATCTATCCAGAACACTTTGTCACAGTTAAGCCCTATTCAGACCAGTCCAGCCCACTTTAGCCCAACGCAGCCCAGCCCACTACAGTTTAGCCCACTTTAGCCCTTCCCAGACCAACGTAGCGTACTTTAGGCCAGCTCAGTCCAGCCCAGTTTAGCCCAATCCATCTTATCCCTGCCCAATTTAACCCAGTTCAGCCCACTTTACAGCCCAGCCCACTGCAGCTCAGCGCAGACAAGCTGAGCCCAATTAGGCCCACTTTAGCACAGTTCAGCCCGGTTTAGCACAGCCCAGCCCAGCCAAAACATGATCAGCCACTTCAAGCCAGTTTACCTCAGTTCAGCCCAGTTCAGCCCAGCCCAGCAAAATTTACTCCAATTCGGCCCAGTCCAGTCACTTTCAGACAAGCTCAGATCTGTCTAACCCAGTGAAGCCCCCTTCAGCCCACTTCAGCCACTCCAGCACCGTTCAGCCCAGTTTGGCCCACTTCAGGAGAGTTTAGACCACTTTGGCCCACTTCAGACCAGTCCAGCCCAGTTTAGCCCACTTCAACACAGTTTAGCCTTGTCCAGCCCAGCAGAGCCCAGCCCACCCTCGCTTGCTACAGGCAAAACGGCTCGTTTGCTACACAGCATGGCTTGGCACAACTTTGGCCCAATTCAGACCAGTCCAGCCCACTTCGGCTCAGTCCGGTGCAATTAAGCCCACCCAAGAACAGTTTAGCCCAGTCCAGCACATTTTGGCCCACTTCAGACCTCTCCAGACCACTTTAGCCCAGCACAGCCCAGTTTAGCCCAGTGCGCACCAGTCCAGCCCAGCTTATCTCACTTCAGACACTTTACCCCACTTCAGTCCAGGCCACATTAGCCCTGTCCAGCCCATTCCAGCTCACCCCAGCCCCTTCAGCCCACTTCAGCCCAGCGCAGCCAGCTTTAGCAAGGTCCGTTCCACTTTAGCCCAGTCCAGCCCACTTTAGCCCACTTCAGACCAGTTTTGCCCTGGCCAGACCAACTTAGCTCAGCCCAGCCCAGTTCAGACCTGTCCCAACCAATTTAGCACAGTTCTGCAGCGTTTAGCCCAATTCAGACCATCCAGCACACCATAGCCCTTTTGAGCACACTTCAGCCCACTTCAGACCAGCCCAGCACACTTTAGACCAGTTCAGCCTAGTTTATCCCAATTCACATCTATCCAGAACACTTTGTCACAGTTCAGCCCAATTCAGACCAGTCCAGCCCACTTTAGCCCAACGCAGCCCAGCCCACTACATTTTAGCCCACTTTAGCCCTTCCCAGCCCAACGTAGCGTACTTTAGGCCAGCTCAGTCCAGCCCAGTTTAGCCCAATCCATCTTATCCCTGCCCAATTTAACCCAGTTCAGCCCACTTTACAGCCCAGCCCACTGCAGCTCAGCGCAGACAAGCTGAGCCCAATTAGGCCCACTTTAGCACAGTTCAGCCCGGTTTAGCACAGCCCAGCCCAGCCAAGACATGATCAGCCACTTCAAGCCAGTTTACCTCAGTTCAGCCCAGTTCAGCCCAGCCCAGCAAAATTTACTCCAATTCGGCCCAGTCCAGTCACTTTCAGACAAGCTCAGATCTGTCTAACCCAGTGAAGCCCCCTTCAGCCCACTTCAGCCACTCCAGCACCGTTCAGCCCAGTTTGGCCCACTTCAGGAGAGTTTAGACCACTTTGGCCCACTTCAGACCAGTCCAGCCCACTTTAGCCCACTTCAGCACAGTTTAGCCTTGTCCAGCCCAGCAGAGCCCAGCCCACCCTCGCTTGCTACAGGCAAAACGGCTCGTTTGCTACACAGCATGGCTTGGCACTACTTTGACCCAATTCAGACCAGTCCAGCCCACTTTAGCTCAGTCCGGTGCAATTAAGCCCACCCAAGAACAGTTTAGCCCAGTCCAGCACATTTTGGCCCACTTCAGACCTCTCCAGACCACTTTAGCCCTGCACAGCCCAGTTTAGCCCAGTGCGCACCAGTCCAGCCCAGCTTATCTCACTTCAGACACTTTACCCCACTTCAGTCCAGGCCACATTAGCCCTGTCCAGCCCATTCCAGCTCACCCCAGCCCCTTCAGCCCACTTCAGCCCAGCGCAGCCAGCTTTAGCAAGGTCCGTTCCACTTTAGCCCAGCCCAGCCCACTTTAGCCCACTTCAGACCAGTTTTGCCCTGGCCAGACCAACTTAGCTCAGCCCAGCCCAGTTCAGACCTGTCCCAACCAATTTAGCACAGTTCTGCAGCGTTTAGCTCAATTCAGACCATCCAGCACACCATAGCCCTTTTGAGCACACTTCAGCCCACTTCAGACCAGCCCAGCACACTTTAGACCACTTCAGCCTAGTTTATCCCAATTCACATCTATCCAGAACACTTTGTCACAGTTAAGCCCTATTCAGACCAGTCCAGCCCACTTTAGCCCAACGCAGCCCAGCCCACTACAGTTTAGCCCACTTTAGCCCTTCCCAGACCAACGTAGCGTACTTTAGGCCAGCTCAGTCCAGCCCAGTTTAGCCCAATCCATCTTATCCCTGCCCAATTTAACCCAGTTCAGCCCACTTTACAGCCCAGCCCACTGCAGCTCAGCGCAGACAAGCTGAGCCCAATTAGGCCCACTTTAGCACAGTTCAGCCCGGTTTAGCACAGCCCAGCCCAGCCAAAACATGATCAGCCACTTCAAGCCAGTTTACCTCAGTTCAGCCCAGTTCAGCCCAGCCCAGCAAAATTTACTCCAATTCGGCCCAGTCCAGTCACTTTCAGACAAGCTCAGATCTGTCTAACCCAGTGAAGCCCCCTTCAGCCCACTTCAGCCACTCCAGCACCGTTCAGCCCAGTTTGGCCCACTTCAGGAGAGTTTAGACCACTTTGGCCCACTTCAGACCAGTCCAGCCCAGTTTAGCCCACTTCAACACAGTTTAGCCTTGTCCAGCCCAGCAGAGCCCAGCCCACCCTCGCTTGCTACAGGCAAAACGGCTCGTTTGCTACACAGCATGGCTTGGCACAACTTTGGCCCAATTCAGACCAGTCCAGCCCACTTCGGCTCAGTCCGGTGCAATTAAGCCCACCCAAGAACAGTTTAGCCCAGTCCAGCACATTTTGGCCCACTTCAGACCTCTCCAGACCACTTTAGCCCAGCACAGCCCAGTTTAGCCCAGTGCGCACCAGTCCAGCCCAGCTTATCTCACTTCAGACACTTTACCCCACTTCAGTCCAGGCCACATTAGCCCTGTCCAGCCCATTCCAGCTCACCCCAGCCCCTTCAGCCCACTTCAGCCCAGCGCAGCCAGCTTTAGCAAGGTCCGTTCCACTTTAGCCCAGTCCAGCCCACTTTAGCCCACTTCAGACCAGTTTTGCCCTGGCCAGACCAACTTAGCTCAGCCCAGCCCAGTTCAGACCTGTCCCAACCAATTTAGCACAGTTCTGCAGCGTTTAGCCCAATTCAGACCATCCAGCACACCATAGCCCTTTTGAGCACACTTCAGCCCACTTCAGACCAGCCCAGCACACTTTAGACCAGTTCAGCCTAGTTTATCCCAATTCACATCTATCCAGAACACTTTGTCACAGTTCAGCCCAATTCAGACCAGTCCAGCCCACTTTAGCCCAACGCAGCCCAGCCCACTACATTTTAGCCCACTTTAGCCCTTCCCAGCCCAACGTAGCGTACTTTAGGCCAGCTCAGTCCAGCCCAGTTTAGCCCAATCCATCTTATCCCTGCCCAATTTAACCCAGTTCAGCCCACTTTACAGCCCAGCCCACTGCAGCTCAGCGCAGACAAGCTGAGCCCAATTAGGCCCACTTTAGCACAGTTCAGCCCGGTTTAGCACAGCCCAGCCCAGCCAAGACATGATCAGCCACTTCAAGCCAGTTTACCTCAGTTCAGCCCAGTTCAGCCCAGCCCAGCAAAATTTACTCCAATTCGGCCCAGTCCAGTCACTTTCAGACAAGCTCAGATCTGTCTAACCCAGTGAAGCCCCCTTCAGCCCACTTCAGCCACTCCAGCACCGTTCAGCCCAGTTTGGCCCACTTCAGGAGAGTTTAGACCACTTTGGCCCACTTCAGACCAGTCCAGCCCACTTTAGCCCACTTCAGCACAGTTTAGCCTTGTCCAGCCCAGCAGAGCCCAGCCCACCCTCGCTTGCTACAGGCAAAACGGCTCGTTTGCTACACAGCATGGCTTGGCACTACTTTGGCCCAATTCAGACCAGTCCAGCCCACTTTAGCTCAGTCCGGTGCAATTAAGCCCACCCAAGAACAGTTTAGCCCAGTCCAGCACATTTTGGCCCACTTCAGACCTCTCCAGACCACTTTAGCCCAGCACAGCCCAGTTTAGCCCAGTGCGCACCAGTCCAGCCCAGCTTATCTCACTTCAGACACTTTACCCCACTTCAGTCCAGGCCACATTAGCCCTGTCCAGCCCATTCCAGCTCACCCCAGCCCCTTCAGCCCACTTCAGCCCAGCGCAGCCAGCTTTAGCAAGGTCCGTTCCACTTTAGCCCAGCCCAGCCCACTTTAGCCCACTTCAGACCAGTTTTGCCCTGGCCAGACCAACTTAGCTCAGCCCAGCCCAGTTCAGACCTGTCCCAACCAATTTAGCACAGTTCTGCAGCGTTTAGCCCAATTCAGACCATCCAGCACACCATAGCCCTTTTGAGCACACTTCAGCCCACTTCAGACCAGCCCAGCACACTTTAGACCAGTTCAGCCTAGTTTATCCCAATTCACATCTATCCAGAACACTATGTCACAGTTAAGCCCAATTCAGACCAGTCCTGCCCACTTTAGCCCAACGCAGCCCAGCCCACTACAGTTTAGCCCACTTTAGCCCTTCCCAGACCAACGTAGCGTACTTTAGGCCAGCTCAGTCCAGCCCAGTTTAGCCCAATCCATCTTATCCCTGCCCAATTTAACCCAGTTCAGCCCACTTTACAGCCCAGCCCACTGCAGCTCAGCGCAGACAAGCTGAGCCCAATTAGGCCCACTTTAGCACAGTTCAGCCTGGTTTAGCACAGCCCAGCCAAGACATGATCAGCCACTTCAAGCCAGTTTACCTCAGTTCAGCCCAGTTCAGCCCAGCCCAGCAAAATTTACTCCAATTCGGCCCAGTCCAGTCACTTTCAGACAAGCTCAGATCTGTCGAACCCAGTGAAGCCCCCTGCAGCCCACTTCAGCCACTCCAGCCCCGTTCAGCCCAGTTTGGCCCACTTCATGAGAGTTTAGACCACTTTGGCCCACTTCAGACCAGTCCAGCCCAGTTTAGCCCACTTCAACACAGTTTAGCCTTGTCCAGCCCAGCAGAGCCCAGCCCACCCTCGCTTGCTACAGGCAAAACGGCTCGTTTGCTACACAGCATGGCTTGGCACAACTTTGGCCCAATTCAGACCAGTCCAGCCCACTTCGGCTCAGTCCGGTGCAATTAAGCCCACCCAAGAACAGTTTAGCCCAGTCCAGCACATTTTGGCCCACTTCAGACCTCTCCAGACCACTTTAGCCCAGCACAGCCCAGTTTAGCCCAGTGCGCACCAGTCCAGCCCAGCTTATCTCACTTCAGACACTTTACCCCACTTCAGTCCAGGCCACATTAGCCCTGTCCAGCCCATTCCAGCTCACCCCAGCCCCTTCAGCCCACTTCAGCCCAGCGCAGCCAGCTTTAGCAAGGTCCGTTCCACTTTAGCCCAGTCCAGCCCACTTTAGCCCACTTCAGACCAGTTTTGCCCTGGCCAGACCAACTTAGCTCAGCCCAGCCCAGTTCAGACCTGTCCCAACCAATTTAGCACTGTTCTGCAGCGTTTAGCCCAATTCAGACCATCCAGCACACCATAGCCCTTTTGAGCACACTTCAGCCCACTTCAGACCAGCCCAGCACACTTTAGACCAGTTCAGCCTAGTTTATCCCAATTCACATCTATCCAGAACACTTTGTCACAGTTCAGCCCAATTCAGACCAGTCCAGCCCACTTTAGCCCAACGCAGCCCAGCCCACTACAGTTTAGCCCACTTTAGCCCTTCCCAGCCCAACGTAGCGTACTTTAGGCCAGCTCAGTCCAGCCCAGTTTAGCCCAATCCATCTTATCCCTGCCCAATTTAACCAGTTCAGCCCACTTTACAGCCCAGCCCACTGCAGCTCAGCGCAGACAAGCTGAGCCCCAATTAGGCCCACTTTAGCACAGTTCAGCCGTTTAGCACAGCCCAGCCCAGCCAAGACATGATCAGCCACTTCAAGCCAGTTTACCTCAGTTCAGCCCAGTTCAGCCCAGCCCAGCAAAATTTACTCCAATTCGGCCCAGTCCAGTCACTTTCAGACAAGCTCAGATCTGTCTAACCCAGTGAAGCCCCCTTCAGCCCACTTCAGCCACTCCAGCACCGTTCAGCCCAGTTTGGCCCACTTCAGGAGAGTTTAGACCACTTTGGCCCACTTCAGACCAGTCCAGCCCAGTTTAGCCCACTTCAGCACAGTTTAGCCTTGTCCAGCCCAGCAGAGCCCAGCCCACCCTCGCTTGCTACAGGCAAAACGGCTCGTTTGCTACACAGCATGGCTTGGCACTACTTTGGCCCAATTCAGACCAGTCCAGCCCACTTTAGCTCAGTCCGGTGCAATTAAGCCCACCCAAGAACATTTTAGCCCAGTCCAGCACATTTTGGCCCACTTCAGACCTCTCCAGACCACTTTAGCCCAGCACAGCCCAGTTTAGCCCAGTGCGCACCAGTCCAGCCCAGCTTATCTCACTTCAGACACTTTACCCCACTTCAGTCCAGGCCACATTAGCCCTGTCCAGCCCATTCCAGCTCACCCCAGCCCCTTCAGCCCACTTCAGCCCAGCGCAGCCAGCTTTAGCAAGGTCCGTTCCACTTTAGCCCAGCCCAGCCCACTTTAGCCCACTTCAGACCAGTTTTGCCCTGGCCAGACCAACTTAGCTCAGCCCAGCCCAGTTCAGACCTGTCCCAACCAATTTAGCACAGTTCTGCAGCGTTTAGCCCAATTCAGACCATCCAGCACACCATAGCCCTTTTGAGCACACTTCAGCCCACTTCAGACCAGCCCAGCACACTTTAGACCAGTTCAGCCTAGTTTATCCCAATTCACATCTATCCAGAACACTTTGTCACAGTTAAGCCCAATTCAGACCAGTCCTGCCCACTTTAGCCCAACGCAGCCCAGCCCACTACAGTTTAGCCCACTTTAGCCCTTCCCAGACCAACGTAGCGTACTTTAGGCCAGCTCAGTCCAGCCCAGTTTAGCCCAATCCATCTTATCCCTGCCCAATTTAACCCAGTTCAGCCCACTTTACAGCCCAGCCCACTGCAGCTCAGCGCAGACAAGCTGAGCCCAATTAGGCCCACTTTAGCACAGTTCAGCCTGCTTTAGCACAGCCCAGCCAAGACATGATCAGCCACTTCAAGCCAGTTTACCTCAGTTCAGCCCAGTTCAGCCCAGCCCAGCAAAATTTACTCCAATTCGGCCCAGTCCAGTCACTTTCAGACAAGCTCAGATCTGTCTAACCCAGTGAAGCCCCCTTCAGCCCACTTCAGCCACTCCAGCACCGTTCAGCCCAGTTTGGCCCACTTCAGGAGAGTTTAGACCACTTTGGCCCACTTCAGACCAGTCCAGCCCACTTTAGCCCACTTCAGCACAGTTTAGCCTTGTCCAGCCCAGCAGAGCCCAGCCCACCCTCGCTTGCTACAGGCAAAACGGCTCATTTGCTACACAGCATGGCTTGGCACTACTTTGACCCACTTCAGACCAGTCCAGCCCACTTTAGCTCAGTCTGGTGCAATTAAGCCCACCCAAGAACAGTTTAGCCCAGTCCAGCACATTTTGGCCCACTTCAGACCTCTCCAGACCACTTTAGCCCTGCACAGCCCAGTTTAGCCCAGTGCACACCAGTCCAGCCCAGCTTATCTCACTTCAGACACTTTACCCCACTTCAGTCCAGGCCACATTAGCCCTGTCCAGCCCATTCCAGCTCACCCCAGCCCCTTCAGCCCACTTCAGCCCAGCGCAGCCAGCTTTAGCAAGGTCAGTTCCACTTTAGCCCAGCCCAGCCCACTTTAGCCCACTTCAGACCAGATTTGCCCTGGCCTGACCAACTTAGCTCAGCCCAGCCCAGTTCAGACCTGTCCCAACCAATTTAGCACTGTTCTGCAGCGTTTAGCCCAATTCAGACCATCCAGCACACCATAGCCCTTTTGAGCACACTTCAGCTCACTTCAGACCAGCCCAGCACACTTTAGACCAGTTCAGCCTAGTTTATCCAAATTCACATCTATCCAGAACACTTTGTCACAGTTAAGCCCAATTCAGGCCAGTCCAGCCCACTTTAGCCCAACGCAGCCCAGCCCACTACAGTTTAGCCCACTTTAGCCCTTCCCAGACCAACGTAGCGTACTTTAGGCCAGCTCAGTCCAGCCCAGTTTAGCCCAATCCATCTTATCCCTGCCCAATTTAACCCAGTTCAGCCCACTTTACAGCCCAGCCCACTGCAGCTCAGCGCAGACAAGCTGAGCCCAATTAGGCCCAGTTTAGCACAGTTCAGCCCGGTTTAGCACAACCCAGCCCAGCCAAGACATGATAAGCCACTTAAAGCCACTTTACCTCAGTTCAGCCCAGTTCAGCCCAGCCCAGCAAAATTTACTCCAATTCGGCCCAGTCCAGTCACTTTCAGACAAGCTCAGATCTGTCTAACCCAGTGAAGCCCCCTTCAGCCCACTTCAGCCACTCCAGCACCGTTCAGCCCAGTTTGGCCCACTTCAGGAGAGTTTAGACCACTTTGGCCCACTTCAGACCAGTCCAGCCCACTTTAGCCCACTTCAGCACAGTTTAGCCTTGTCCAGCCCAGCAGAGCCCAGCCCACCCTCGCTTGCTACAGGCAAAACGGCTCGTTTGCTACACAGCATGGCTTGGCACTACTTTGGCCCAATTCAGACCAGTCCAGCCCACTTTAGCTCAGTCCGGTGCAATTAAGCCCACCCAAGAACAGTTTAGCCCAGTCCAGCACATTTTGGCCCACTTCAGACCTCTCCAGACCACTTTAGCCCAGCACAGCCCTGTTTAGCCCAGTGCGCACCAGTCCAGCCCAGCTTATCTCACTTCAGACACTTTACCCCACTTCAGTCCAGGCCACATTAGCCCTGTCCAGCCCATTCCAGCTCACCCCAGCCCCTTCAGCCCACTTCAGCCCAGCGCAGCCAGCTTTAGCAAGGTCCGTTCCACTTTAGCCCAGCCCAGCCCACTTTAGCCCACTTCAGACCAGTTTTGCCCTGGCCAGACCAACTTAGCTCAGCCCAGCCCAGTTCAGACCTGTCCCAACCAATTTAGCACAGTTCTGCAGCGTTTAGCCCAATTCAGACCATCCAGCACACCATAGCCCTTTTGAGCACACTTCAGCCCACTTCAGACCAGCCCAGCACACTTTAGACCAGTTCAGCCTAGTTTATCCCAATTCACATCTATCCAGAACACTTTGTCGCAGTTAAGCCCTATTCAGACCAGTCCAGCCCACTTTAGCCCAACGCAGCCCAGCCCACTACAGTTTAGCCCACTTTAGCCCTTCCCAGACCAACGTAGCGTACTTTAGGCCAGCTCAGTCCAGCCCAGTTTAGCCCAATCCATCTTATCCCTGCCCAATTTAACCCAGTTCAGCCCACTTTACAGCCCAGCCCACTGCAGCTCAGCGCAGACAAGCTGAGCCCAATTAGGCCCACTTTAGCACAGTTCAGCCTGCTTTAGCACAGCCCAGCCCAGCCAAGACATGATCAGCCACTTCAAGCCAGTTTACCTCAGTTCAGCCCAGTTCAGCCCAGCCCAGCAAAATTTACTCCAATTCGGCCCAGTCCAGTCACTTTCAGACAAGCTCAGATCTGTCTAACCCAGTGAAGCCCCCTTCAGCCCACTTCAGCCACTCCAGCACCGTTCAGCCCAGTTTGGCCCACTTCAGGAGAGTTTAGACCACTTTGGCCCACTTCAGACCAGTCCAGCCCACTTTAGCCCACTTCAGCACAGTTTAGCCTTGTCCAGCCCAGCAGAGCCCAGCCCACCCTCGCTTGCTACAGGCAAAACGGCTCGTTTGCTACACAGCATGGCTTGGCACTACTTTGGCCCAATTCAGACCAGTCCAGCCCACTTTAGCTCAGTCTGGTGCAATTAAGCCCACCCAAGAACAGTTTAGCCCAGTCCAGCACATTTTGGCCCACTTCAGACCTCTCCAGACCACTTTAGCCCTGCACAGCCCAGTTTAGCCCAGTGCACACCAGTCCAGCCCAGCTTATCTCACTTCAGACACTTTACCCCACTTCAGTCCAGGCCACATTAGCCCTGTCCAGCCCATTCCAGCTCACCCCAGCCCCTTCAGCCCACTTCAGCCCAGCGCAGCCAGCTTTAGCAAGGTCCGTTCCACTTTAGCCCAGCCCAGCCCACTTTAGCCCACTTCAGACCAGTTTTGCCCTGGCCAGACCAACTTAGCTCAGCCCAGCCCAGTTCAGACCTGTCCCAACCAATTTAGCACAGTTCTGCAGCGTTTAGCCCAATTCAGACCATCCAGCACACCATAGCCCTTTTGAGCACACTTCAGCCCACTTCAGACCAGCCCAGCACACTTTAGACCAGTTCAGCCTAGTTTATCCCAATTCACATCTATCCAGAACACTTTGTCACAGTTAAGCCCAATTCAGACCAGTCCAGCCCACTTTAGCCCAACGCAGCCCAGCCCACTACAGTTTAGCCCACTTTAGCCCTTCCCAGACCAACGTAGCGTACTTTAGGCCAGCTCAGTCCAGCCCAGTTTAGCCCAGTCCATCTTATCCCTGCCCAATTTAACCCAGTTCAGCCCACTTTACAGCCCAGCCCACTGCAGCTCAGCGCAGACAAGCTGAGCCCAATTAGGCCCACTTTAGCACAGTTCAGCCTGGTTTAGCACAGCCCAGCCAAGACATGATCAGCCACTTCAAGCCACTTTACCTCAGTTCAGCCCAGTTCAGCCCAGCCCAGCAAAATTTACTCCAATTCGGCCCAGTCCAGTCACTTTCAGACAAGCTCAGATCTGTCTAACCCAGTGAAGCCCCCTTCAGCCCACTTCAGCCACTCCAGCACCGTTCAGCCCAGTTTGGCCCACTTCAGGAGAGTTTAGACCACTTTGGCCCACTTCAGACCAGTCCAGCCCACTTTAGCCCACTTCAGCACAGTTTAGCCTTGTCCAGCCCAGCAGAGCTCAGCCCACCCTCGCTTGCTACAGGCAAAACGGCTCGTTTGCTACACAGCATGGCTTGGCACTACTTTGACCCAATTCAGACCAGTCCAGCCCACTTTAGCTCAGTCCGGTGCAATTAAGCCCACCCAAGAACAGTTTAGCCCAGTCCAGCACATTTTGGCCCACTTCAGACCTCTCCAGACCACTTTAGCCCAGCACAGCCCAGTTTAGCCCAGTGCGCACCAGTCCAGCCCAGCTTATCTCACTTCAGACACTTTACCCCACTTCAGTCCAGGCCACATTAGCCCTGTCCAGCCCATTCCAGCTCACCCCAGCCCCTTCAGCCCACTTCAGCCCAGCGCAGCCAGCTTTAGCAAGGTCCGTTCCACTTTAGCCCAGTCCAGCCCACTTTAGCCCACTTCAGACCAGTTTTGCCCTGGCCAGACCAACTTAGCTCAGCCCAGCCCAGTTCAGACCTGTCCCAACCAATTTAGCACAGTTCTGCAGCGTTTAGCCCAATTCAGTCCATCCAGCACACCATAGCCCTTTTGAGCACACTTCAGCCCACTTCAGACCAGCCCAGCACACTTTAGACCAGTTCAGCCTAGTTTATCCCAATTCACATCTATCCAGAACACTTTGTCACAGTTAAGCCCAATTCAGACCAGTCCAGCCCACTTTAGCCCAACGCAGCCCAGCCCACTACAGTTTAGCCCACTTTAGCCCTTCCCAGACCAACGTAGCGTACTTTAGGCCAGCTCAGTCCAGC
The DNA here is from genome assembly GCF_037157495.1 of Lathamus discolor. Taxonomy (NCBI): domain Eukaryota; kingdom Metazoa; phylum Chordata; class Aves; order Psittaciformes; family Psittacidae; genus Lathamus; species Lathamus discolor. The sequence continues at coordinate 112,231,546 of NC_088909.1, read as the reverse complement.
CCAGTTTAGCCCAGTCCATCTTATCCCTGCCCAATTTAACCCAGTTCAGCCCACTTTACAGCCCAGCCCACTGCAGCTCAGCGCAGACAAGCTGAGCCCAATTAGGCCCACTTTAGCACAGTTCAGCCTGGTTTAGCACAGCCCAGCCAAGACATGATCAGCCACTTCAAGCCACTTTACCTCAGTTCAGCCCAGTTCAGCCCAGCCCAGCAAAATTTACTCCAATTCGGCCCAGTCCAGTCACTTTCAGACAAGCTCAGATCTGTTGAACCCAGTGAAGCCCCCTGCAGCCCACTTCAGCCACTCCAGCACCGTTCAGCCCAGTTTGGCCCACTTCAGGAGAGTTTAGACCACTTTGGCCCACCTCAGACCAGTCCAGCCCAGTTTAGCCCACTTCAACACAGTTTAGCCTTGTCCAGCCCAGCAGAGCCCAGCCCACCCTCGCTTGCTACAGGCAAAACGGCTCGTTTGCTACACAGCATGGCTTGGCACTGCTTTGACCCAATTCAGACCAGTCCAGCCCACTTTAGCTCAGTCCAGTGCAATTAAGCCCACCCAAGAACAGTTTAGCCCAGTCCAGCACATTTTGGCCCACTTCAGACCTCTCCAGACCACTTTAGCCCAGCACAGCCCAGTTTAGCCCAGTGCACACCAGTCCAGCCCAGCTTATCTCACTTCAGACACTTTACCCCACTTCAGTCCAGGCCCCATTAGCCCTGTCCAGCCCATTCCAGCTCACCCCAGCCCCTTCAGCCCACTTCAGCCCAGCGCAGCCAGCTTTAGCAAGGTCCGTTCCACTTTAGCCCAGCCCAGCCCACTTCAGACCAGTTTTGCCCTGGCCAGACCAACTTAGCTCAGCCCAGCCCAGTTCAGACCTGTCCCAACCAATTTAGCACAGTTCTGCAGCGTTTAGCCCAATTCAGTCCATCCAGCACACCATAGCCCTTTTGAGCACACTTCAGCCCACTTCAGACCAGCCCAGCACACTTTAGACCACTTCAGCCTAGTTTATCCCAGTTCACATCTATCCAGAACACTTTGTCACAGTTAAGCCCAATTCAGACCAGTCCAGCCCACTTTAGCCCAACGCAGCCCAGCCCACTACAGTTTAGCCCACTTTAGCCCTTCCCAGACCAACGTAGCGTACTTTAGGCCAGCTCAGTCCAGCCCAGTTTAGCCCAATCCATCTTATCCCTGCCCAATTTAACCCAGTTCAGCCCACTTTACAGCCCAGCCCACTGCAGCTCAGCGCAGACAAGCTGAGCCCAATTAGGCCCACTTTAGCACAGTTCAGCCTGGTTTAGCACAGCCCAGCCAAGACATGATCAGCCACTTCAAGCCACTTTACCTCAGTTCAGCCCAGTTCAGCCCAGCCCAGCAAAATTTACTCCAATTCGGCCCAGTCCAGTCACTTTCAGACAAGCTCAGATCTGTCTAACCCAGTGAAGCCCCCTGCAGCCCACTTCAGCCACTCCAGCACCGTTCAGCCCAGTTTGGCCCACTTCAGGAGAGTTTAGACCACTTTGGCCCACTTCAGACCAGTCCAGCCCACTTTAGCCCACTTCCACACAGTTTAGCCTTGTCCAGCCCAGCAGAGCTCAGCCCACCCTCGCATGCTACAGGCAAAACGGCTCGTTTGCTACACAGCATGGCTTGGCACTACTTTGACCCAATTCAGACCAGTCCAGCCCACTTTAGCTCAGTCCGGTGCAATTAAGCCCACCCAAGAACAGTTTAGCCCAGTCCAGCACATTTTGGCCCACTTCAGACCTCTCCAGACCACTTTAGCCCAGCACAGCCCAGTTTAGCCCAGTGCACACCAGTCCAGCCCAGCTTATCTCACTTCAGACACTTTACCCCACTTCAGTCCAGGCCCCATTAGCCCCGTCCAGCCCATTCCAGCTCACCCCAGCCCCTTCAGCCCACTTCAGCCCAGCGCAGCCAGCTTTAGCAAGGTCCGTTCCACTTTAGCCCAGCCCAGCCCACTTTAGCCCACTTCAGACCAGTTTTGCCCTGGCCAGACCAACTTAGCTCAGCCCAGCCCAGTTCAGACCTGTCCCAACCAATTTAGCACAGTTCTGCAGCGTTTAGCCCAATTCAGACCATCCAGCACACCATAGCCCTTTTGAGCACACTTCAGCCCACTTCAGACCAGCCCAGCACACTTTAGACCAGTTCAGCCTAGTTTATCCCAATTCACATCTATCCAGAACACTTTGTCACAGTTAAGCCCAATTCAGACCAGTCCAGCCCACTTTAGCCCAACGCAGCCCAGCCCACTACAGTTTAGCCCACTTTAGCCCTTCCCAGACCAACGTAGCGTACTTTAGGCCAGCTCAGTCCAGCCCAGTTTAGCCCAGTCCATCTTATCCCTGCCCAATTTAACCCAGTTCAGCCCACTTTACAGCCCAGCCCACTGCAGCTCAGCGCAGACAAGCTGAGCCCAATTAGGCCCACTTTAGCACAGTTCAGCCTGGTTTAGCCCAGCCCAGCCAAGACATGATCAGCCACTTCAAGCCACTTTACCTCAGTTCAGCCCAGTTCAGCCCAGCCCAGCAAAATTTACTCCAATTCGGCCCAGTCCAGTCACTTTCAGACAAGCTCAGATCTGTCTAACCCAGTGAAGCCCCCTTCAGCCCACTTCAGCCACTCCAGCACCGTTCAGCCCAGTTTGGCCCACTTCAGGAGAGTTTAGACCACTTTGGCCCACTTCAGACCAGTCCAGCCCACTTTAGCCCACTTCAGCACAGTTTAGCCTTGTCCAGCCCAGCAGAGCTCAGCCCACCCTCGCTTGCTACAGGCAAAACGGCTCGTTTGCTACACAGCATGGCTTGGCACTACTTTGACCCAATTCAGACCAGTCCAGCCCACTTTAGCTCAGTCCGGTGCAATTAAGCCCACCCAAGAACAGTTTAGCCCAGTCCAGCACATTTTGGCCCACTTCAGACCTCTCCAGACCACTTTAGCCCAGCACAGCCCAGTTTAGCCCAGTGCACACCAGTCCAGCCCAGCTTATCTCACTTCAGACACTTTACCCCACTTCAGTCCAGGCCACATTAGCCCCGTCCAGCCCATTCCAGCTCACCCCAGCCCCTTCAGCCCACTTCAGCCCAGCGCAGCCAGCTTTAGCAAGGTCCGTTCCACTTTAGCCCAGCCCAGCCCACTTTAGCCCACTTCAGACCAGTTTTGCCCTGGCCAGACCAACTTAGCTCAGCCCAGCCCAGTTCAGACCTGTCCCAACCAATTTAGCACAGTTCTGCAGCGTTTAGCCCAATTCAGACCATCCAGCACACCATAGCCCTTTTGAGCACACTTCAGCCCACTTCAGACCAGCCCAGCACACTTTAGACCAGTTCAGCCTAGTTTATCCCAATTCACATCTATCCAGAACACTTTGTCACAGTTAAGCCCAATTCAGACCAGTCCAGCCCACTTTAGCCCAACGCAGCCCAGCCCACTACAGTTTAGCCCACTTTAGCCCTTCCCAGACCAACGTAGCGTACTTTAGGCCAGCTCAGTCCAGCCCAGTTTAGCCCAGTCCATCTTATCCCTGCCCAATTTAACCCAGTTCAGCCCACTTTACAGCCCAGCCCACTGCAGCTCAGCGCAGACAAGCTGAGCCCAATTAGGCCCACTTTAGCACAGTTCAGCCTGGTTTAGCCCAGCCCAGCCAAGACATGATCAGCCACTTCAAGCCACTTTACCTCAGTTCAGCCCAGTTCAGCCCAGCCCAGCAAAATTTACTCCAATTCGGCCAGGTCCAGTCACTTTCAGACAAGCTCAGATCTGTCTAACCCAGTGAAGCCCCCTTCAGCCACTCCAGCCCCGTTCAGCCCAGTTTGGCCCACTTAAGGAGAGTTTAGACCACTTTGGCCCACTTCAGACCAGTCCAGCCCAGTTTAGCCCACTTCAGCACAGTTTAGCCTTGTCCAGCCCAGCAGAGCTCAGCCCACCCTCGCTTGCTACAGGCAAAACGGCTCGTTTGCTACACAGCATGGCTTGGCACTACTTTGACCCAATTCAGACCAGTCCAGCCCACTTTAGCTCAGTCCAGTGCAATTAAGCCCACCCAAGAACAGTTTAGCCCAGTCCAGCACATTTTGGCCCACTTCAGACCTCTCCAGACCACTTTAGCCCAGCACAGCCCAGTTAACCCAGTGCACACCAGTCCAGCCCAGCTTATCTCACTTCAGACACTTTACCCCACTTCAGTCCAGGCCACATTAGCCCTGTCCAGCCCATTCCAGCTCACCCCAGCCCCTTCAGCCCACTTCAGCCCAGCGCAGCCAGCTTTAGCAAGGTCCGTTCCACTTTAGCCCAGCCCAGCCCACTTTAGCCCACTTCAGACCAGTTTTGCCCTGGCCAGACCAACTTAGCTCAGCCCAGCCCAGTTCAGACCTGTCCCAACCAATTTAGCACAGTTCTGCAGCGTTTAGCCCAATTCAGACCATCCAGCACACCATAGCCCTTTTGAGCACACTTCAGCCCACTTCAGACCAGCCCAGCACACTTTAGACCACTTCAGCCTAGTTTATCCCAATTCACATCTATCCAGAACACTTTGTCACAGTTAAGCCCAATTCAGACCAGTCCAGCCCACTTTAGCCCAACGCAGCCCAGCCCACTACAGTTTAGCCCACTTCAGCCCTTCCCAGACCAACGTAGCGTACTTTAGGCCAGCTCAGTCCAGCCCAGTTTAGCCCAATCCATCTTATCCCTGCCCAATTTAACCCAGTTCAGCCCACTTTACAGCCCAGCCCACTGCAGCTCAGCGCAGACAAGCTGAGCCCAATTAGGCCCACTTTAGCACAGTTCAGCCTGGTTTAGCACAGCCCAGCCAAGACATGATCAGCCACTTCAAGCCACTTTACCTCAGTTCAGCCCAGTTCAGCCCAGCCCAGCAAAATTTACTCCAATTCGGCCCAGTCCAGTCACTTTCAGACAAGCTCAGATCTGTCTAACCCAGTGAAGCCCCCTTCAGCCCACTTCAGCCACTCCAGCACCGTTCAGCCCAGTTTGGCCCACTTCAGGAGAGTTTAGACCACTTTGGCCCACTTCAGACCAGTCCAGCCCACTTTAGCCCACTTCAGCACAGTTTAGCCTTGTCCAGCCCAGCAGAGCTCAGCCCACCCTCGCTTGCTACAGCCAAAACGGCTCGTTTGCTACACAGCATGGCTTGGCACTACTTTGACCCAATTCAGACCAGTCCAGCCCACTTTAGCTCAGTCCGGTGCAATTAAGCCCACCCAAGAACAGTTTAGCCCAGTCCAGCACATTTTGGCCCACTTCAGACCTCTCCAGACCACTTTAGCCCAGCACAGCCCAGTTTAGCCCAGTGCACACCAGTCCAGCCCAGCTTATCTCACTTAAGACACTTTACCCCACTTCAGTCCAGGCCACATTAGCCCTGTCCAGCCCATTCCAGCTCACCCCAGCCCCTTCAGCCCACTTCAGCCCAGCGCAGCCAGCTTTAGCAAGGTCCGTTCCACTTTAGCCCAGCCCACTTCAGACCAGTTTTGCCCTGGCCAGACCAACTTAGCTCAGCCCAGCCCAGATCAGACCTGTCCCAACCAATTTAGCACTGTTCTGCAGCGTTTAGCCCAATTCAGACCATCCAGCACACCATAGCCCTCTTGAGCCCACTTCAGCCCACTTCAGGCCAGCCCAGCACACTTTAGACCAGTTCAGCCTAGTTTATCCCAATTCACATCTATCCAGAACACTCTGTCACAGTTAAGCCCAATTCAGACCAGTCCAGCCCACTTTAGCCCAACGCAGCCCAGCCCACTACAGTTTAGCCCACTTTAGCCCTTCCCAGACCAACGTAGCGTACTTTAGGCCAGCTCAGTCCAGCCCAGTTTAGCCCAATCCATCTTATCCCTGCCCAATTTAACCCAGTTCAGCCCACTTTACAGCCCAGCCCACTGCAGCTCAGCGCAGACAAGCTGAGCCCAATTAGGCCCACTTTAGCACAGTTCAGCCTGGTTTAGCCCAGCCCAGCCAAGACATGATCAGCCACTTCAAGCCACTTTACCTCAGTTCAGCCCAGTTCAGCCCAGCCCAGCAAAATTTACTCCAATTCGGCCCAGTCCAGTCACTTTCAGACAAGCTCAGATCTGTCTAACCCAGTGAAGCCCCCTTCAGCCCACTTCAGCCACTCCAGCACCGTTCAGCCCAGTTTGGCCCACTTCAGGAGAGTTTAGACCACTTTGGCCCACTTCAGACCAGTCCAGCCCACTTTAGCCCACTTCAGCACAGTTTAGCCTTGTCCAGCCCAGCAGAGCTCAGCCCACCCTCGCTTGCTACAGGCAAAACGGCTCGTTTGCTACACAGCATGGCTTGGCACTACTTTGACCCAATTCAGACCAGTCCAGCCCACTTTAGCTCAGTCCGGTGCAATTAAGCCCACCCAAGAACAGTTTAGCCCAGTCCAGCACATTTTGGCCCACTTCAGACCTCTCCAGACCACTTTAGCCCAGCACAGCCCAGTTTAGCCCAGTGCACACCAGTCCAGCCCAGCTTATCTCACTTCAGACACTTTACCCCACTTCAGTCCAGGCCACATTAGCCCCGTCCAGCCCATTCCAGCTCACCCCAGCCCCTTCAGCCCACTTCAGCCCAGCGCAGCCAGCTTTAGCAAGGTCCGTTCCACTTTAGCCCAGCCCAGCCCACTTTAGCCCACTTCAGACCAGTTTTGCCCTGGCCAGACCAACTTAGCTCAGCCCAGCCCAGTTCAGACCTGTCCCAACCAATTTAGCACAGTTCTGCAGCGTTTAGCCCAATTCAGACCATCCAGCACACCATAGCCCTTTTGAGCACACTTCAGCCCACTTCAGACCAGCCCAGCACACTTTAGACCAGTTCAGCCTAGTTTATCCCAATTCACATCTATCCAGAACACTTTGTCACAGTTAAGCCCAATTCAGACCAGTCCAGCCCACTTTAGCCCAACGCAGCCCAGCCCACTACAGTTTAGCCCACTTTAGCCCTTCCCAGACCAACGTAGTGTATTTTAGGCCAGCTCAGTCCAGCCCAGTTTAGCCCAGTCCATCTTATCCCTGCCCAATTTAACCCAGTTCAGCCCACTTTACAGCCCAGCCCACTGCAGCTCAGCGCAGACAAGCTGAGCCCAATTAGGCCCACTTTAGCACAGTTCAGCCTGGTTTAGCACAGCCCAGCCAAGACATGATCAGCCACTTCAAGCCACTTTACCTCAGTTCAGCCCAGTTCAGCCCAGCCCAGCAAAATTTACTCCAATTCGGCCCAGTCCAGTCACTTTCAGACAAGCTCAGATCTGTCTAACCCAGTGAAGCCCCCTTCAGCCCACTTCAGCCACTCCAGCACCGTTCAGCCCAGTTTGGCCCACTTCAGGAGAGTTTAGACCACTTTGGCCCACTTCAGACCAGTCCAGCCCACTTTAGCCCACTTCCACACAGTTTAGCCTTGTCCAGCCCAGCAGAGCTCAGCCCACCCTCGCTTGCTACAGGCAAAACGGCTCGTTTGCTACACAGCATGGCTTGGCACTACTTTGACCCAATTCAGACCAGTCCAGCCCACTTTAGCTCAGTCCGGTGCAATTAAGCCCACCCAAGAACCGTTTAGCCCAGTCCAGCACATTTTGGCCCACTTCAGACCTCTCCAGACCACTTTTGCCCAGCACAGCCCAGTTTAGCCCAGTGCACACCAGTCCAGCCCAGCTTATCTCACTTAAGACACTTTACCCCACTTCAGTCCAGGCCCCATTAGCCCCGTCCAGCCCATTCCAGCTCACCCCAGCCCCTTCAGCCCACTTCAGCCCAGCGCAGCCAGCTTTAGCAAGGTCCGTTCCACTTTAGCCCAGCCCAGCCCACTTTAGCCCACTTCAGACCAGTTTTGCCCTGGCCAGACCAACTTAGCTCAGCCCAGCCCAGTTCAGACCTGTCCCAACCAATTTAGCACAGTTCTGCAGCGTTTAGCCCAATTCAGACCATCCAGCACACCATAGCCCTTTTGAGCACACTTCAGCCCACTTCAGACCAGCCCAGCACACTTCAGACCACTTCAGCCTAGTTTATTCCAATTCACATCTATCCAGAACACTTTGTCACAGTTAAGCCCAATTCAGACCAGTCCAGCCCACTTTAGCCCAACGCAGCCCAGCCCACTACAGTTTAGCCCACTTTAGCCCTTCCCAGACCAACGTAGCGTACTTTAGGCCAGCTCAGTCCAGCCCAGTTTAGCCCAGTCCATCTTATCCCTGCCCAATTTAACCCAGTTCAGCCCACTTTACAGCCCAGCCCACTGCAGCTCAGCGCAGACAAGCTGAGCCCAATTAGGCCCACTTTAGCACAGTTCAGCCTGCTTTAGCACAGCCCAGCCAAGACATGATCAGCCACTTCAAGCCAGTTTACCTCAGTTCAGCCCAGTTCAGCCCAGCCCAGCAAAATTTACTCCAATTCGGCCAGGTCCAGTCACTTTCAGACAAGCTCAGATCTGTCTAACCCAGTGAAGCCCCCTTCAGCCACTCCAGCACCGTTCAGCCCAGTTTGGCCCACTTCAGGAGAGTTTAGACCACTTTGGCCCACTTCAGACCAGTCCAGCCCAGTTTAGCCCACTTCAGCACAGTTTAGCCTTGTCCAGCCCAGCAGAGCTCAGCCCACCCTCGCTTGCTACAGGCAAAACGGCTCGTTTGCTACACAGCATGGCTTGGCACTACTTTGACCCAATTCAGACCAGTCCAGCCCACTTTAGCTCAGTCCAGTGCAATTAAGCCCACCCAAGAACAGTTTAGCCCAGTCCAGCACATTTTGGCCCACTTCAGACCTCTCCAGACCACTTTAGCCCAGCACAGCCCAGTTAACCCAGTGCACACCAGTCCAGCCCAGCTTATCTCACTTCAGACACTTTACCCCACTTCAGTCCAGGCCACATTAGCCCTGTCCAGCCCATTCCAGCTCACCCCAGCCCCTTCAGCCCACTTCAGCCCAGCGCAGCCAGCTTTAGCAAGGTCCGTTCCACTTTAGCCCAGCCCAGCCCACTTTAGCCCACTTCAGACCAGTTTTGCCCTGGCCAGACCAACTTAGCTCAGCCCAGCCCAGTTCAGACCTGTCCCAACCAATTTAGCACAGTTCTGCAGCGTTTAGCCCAATTCAGACCATCCAGCACACCATAGCCCTTTTGAGCACACTTCAGCCCACTTCAGACCAGCCCAGCACACTTTAGACCACTTCAGCCTTGTTTATCCCAATTCACATCTATCCAGAACACTTTGTCACAGTTAAGCCCAATTCAGACCAGTCCAGCCCACTTTAGCCCAACGCAGCCCAGCCCACTACAGTTTAGCCCACTTCAGCCCTTCCCAGACCAACGTAGCGTACTTTAGGCCAGCTCAGTCCAGCCCAGTTTAGCCCAATCCATCTTATCCCTGCCCAATTTAACCCAGTTCAGCCCACTTTACAGCCCAGCCCACTGCAGCTCAGCGCAGACAAGCTGAGCCCAATTAGGCCCACTTTAGCACAGTTCAGCCTGGTTTAGCACAGCCCAGCCAAGACATGATCAGCCACTTCAAGCCAGTTTACCTCAGTTCAGCCCAGTTCAGCCCAGCCCAGCAAAATTTACTCCAATTCGGCCCAGTCCAGTCACTTTCAGACAAGCTCAGATCTGTCTAACCCAGTGAAGCCCCCTTCAGCCCACTTCAGCCACTCCAGCACCGTTCAGCCCAGTTTGGCCCACTTCAGGAGAGTTTAGACCACTTTGGCCCACTTCAGACCAGTCCAGCCCACTTTAGCCCACTTCAGCACAGTTTAGCCTTGTCCAGCCCAGCAGAGCTCAGCCCACCCTCGCTTGCTACAGCCAAAACGGCTCGTTTGCTACACAGCATGGCTTGGCACTACTTTGACCCAATTCAGACCAGTCCAGCCCACTTTAGCTCAGTCCGGTGCAATTAAGCCCACCCAAGAACAGTTTAGCCCAGTCCAGCACATTTTGGCCCACTTCAGACCTCTCCAGACCACTTTAGCCCAGCACAGCCCAGTTTAGCCCAGTGCACACCAGTCCAGCCCAGCTTATCTCACTTAAGACACTTTACCCCACTTCAGTCCAGGCCACATTAGCCCTGTCCAGCCCATTCCAGCTCACCCCAGCCCCTTCAGCCCACTTCAGCCCAGCGCAGCCAGCTTTAGCAAGGTCCGTTCCACTTTAGCCCAGCCCACTTCAGACCAGTTTTGCCCTGGCCAGACCAACTTAGCTCAGCCCAGCCCAGATCAGACCTGTCCCAACCAATTTAGCACTGTTCTGCAGCGTTTAGCCCAATTCAGACCATCCAGCACACCATAGCCCTCTTGAGCCCACTTCAGCCCACTTCAGGCCAGCCCAGCACACTTTAGACCACTTCAGCCTAGTTTATCCCAGTTCACATCTATCCAGAACACTCTGTCACAGTTAAGCCCAATTCAGACCAGTCCAGCCCACTTTAGCCCAACGCAGCCCAGCCCACTACAGTTTAGCCCACTTCAGCCCTTCCCAGACCAACGTAGCGTACTTTAGGCCAGCTCAGTCCAGCCCAGTTTAGCCCAATCCATCTTATCCCTGCCCAATTTAACCCAGTTCAGCCCACTTTACAGCCCAGCCCACTGCAGCTCAGCGCAGACAAGCTGAGCCCAATTAGGCCCACTTTAGCACAGTTCAGCCTGGTTTAGCACAGCCCAGCCAAGACATGATCAGCCACTTCAAGCCACTTTACCTCAGTTCAGCCCAGTTCAGCCCAGCCCAGCAAAATTTACTCCAATTCGGCCCAGTCCAGTCACTTTCAGACAAGCTCAGATCTGTCTAACCCAGTGAAGCCCCCTTCAGCCACTCCAGCACCGTTCAGCCCAGTTTGGCCCACTTCAGGAGAGTTTAGACCACTTTGGCCCACTTCAGACCAGTCCAGCCCAGTTTAGCCCACTTCAGCACAGTTTAGCCTTGTCCAGCCCAGCAGAGCTCAGCCCACCCTCGCTTGCTACAGGCAAAACGGCTCGTTTGCTACACAGCATTGCTTGGCACTACTTTGACCCAATTCAGACCAATCCAGCCCACTTTCGCTCAGTCCAGTGCAATTAAGCCCACCCAAGAACAGTTTAGCCCAGTCCAGCACATTTTGGCCCACTTCAGACCTCTCCAGACCACTTTAGCCCAGCACAGCCCAGTTTAGCCCAGTGCACACCAGTCCAGCCCAGCTTATCTCACTTCAGACACTTTACCCCACTTCAGTCCAGGCCACATTAGCCCTGTCCAGCCCATTCCAGCTCACCCCAGCCCCTTCAGCCCACTTCAGCCCAGCGCAGCCAGCTTTAGCAAGGTCCGTTCCACTTTAGCCCAGCCAGCCCACTTTAGCCCACTTCAGACCAGTTTTGCCCTGGCCAGACCAACTTAGCTCAGCCCAGCCCAGTTCTGACCTATCCCAACCAATTTAGCACAGTTCTGCAGCGTTTAGCCCAATTCAGACCATCCAGCACACCATAGCCCTTTTGAGCACACTTCAGCCCACTTAAGACCAGCCCAGCACACTTTAGACCACTTCAGCCTAGTTTATCCCAGTTCACATCTATCCAGAACACTTTGTCACAGTTAAGCCCAATTCAGACCAGTCCAGCCCACTTTAGCCCAACGCAGCCCAGCCCACTACAGTTTAGCCCACTTTAGCCCTTCCCAGACCAACGTAGCGTACTTTAGGCCAGCTCAGTCCAGCCCAGTTTAGCCCAATCCATCTTATCCCTGCCCAATTTAACCCAGTTCAGCCCACTTTACAGCCCAGCCCACTGCAGCTCAGCGCAGACAAGCTGAGCCAATTAGGCCCACTTTAGCACAGTTCAGCCTGGTTTAGCACAGCCCAGCCAAGACATGATCAGCCACTTCAAGCCAGTTTACCTCAGTTCAGCCCAGTTCAGCCAGCCCAGCAAAATTTACTCCAATTCGGCCCAGTCCAGTCACTTTCAGACAAGCTCAGATCTGTCTAACCAGTGAAGCCCCCTTCAGCCCACTTCAGCCACTCCAGCACCGTTCAGCCCAGTTTGGCCCACTTAAGGAGAGTTTAGACCACTTTGGCCACTTCAGACCAGTCCAGCCCACTTTAGCCCACTTCAGCACAGTTTAGCCTTGTCCAGCCCAGCAGAGCTCAGCCCACCCTCGCTTGCTACAGGCAAAACGGCTCGTTTGCTACACAGCATGGCTTGGCACTACTTTGACCCTATTCAGACCAGTCCAGCCCACTTTAGCTCAGTCCAGTGCAATTAAGCCCACCCAAGAACAGTTTAGCCCAGTCCAGCACATTTTGGCCCACTTCAGACCTCTCCAGACCACTTTTGCCCAGCACAGCCCAGTTTAGCCCAGTGCACACCAGTCCAGCCCAGCTTATCTCACTTCAGACACTTTACCCCACTTCAGTCCAGGCCCCATTAGCCCTGTCCAGCCCATTCCAGCTCACCCCAGCCCCTTCAGCCCACTTCAGCCCAGCGCAGCCAGCTTTAGCAAGGTCCGTTCCACTTTAGCCCAGCCCAGCCCACTTTAGCCCACTTCAGACCAGTTTTGCCCTGGCCAGACCAACTTAGCTCAGCCCAGCCCAGTTCAGACCTGTCCCAACCAATTTAGCACAGTTCTGCAGCGTTTAGCCCAATTCAGACCATCCAGCACACCATAGCCCTTTTGAGCACACTTCAGCCCACTTCAGACCAGCCCAGCCAGCACACTTTAGACCACTTCAGCCTAGTTTATCCCAATTCACATCTATCCAGAACACTTTGTCACAGTTAAGCCCAATTCAGACCAGTCCAGCCCACTTTAGCCCAACGCAGCCCAGCCCACTACAGTTTAGCCCACTTTAGCCCTTCCCAGACCAACGTAGCGTACTTTAGGCCAGCTCAGTCCAGCCCAGTTTAGCCCAATCCATCTTATCCCTGCCCAATTTAACCCAGTTCAGCCACTTTACAGCCCAGCCCACTGCAGCTCAGCGCAGACAAGCTGAGCCCAATTAGGCCCACTTTAGCACAGTTCAGCCTGGTTTAGCACAGCCCAGCCAAGACATGATCAGCCACTCTTCAAGCCACTTTACCTCAGTTCAGCCCGTTCAGCCCAGCTCAGCAAAATTTACTCCAATTCGGCCCAGTCCAGTCACTTTCAGACAAGCTCAGATCTGTCTAACCCAGTGAAGCCCCCTTCAGCCCACTTCAGCCACTCCAGCACCGTTCAGCCCAGTTTGGCCCACTTCAGGAGTTTAGACCACTTTGCCATGCCTCAGACCAGTCCAGCCCACTTTAGCCCACTTCAGCACAGTTTAGCCTTGTCCAGCCCAGCAGAGCTCAGCCCACCTCACAGGCAAAACGGCTCGTTTGCTACACAAGCATGGCTTGGCACTACTTTGACCAATTCAGACCAGTCCAGCCCACTTTAGCTCAGTCCAGTGCAATTAAGCCCACCCAAGAACAGTTTAGCCCAGTCCAGCACATTTTGGCCCACTTCAGACCTCTCCAGACCACTTTAGCCCAGCACAGCCCAGCTTAGCCCAGTGCACAGTCCAGCCCAGCTTATCTCACTTCAGACACTTTACCCCACTTCAGTCCAGGCCACATTAGCCCTGTCCAGCCCATTCAGCTCACCCAGCCCCTTCAGCCCACTTCAGCCCAGCGCAGCCAGCTTTAGCAAGGTCCGTTCCACTTTAGCCAGCCCAGCCCACTTTAGCCCACTTCAGACCAGTTTTGCCCTGGCCAGACCAACTTAGCTCAGCCCAGCCCAGTTCAGACCTGTCCCAACCAATTTAGCAGTTCTGCACCGTTTAGCCCAATTCAGACCATCCAGCACACCATAGCCCTTTTGAGCACACTTCAGCCACTTCAGACCAGCCCAGCACACTTTAGACCACTTCAGCCTAGTTTATCCCAATTCACATCTATCCAGAACACTTTGTCACAGTTAAGCCAATTCAGACCAGTCCAGCCCACTTTAGCTCAGTCCAGTGCAATTAAGCCCACCCCAAGAACAGTTTAGCCCAGACCAGCACATTTTGGCCCACTTCAGACCTCTCCAGACCACTTTAGCCCAGCACAGCCCAGTTTAGCCCAGTGCACACCAGTCCAGCCCAGCTTATCTCACTTCAGACACTTTACCCCACTTCAGTCCAGGCCACATTAGCCCTGTCCAGCCCATTCCAGCTCACCCCAGCCCCTTCAGCCCACTTCAGCCCAGCGCAGCCAGCTTTAGCAAGGTCCGTTCCACTTTAGCCCAGCCCAGCCCACTTTAGCCCACTTCAGACCAGTTTTGCCCTGGCCAGACCAACTTAGCTCAGCCCAGCCCAGTTCAGACCTGTCCCAACCAATTTAGCACAGTTCTGCAGCGTTTAGCCCAATTCAGACCATCCAGCACACCATAGCCCTTTTGAGCACACTTCAGCCCACTTCAGACCAGCCCAGCACACTTTAGACCACTTCAGCCTAGTTTATCCCAATTCACATCTATCCAGAACACTTTGTCACAGTTAAGCCCAATTCAGACCAGTCCAGCCCACTTTAGCCCAACGCAGCCCAGCCCACTACAGTTTAGCCCACTTCAGCCCTTCCCAGACCAACGTAGCGTACTTTAGGCCAGCTCAGTCCAGCCCAGTTTAGCCCAATCCATCTTATCCCTGCCCAATTTAACCCAGTTCAGCCCACTTTACAGCCCAGCCCACTGCAGCTCAGCGCAGACAAGCTGAGCCCAATTAGGCCCACTTTAGCACAGTTCAGCCTGCTTTAGCACAGCCCAGCCAAGACATGATCAGCCACTTCAAGCCAGTTTACCTCAGTTCAGCCAGTTCAGCCCAGCCCCAGCAAAATTTACTCCAATTCGGCCCAGTCCAGTCACTTTCAGACAAGCTCAGATCTGTCTAACCCAGTGAAGCCCCCTTCAGCCCACTTCAGCCACTCCAGCACCGTTCAGCCCAGTTTGGCCCACTTCAGGAGAGTTTAGACCACTTTGGCCCACTTCAGACCAGTCCAGCCCAGTTTAGCCCACTTCAGCACAGTTTAGCCTTGTCCAGCCCAGCAGAGCTCAGCCCACCCTCGCTTGCTACAGGCAAAACGGCTCGTTTGCTACACAGCATGGCTTGGCACTACTTTGACCCAATTCAGACCAGTCCAGCCCACTTTAGCTCAGTCCAGTGCAATTAAGCCCACCCAAGAACAGTTTAGCCCAGTCCAGCACATTTTGGCCCACTTCAGACCTCTCCAGACCACTTTAGCCCAGCACAGCCCAGTTTAGCCCAGTGCACACCAGTCCAGCCCAGCTTATCTCACTTCAGACACTTTACCCCCCTTCAGTCCAGGCCACATTAGCCCTGTCCAGCCCATTCCAGCTCACCCCAGCCCCTTCAGCCCACTTCAGCCCAGCACAGCCAGCTTTAGCAAGGTCCGTTCCACTTTAGCCAGCCCAGCCCACTTTAGCCCACTTCAGACCAGTTTTGCCCTGGCCAGACCAACTTAGCTCAGCCCAGCCCAGTTCAGACCTGTCCCAACCAATTTAGCACAGTTCTGCAGCGTTTAGCCCAATTCAGACCATCCAGCACACCATAGCCCTTTTGAGCACACTTCAGCCCACTTCAGACCAGCCCAGCACACTTTAGACCACTTCAGCCTAGTTTATCCCAATTCACATCTATCCAGAACACTTTGTCACAGTTAAGCCCAATTCAGACCAGTCCAGCCCACTTTAGCCCAACGCAGCCCAGCCCACTACAGTTTAGCCCACTTTAGCCCTTCCCAGACCAACGTAGCGTACTTTAGGCCAGCTCAGTCCAGCCCAGTTTAGCCCAATCCATCTTATCCCTGCCCAAGTTAACCCAGTTCAGCCCTCTTTACAGCCCAGCCCACTGCAGCTCAGCGCAGACAAGCTGAGCCCAATTAGGCCCACTTTAGCACAGTTCAGCCTGGTTTAGCACAGCCCAGCCAAGACATGATCAGCCACTTCAAGCCACTTTACCTCAGTTCAGCCCAGTTCAGCCCAGCCCAGCAAAATTTACTCCAATTCGGCCCAGTCCAGTCACTTTCAGACAAGCTCAGATCTGTCTAACCCAGTGAAGCCCCCTTCAGCCCACTTCAGCCACTCCAGCACCGTTCAGCCCAGTTTGGCCCACTTCAGGAGAGTTTAGACCACTTTGGCCCACTTCAGACCAGTCCAGCCCAGTTTAGCCCACTTCAGCACAGTTTAGCCTTGTCCAGCCCAGCAGAGCCCAGCCCACCCTCGCTTGCTACAGGCAAAACGGCTCGTTTGCTACACAGCATGGCTTGGCACTACTTTGACCCAATTCAGACCAGTCCAGCCCACTTTAGCTCAGTCCAGTGCAATTAAGCCCACCCAAGAACAGTTTAGCCCAGTCCAGCACATTTTGGCCCACTTCAGACCTCTCCAGACCACTTTAGCCCAGCACAGCCCAGTTTAGCCCAGTGCACACCAGTCCAGCCCAGCTTATCTCACTTCAGACACTTTACCCCACTTCAGTCCAGGCCACATTAGCCCTGTCCAGCCCATTCCAGCTCACCCCAGCCCCTTCAGCCCACTTCAGCCCAGCGCAGCCAGCTTTAGCAAGGTCCGTTCCACTTTAGCCCAGCCCAGCCCACTTTAGCCCACTTCAGACCAGTTTTGCCCTGGCCAGACCAACTTAGCTCAGCCCAGCCCAGTTCAGACCTGTCCCAACCAATTTAGCACAGTTCTGCAGCGTTTAGCCCAATTCAGACCATCCAGCACACCATAGCCCTTTTGAGCACACTTCAGCCCACTTCAGACCAGCCCAGCACACTTTAGACCACTTCAGCCTAGTTTATCCCAATTCACATCTATCCAGAACACTTTGTCACAGTTAAGCCCAATTCAGACCAGTCCAGCCCACTTTAGCCCAACGCAGCCCAGCCCACTACAGTTTAGCCCACTTTAGCCCTTCCCAGACCAACGTAGCGTACTTTAGGCCAGCTCAGTCCAGCCCAGTTTAGCCCAATCCATCTTATCCCTGCCCAATTTAACCCAGTTCAGCCCACTTTACAGCCCAGCCCACTGCAGCTCAGCGCAGACAAGCTGAGCCCAATTAGGCCCACATTAGCACAGTTCAGCCTGGTTTAGCACAGCCCAGCCAAGACATAATCAGCCACTTCAAGCCACTTTACCTCAGTTCAGCCCAGTTCAGCCCAGCCCAGCAAAATTTACTCCAATTCGGCCCAGTCCAGTCACTTTCAGACAAGCTCAGATCTGTCTAACCCAGTGAAGCCCCCTTCAGCCCACTTCAGCCACTCCAGCACCGTTCAGCCCAGTTTGGCCCACTTCAGGAGAGTTTAGACCACTTTGGCCCACTTCAGACCAGTCCAGCCCAGTTTAGCCCACTTCAGCACAGTTTAGCCTTGTCCAGCCCAGCAGAGCTCAGCCCACCCTCGCTTGCTACAGGCAAAACGGCTCGTTTGCTACACAGCATGTCTTGGCACTACTTTGACCCAATTCAGACCAGTCCAGCCCACTTTAGCTCAGTCCGGTGCAATTAAGCCCACCCAAGAACAGTTTAGCCCAGTCCAGCACATTTTGGCCCACTTCAGACCTCTCCAGACCACTTTAGCCCAGCACAGCCCAGTTTAGCCCAGTGCACACCAGTCCAGCCCAGCTTATCTCACTTCAGACTCTTTACCCCACTTCAGTCCAGGCCACATTAGCCCTGTCCAGCCCATTCCAGCTCACCCCAGCCCCTTCAGCCCACTTCAGCCCAGCGCAGCCAGCTTTAGCAAGGTCCGTTCCACTTTAGCCCAGCCCAGCCCACTTTAGCCCACTTCAGACCAGTTTTGCCCTGGCCAGACCAACTTAGCTCAGCCCAGCCCAGTTCAGACCTGTCCCAACCAATTTAGCACAGTTCTGCAGCGTTTAGCCCAATTCAGACCATCCAGCACACCATAGCCCTTTTGAGCACACTTCAGCCCACTTCAGACCAGCCCAGCACACTTTAGACCACTTCAGCCTTGTTTATCCCAATTCACATCTATCCAGAACACTTTGTCACAGTTAAGCCCAATTCAGACCAGTCCAGCCCACTTTAGCCCAACGCAGCCCAGCCCACTACAGTTTAGCCCACTTTAGCCCTTCCCAGACCAACGTAGCGTACTTTAGGCCAGCTCAGTCCAGCCCAGTTTAGCCCAATCCATCTTATCCCTGCCCAATTTAACCCAGTTCAGCCCACTTTACAGCCCAGCCCACTGCAGCTCAGCGCAGACAAGCTGAGCCCAATTAGGCCCACTTTAGCACAGTTCAGCCTGCTTTAGCACAGCCCAGCCAAGACATGATCAGCCACTTCAAGCCACTTTACCTCAGTTCAGCCCAGTTCAGCCCAGCCCAGCAAAATTTACTCCAATTCGGCCCAGTCCAGTCACTTTCAGACAAGCTCAGATCTGTCTAACCCAGTGAAGCCCCCTTCAGCCCACTTCAGCCACTCCAGCACCGTTCAGCCCAGTTTGGCCCACTTCAGGAGAGTTTAGACCACTTTGGCCCACTTCAGACCAGTCCAGCCCACTTTAGCCCACTTCAGCACAGTTTAGCCTTGTCCAGCCCAGCAGAGCTCAGCCCACCCTCGCTTGCTACAGGCAAAACGGCTCGTTTGCTACACAGCATGGCTTGGCACTACTTTGACCCAATTCAGACCAGTCCAGCCCACTTTAGCTCAGTCCAGTGCAATTAAGCCCACCCAAGAACAGTTTAGCCCACTCCAGCACATTTTGGCTTTTTCTAGAGCTAACCATTTGCCTCCAGGCACCCTCTACTGTGTCCTCAGACATTCTGGCTCAAATACTACATTGGAATGCTACATCTCAAACCCCTTCCTGCCATTCTGACATTGTCCCCCACGCCCTCGCCTCCTACAGGAGGCCCTCTACTTACCTTGCGTAGTGCCATTCGTGTCGAGGCCGCCTCTCTGCTCAGAACTCCCACAGCAGACGCCAGTCATGTTGCTGCCCTTGCCAAGTTGCTCTTCATTATCTGACAGAAGCAAAAAAAGGGCAACATGTTGTGCTGGCCATCATCTCCAGCATCCCAGGCATCCAGCCCAGCCTTTTCCTTACCTTCCTTCTGCCTCCTCCCAAGCTCCTCACACCATGCTTGCTTGTCTCGAAGCAACTCCAGAGTCTGATGCAGGGCCTCTTCTCCCCTGCGTGCCCTAGGAGTTCAACAGAAGCCAATTGCCATGGTTCTTGCGTAAGTGATCAACTCCACAATCCTTCTGCTTATCCCTCTGACTCACTTCAAGCACTCATCCGACTCCCAACATAAAAGACAAGACTTGCAATACCAAACACAAATACTGAATCTTTTTGCCATGTTCTTCTAAACATGAGGGCATCACACAAAATGAAACCCTTTACCTTTTCATAGCTGGAACTGGAAGCTGGATGAAACCCTTAGAAGGCTCCTGCTGATGTGACTGAAAAAAAAGCTGTCCTCTGCTTTATGTTTGTAAGTAAGGAACACGAATGCCTGACCAGCTTTTAACCAGCCAACACAAGCACTCAGTATATAAAGGACTAAGTTCCAAGAACAAGCTTAACACTTTCAGTTCTAGCAGTGAGTTGGAAGCACCAAAACAGCTCACAAGCTAATGCACTCATTAAAACAGTCAAGCTGTACTACCCTGCCCACTATAAGATGGTGCTAAAAAAAGTCCCACTTATTTTTTCTCATCCCCATGGTGTATTTCAAATCTCTTTCTGCTATCCTGATGCTGTTTCCCCCGTCTGTTCTGTGGAAAACTTTTCTTTCTGCTTAGTTTTTATAGTGTCATAAGTCTCAAACTAAAGTTGTTGCTCAGATCTCCCACACTGGACACATGGGTGTTTACTGCACCCACCCAATTTATTTTTATCATTTGCAGTAACAGGAGTAAAAGGAAAAAATAAAAGAACTGCCACACAACATTCTGCAGACTAAGACAAGGAAATTCCCCGAAATATTTATTATATGCAGACTGTAATGAACAAGCACTCTGTAATTTAGAGTTTTAAAATGAGAAATATACAAGCTGAAAAGCATTCTTTTATCTTTCCCTGCCAAAAGTCATCAGTTATTTAACAGTCACTACATCCCAAAAGAACATTAATATTATGTTTGGTATTCTTTAGACCCAAGTGTCCAACTTAGTTTTTGAAAGAGCACAAACCCAAAGGCACTCTTGAAGTAACTCTTAAACATATAAATGGAATGTTTGTTTAGTAACCACTGTTATAACTATTTTATGAGAAATAAAAGACAAGTAATAAGAACATAAACTGTAAACAAATTTTTCTTTAAGTTCTGTGGCTAAGAGCAATAAAAACACTTACCTGAACACCACCACTAACAACAGCATCTTAAGTAAAACCACAGCACAAAAAAATTCATTAATACAAGAAGATGCAAAACCAAAGATGGCTTAAAAAATTTAGCTCAGAAAAAATCATTTCAAAGAACTCAAAAAACAAAGCAATACACACATCATTAAAACCACAAAACACCCCAAAGACCTTACCTTGAACAGCAACAAATCCTAAAGAAGACCCTTACTCCGAAGCTGTGCCTTATATACCCCAGGCCCTACCCACAACCCCCCCCAGTGCCCTGGCTCAGGGGTGGGGCAAACCAGCTGCTGGGATAAAAACAGCCTGACAAGGTGCACCTGGTTTTTGTTGTTTTGGGTTTGGTTTCTTGGCTGCTCTCTGATTTTAACTTCTTGGGTTTCTTTTTGGGGCTTAGATTTACATTCAAAATTCTCAGATTCCATAGCTTCACTTTTATGAAGCTGGGCTCAAAACTATACTTGGTTTCAGACTGGGTGGGGGTTTTCTGTCTCACATTCTAGGGCTTAGTCTCAAAGAGGTTTTCTTCCACACAGACTGGCTCAGGCTCATATACTTAAACAGCACAGACACTCTAGTTCAGATTTAGGCTCAATTTGGCATTGACTGGCTCACCCAACCACACGAGTCTCACATCGAGACTAACACAGGCTTCCTGGTTCAGACTCGCTCTCACATTCTAACTAAACAAAGACATTCAGGTGATTTAGCCAAGGTGAGCAAAGCTTAGACCACCCAAGCAGCAATTTATTTTAGGGTCTTGTCATTTTCATAAAGCTGCAATTACTTTTTGTTGGTGGTGTATTCCAGGGGGTGTACACGTTAGAATAAAGGGATGGAAAAGCTCTGAGGGCTAGTGGATGAGTAGTAAAGTGACAGGAGAGAGAGATGGGACTTCCTGAGGGAAGGGTGCAGCTTCTGTATCTCTGTCAGTGTGTGC
Source organism: Lathamus discolor (assembly GCF_037157495.1). Lineage (NCBI taxonomy): Eukaryota > Metazoa > Chordata > Aves > Psittaciformes > Psittacidae > Lathamus > Lathamus discolor. Next base: position 112,210,270 of record NC_088909.1, on the reverse strand, counting down.
ATGTTCCCTTTTCTTTTCTAGGTGCTGCAGATAACTCGAGGGAGGTGAAGCTGCAAACTCAGGAGGGCTGTGAGAAGATCGGGGGTTGTGTGTGTTGGGGGTGCTTAATTGTTGAGAAGAGCATGGCAAAGGGGTTCAGTATTTGTGCTCGGTGTTGCAGGGCTGCCCTCTACCTTTGGAGTCGGATGAGTGCTTGAAGTGAGTCAGACAGGTAAGTAGAAGGATAGTGGGGTCGGTCCCTTTTTGCAAGCAGGGTGATCATTTGTCTCTATTGTACTCCTAGGACCTGGAGGTGAGGAGAGGCTCAGTGTCGGACTCCACTGTGGGTTTGGAACAGGCAAGCACAATGTTGATGAGCTTTGAAGGAGGAAGAGGGCTGTTACAGAGCAGGCCAGCACTGGTGGGTGGGGTGCTGGTGATGATGGTGGCCAGCACAGTGTGTTCCTGTTTGCTCGTTTGTTTGCTGCAGGTGATAAAGAGAAACTTGGCAGCTGTGGCAAGATCACAGGACTCTGATGTGGGTGTTCTGAGCATCAAGGCCAGCTTGAAACCCATGGCACTATGGAAGCTAAGTAGAGGGACTGCTGCTTGGGACTGGAGGGTGGGGGACAAGGTTCGGATGGCAGGAAGGGGTTTGAAATGTAGCATGGGGCTGAGGGAAAGGCAGGGGGTTACTCTGTAGCATGAGCTTACATGGGTAGGGCGGCTACAGCTTGACTGTGTTAGGGAGGGAGGGTGTCACCCCCAGCCCTTCCCTCAGTGACCTGGGTCAGGGGTGGGGCAAACCCCCAGCTGGGATAAGAGCACCCTGACGATCCACAGCTGGGTCTTGTTTCATCTGGTTCTGGTTCATTGCCTGCTCCCCGCCTTTAATTTTCTGGCTTTCATTGGCTTAGACTCATATTCAAGACTGGCAGACAGTGCAGGCTCCCTCTCACACAGACTGGCTCAGACTCATACTCACGTTTAAGCTGCACAGACATTCTCTGGCGCTGACTTCTCCTCACACTCGCTTAGGCTCAGTCTGACACTGACTGGCTCATGCATCCACACAAATCTCAAGTTGATTCTAACACAGAATTCGTGGTTCTGACTACCTGGCTAAGACTCCCTGGCTCAAACTCATCCTCACACTCGAGCTGAAAAATAACATTCAGATGACTCAGTCAAGGTGAGCCATGCTTGGAACACCCCAGTAGCAACTTATTTCAGGGTCGGCCAAAGCTTCTGTTTTTCTCTCCATGAGTGCCTGTTTCCATTTCTTTCTTAGGTGCCACACTTAAATCAAGAGAGGTGAAGCTGCCAGCTGAGGAGGGCTGTGAGAAGGTTGTCTGCGTGAGTGGTGAGTAAGAGCTGAGAATAACATGGCAAAGGGTTCAGTAGTAGTGTTGGTTATTGCAGGTCTTGCGTTCTACTTCTGGAGTCAGATGAGTATTTGAGGTGAGTCGGAGAGGTAACAATAATGGTTGTGGGGTTGGTCATTTTCTACAAGCACCATGGTCATTTCTTTCTATTGTGCTCCTAGGTCCTAGAGTGCAGGAGAAGCCCAGCATTGTATTCTGCAATAGATTGGGAGTAGGTGAGCATAATGTAAAGGCGAAGTAGAGTTACAGGAAAGGCTGGCATAGATGGCTGGGATGCTGGAGAGGACGGCCAGCACAACGTGTTGCCCTTTTTTTGTTTCTGGCAGATGATGAAGAGCAACTTGGCAAGGGCAGCAACATGGCTGTCATCTGCTGTGGGAGTTCCGAGCAGTGAGGCCGCCTCGAGACACACGGCACTACGCACGCTAAGTAGAGGGCCTCCTGTCGGAGGTGAGGGCGTGGGGGACAATGTCAGAGTGGCAGGAAGGGGTTTGAGATGTAGCATTCCAATGTAGTATTTGAACCAGAATGTCTGAGGACACAGTAGAGGGTGCCTGGAGGTAAATGGTCAGAGTCTGGGGTGTTGTGTCGGGGACAATAGGAAGTAATGGTCCGTGGTGAAACACACCAAGATGGGCAAGTACTGTTAGTTCTCTTTGGCTCCCTCTTGTGGTGTACTGCTTGGGCTTTTCCCGAAAAGTCCGGCTTTGGTGCCTGCCCGGGAAGTTGTGCTTTAGAACTGCCTGGAAAAGTGCTGACCCTTGCAGACCTTCCTAGACATTGTCGGCCACTTCTTGCGACGTGGGCTGGCCCCCTGCGTGGCAAAGAGCGTGCCTGCTTGCGAGTATGGAAGCCCGAGCCTCATGCCGTGTGAGGGAGGCAGAAGCTCATCCCACCCAGGCGACCGTTGCCTGCGCGGGGACGCCCGCTAAGGTTGAGCCTGCCACCTCACACGGCCATGATGATTCTCGGAGCTGGTTTGTGTATGGTCCTCACAGAGTCCTTGGGGTTCGTAAGTGTGTTCTCATGGGTTCAGCAGTAGCAGTCTTTTTTTCTCTTTCTTAGTAGCTGGTGCAGCGCTGTGTTTTGACTTCCAGCCTGGGAACAGAGCTGATAAGGCAAATGTTTTAGTCTGACCAAGGACTTTCTGATCCTCATGCTCTGCCAGGGAGGAGGGAAAGCCGGGAGGAAGCAGAGAACAGGACACCTGACCCAAGCTAGCCAAAGAGGTATTCCGTACCACAGCACATCATGCCCAGGATCTAACTGTGAGTTACCTGGAAGGGCTAGAGACTGCAGGGTGGGATGAGGTATGGGTTGGTGCTCGGTTTGGCTGGGGGGCGGGCGAGTTATCTGTCGACTGGTGGTGAGGTGTTGTATTCTCTTCCCTTGTTATTTCCCTTATTATTATCATTATTGGTGGTAGCAGTAGTGACTTGTGTTCTACCTTAATTAATAACTCTTCTTAACTCAACTTGTGGGATTTGCATTCTTTTCGATTCTCCTCTCTGTCCCCCCAGGAGTAGGGGGAGGGCAAGAAGGGGGGGGAGTGAGAGAGCAATTGCGTGATTTATGGCTGACCTTGTATAAACCACCACGGTTGTTTTACTATTAATCTTGTCAGATCTGTCGTTATCTCAACCCTTCGAGCTCCACGTTGGGTGCCAAAAAGAACCCATGACAGTAAGATAAGCAACCATGAGAAGTATCCTTCACTATCTCTATAGTATCCCATGTTAATAAACTAGTTGAGAGTTCTCTGTTTGTCTCTGGTTTTCTTTTAGCTGGAGCTCTTGCGCTCTGGAACGTAGGTGGTGGGTTTCTATAATCAGTGTAGCTGTCTACTCCTCGTGATCTGTGTGAATGGACAGAAGAGCTCTGGGAATAAGCTTGTAATTAATGAGTCAGGGCCAGAGAGTCTGCTTGTGAGTGGGTGTGATAGTATATCAAGAGTCAGTGTCTGAGCCAGAGTGTCTGAGTGTCTCCAGGCTGCTTTCGTATCTCTGTTATCTTGGCATCCTGTTTCATTGGTTAGGACATAGTCTGTGCATTTTCATGCTCTTGGGTCTTGAATTTTGGGTCGTGCTCATGGGTCTTCATGCTTTTTGCATGTCCATCATGTCAGGTTTTGTGGTTGTTTTTGGAAACACATGGTCATGTCGGACTTTGTTCTCAGGCTCCTGAGGAGACCTGTTGTGTTGCTCTTGCGGCTGTGCAGGTGATCTGGGTGGATGTAGTGTTCCATCTGGGAGGTAGTCTACTTCTTCAGATTTTTCTCTCTTTTCGGTTTCTCAGAGTCTGTAGTGTTCTTTGTGTGTGTGTGTGATTGCCTTGAGTTGCTCTGCTCATGGTCAGTAGTTGGGCCAGGTGGAGCATCTGTAGTGCAAGTCTGTGTGTACTACGATTAGCGGCAAATCTTGTGCGTTTTCTTGGGATGGAGGTTACAGGTTCTGGGCTCATCAATAGTCTTTAGAGATAAAAGGTTGTGTGGGTATTAACTGAGTTGTTTTTTAGCAACTCGGTGGTAATTTTGCAGTTGTTTTTTCAGTTATCTGTTATGAATCAGTTGTCAACGTGATGAAAGTAGTCTTGCATCAAGGAGCTGTGGCAGAGATGCACAGCAATCGGTAGAGACTCGTACAGACCCCACAGCGATCACATAACGACCACACCATGATGGGCTGGGGGGGGCGGTGTGGCGCCCGGGTGTCTCGCTGCTGCCATCTTGTGTCCACAGTTCGGTACTGCAGCCCGGGCTCCGCGCATGAGCAGTGGTGCTCCCTTTGTCCCCGCTGCTGTCCCCGGAAGTGGCCCGTGTCACGTGGTGGCCGCCGCGGTTGCGGGTTGATGTGCGGACATGCCCGCGGGGTGCTCGTGGCCGCAGCCCGGTGTTGGCGCGCCGGCTCCGGTCCCTCCGCGCGCCGTTTCGGTGCCGCATGCGCAGCGCCCGGGAGCAGCATGGCGGCGGGCAGGGTCCGGGTCCGGGTCCCGGCAGCGGCGGCAGCAGCTGAGGTCCGAGCGCGCCGGGGTTATCGGGGAGGCGAGCGGGCCCAGCGGCCCGCCCGTCCGTCCGTGCCTTGGGCGGGCGCAGAGGGGCGGCTCCTGCCCGCTGGCTGCCCGCGCGGGAAGCCTCACAGCGCCAGGGGCTCGGTACTGGGGGGAGTAAAGACCCGGGGCGGGGGTTGCCCGGAGGTCCTTAATTCACACTGTGCCTTCACTGGCAGGGGAAGGGGCGGAGGTGGAAACACCCGATTAGGAAGCAGCCACGGAATTCCCTGTTTCTTTCCTCTGATCTAAACGTGTGGGTGGCTTGGAAATGAGACTGTTCACTGGAGCTTGAAGGTGCTGAGAGATCTGGAGCCTGAAATTCTCCCTCCATGAAATGAGTCAGGTCTGCGGCAGCAGGGGCAGGGCTCATTGCCCTCCTTTTGTTCTGCAAGTAGACCTTGCCGCGTTGTGCCCTAGGGGACCCCAGCCAGCTCATCGCAGCCTTTCCCTTGAGACTGTCAGTGAGGACTGCAGCTGCTGCTGCTGCTCCCCTGGTTTCCCCCGGTTTGGACACCGGCCTTGCTGCAGTAGCCATCAGGTTTCTTCATAAATGCTTGGTATTCTGGATGCAGAGACAGCGTTGTGAGGGAGCCAATCCAGATCTCAATCTGTCTTGGGGGAGGTGCTTGTAGCAGGAGACGCATCGAGCTACCAGACTGGGTGGCTTTAGGGCTGCTCTGTTTATGCTGAATGATTTAAAGTCTCAACCTGTTGAGAACAGGCAGAATCTTTATGTGCTCTGCTGCTGATTTGCCCTGGCCGTCGAGCTGAAGGCCTTAGATGTGGCAGCAGTTGGTCTAAGGGTTGCTCACGGAATTTTCTTCCATCTAAAAATTATGCCGTCTGAAGATGAAACGGAGTTTGTCTCGTTAAAGCTTTACAAACGCCCTTTGAATGCTTTGAGTGCTTTTAATGTATGAGACAGCTGTGGATGGCCCAGTGCGCAGCCTACAGGACAGAATATGTCTGACCTGGCTGGTCGCTGCGTGCGGCTGAAAATGAGCGTAGTGTCACAGGAGGTTACTTGAGGATGAATTGAAAATGTTCCAGGACTTGTTTCTGGGGAAGTCTCCTGTTTCAAGACTGTCCTGGTGCTGTGTGGACAGGCTTTTGGCAGTGTGTTGTCTGTGCAGGTGTCCAGCAGGCCCCTTCCTCTTCTTTCTTATGTCCTTTTAGGGTTCGATTTCAGAACTCTCTGGCAGGCACGTGGTACCCCAACTTATTGTTTAATTGCAGCAGCAGTTTGCAGCGGCTTAGTTTCATGGGTTGTATGAAGATAGTCAAGTGGTTCTGCAAGCCAGGTGTTATCAGTCCTCGCAAGGTCTGTATGTATCAGGAGGTGATGGAATACTTCCATGTGGTTGTGGTATTGTGGCAAGTATCCTTTAGGACTTAAGTACTCCACAGCAGTAGAGGAGAGTGTCTCAAACCAGTTCTTAAGGCTCTTGAGTTACGTGCTGAATTATGTATTGCTTAATTTTGGGCACAGAAAGTAAGTGATTACATCAATTAGATGCTGTAGTTGGGAGAGCCTAGTGCCTAGGTTTAAACAGTTAAGTGAGAAGGGCTTAAATAGCAGTCAAATTTAGAAAGAATCCAGCTGTGCTGATGCTTGGCACCAGATGTAGCAACCTGAACTGTCTCATCACGGTGTGCTTAGTCTGTATTCACTTGCACTGATCTTGCTTTTTTATAGGTGCGATGCTATATCTGAACAGTCTCGCAGTAACGCATGTTTGGGTTTCGCTTACCTGATGTGCTGGTGGTCTCTGTGGGTCCCTATGGGGCTCTATGGGCCCCATAAGCTCTGTCCCACATCTATGCCCCATAGAACTGCGCCGCAGCCTTGTGTAAGGAGCTCTGGTGCCAAATGGGCCCCATGGAGCCCCCCCGAAGTGCTGTGCTTTGGGGTCGGGGAGGACTTCACTATGGGGTGGATGAAGGAGGTGGGAAATGGGGGTCAAGGGGGCTTATGGGTGTTTATGGCACGCTATGGGGTGTCTGTGGAGCGCTATGGGGCGTCTGTGGAGCGCTGTGGGGCTCTATTGGGTGTCGATGGGGGGTGCAGGCAGGGATTTGCAGTGTGGCCTGCAGGGGGCGGTAAAGGGCCGCGGGGGGGCGGTCAGCCAAGGACACACCACCCCCCCTCCTGGGCTAATGGGGTCCAGTGGGGATGTGGGTGTCTGTGCAGGGCTATGGAGGGTTTATGGGGGGTCTGTGGGGTCTCTGTGGTTCCCTATGTGGTCTCTGTGGGGCTCTATGTGTCTCTGTGGGGCTCTGTGGGTCCCTCTGGGGTCTCTATGGGGCAGCCCCCCATCCCCCTCTTTCTGCCCCACAGCTCCAGACCCAGCTGGAGCACTCGGAGCCCCCCAGCCTCCTGCCCCACATGCTAGGGGGGTTGTTGGGGGGCTCCTGCTCCTGGCGCTGCTCTCTGTGGGGCTCTACAAGGTGCGCTATGGGGCGGGCTTAGGGCGCAAGACCTGTCTATGGGGTTCTGTGGGATCTCTATAGTCTCTCCGGGGCCTCTATGGGGCTCTCTGGGGCTCTCTCGGGCCCTATGGGGCTCTATGCAATGCCCGTTCTCCCCACCAGGCGTCACCCTCACAGCAGTCTCCTAGCAACACCCAATCCCCTCTCTCCTCCCTTCTCTCACGTCGCGTCTTTGCGTCACTTCTGAATCACGGTAATTCTCTCGTGCCATATTTCTGTTCCGCCAGCAATGCCGAGAACACGTGACACTGTGCCCCTGTACCTGCTGACGTTGTGACTGCTCTGGGGTTGCAGTACCCTGAACTGCTGTCTTGGGCAAGCGCATTTCCCCTTCCCACTTCCCAGGTTGTCTTAAAGCAGCTTCAGAAGTGTTTGTGCATTGTCTGTCTGTGCATTACAAACCAGCCTTTGAGATTAATTCCTTGTCATTAGAGTATACTCGGCATAGAGCTTGGTTTAAACGCTTCTCTTGCGTTTCCAGGGACGGATTTTGCCTTTCTTAGGCTGCTTGTTGGTGGAAGCTTATAAATTAGTTACTGACTTAGTACGCCCAGCTCGTTGATCCCCAACCACTGTCATTTTCATGTCATGGTCTTTGTTAGTACTTCAGTTTTCCGAGTCCCCCACTCCTGGGTTGTGAAAGTTTCACCACTGTACAGAAAGCGCTTTGCATCATCCTCAGATGTTGTCCACACATTCCTGGTGTCTGTATCGAGGCAATCACTAGCAGTATTGACCATGAGCAGGCAAAATGAAGCCCGAAGGGAGCTGAGCTCATAACATCTCTTTGGTGCGATGCTTCCCATCTGCAGCTTGGCACTGTGGTCGCCAGACAAGGGCAGCTGTGTCTCCCGTGGGCCTGGTGAGGCTTCAAGGGAGGGACATACCATGTTACCGGGCACAAAACAGCTGGTTGTGATGGTCACGTTCACCAGGATATGTCAGAGCAACTCGGCACCAGCTACCAGGAGGCAAAGCTGTGAAGAAGTGTTACCTGCAGAGACCTTGTGCAGCTCCTGGTGCGGCTCCTGGGTCTCTGTGTGACTCCTGGACAGCACTGGGTCAGGTTCCTCGTGCTTTTCTTTTCTCCACCTCAGCTCCGTACCAGCTACCCTCTAGGCTCTTGCAGCTCCTTATGGCTCCTTTCTTCCATCCAGTTGCAGGTTTTATCCCCTCTGTGTCGGGCCAGTGATGCTCACTTGGTGGTGTCCCCTGCCCCAGCAGTTCTCGGCCTGTCTCAGCCCTGTGAGCGCTGTCGCCGTGTGGCACAGTGCAGGTGACGTGGGCTGTTTCCTCCCTTCCTTGCTGGCAGCTCTCCGTCGGGGTAGTCTGGGGACACTGCTGGGAACCGGCGCCTGTACGAAGAGCAGGGGCTCTGTTTGGTGGTCTTTGCCCCCGACCCTGTTTGGTCTGACTTATTAAAAGCCTCGTTGCTGGTGTGAGTTTTCATGTGCCAGTTCCTTTAAAATTCTGGACTTTTTGGGTTCTTCATTCTTACTGAAAGCTGTGAGAAAGCAATAGGGTGGTTTTCAGGCCTTACCTGGACAAGTTTGCTGTTTTTAGCAGCAGCAGCAGCAGTACTAGGTGATCTCACTTCTTTGCTTGTAATTTGTAGGTAACTTTTCATGTCTAAGGGAGGAATTTGCTGAGACCTGTTTGATCTTTGTACTTCTTAATTTCTAAGATTTAACTGTGTTTTGTACAGTTTTTCCTTCCTTTGTAAGCTCTGCCTGGTGTCCTGCTTGAGGTTGTTTCTCTGTCAAAGAAAGCCCTTCTCGTGAGGTTTTCCTGTGCTCCTGGTACAGTTGGCTAATAGACAGGTTTGATGGGCTTCCTGCCTCCTTTTTCTGTCGGGCAAGATCTCTGCCTTGTCTGCCTTGCAGGTCTGTCTGTACTCTAGCCGTCTTCCTACTCCCACAGCATCAACACAGTGAAATAATGCCTCATGCCAGCCCCTGCCTTTTCTGCTTAGAAGGGCCCAAACTGCTGCATTTGATGGCTGCTCACACAGAAGCAAGAATCCGGATTGCTTTCCTTGCGTGTTCTTTTGCATCTTATTTGCGTCCCCCCTGCTCCCCACAGCCTGAGTTTTTACTGCAGCATCAATTTCCTCATTTAAAGTTTAAGCCATTGCCAGCATCTTTTCCTTTCAAGGGACAGAGAGGTTCTGTCTTGCTGAAGCATTAGCAGAATGCAGTGGTCCGGCCCTGCTTGTTGGAGCTCTGCTGGACTGTGGCTGCCGCTCCCTCCTATTGCGAGCGAGGCTCCTGTGCAAGGAAATCGGAAAGATGCATGGATCGCAGTGTCGCTGTCCTCCGGGTTTGCTATTGCAGTGCTGTGTGATGGCTGCTAGTTTGTCATGGGCCAGGTTGCATGGTTTCTTGTGGCAAAGGCACTGTTCCATTTACTGGGAGCGCTCACGGAGCTGAGGTTTTGTTCTGACTGAAGACGGGTGTTGGAAACCCACCGTTAACAAACATTATAGCTTGGCATGTAAAGCAGATAATCACGTTTGTCCCAGGTAGCGTCTGCATCTTCAGGTAATCGGGAAGTTGCTTGCTCGTTTTTGGGTTACAGTGTAAGTAGCCTGTTGTAAGGCAGCTTTTATATCGTGCTAGCTGAGTCTCTCTGCGCAATCTCTGGTATAAGTTTAGCATTAGTCATAGAGGTCTCTGATGTATAATGGCGATGAATGAATGTTTATTTCTAGATATAATACTATGACATAGCTTTATTATCACTTGCTAAAAATGCTTCCTTTTTTGTTTTCCTAGAAGTCAGCGCAAACAACAAAAACCATGACTTCACGATGACTGGGATTGCGACGTCAACAGATTTCTAGTTGACAATGAGAAAAAGAAACACTTAATGTTTTTAATGTAGAACACAAACAGTGGGAGGCCTCAGTTTGCGTCCTACAAGAGAAAAACACTCACTCCACACAGCTCTAAATGCAGCAAGCTTGGCTCTGTGTAGGAATGCCAACTATAAATGGTTGAGCACATTTACACTGGTTTTGGCATCGACAGGGAGTAAAGGGTTGTCTGTGTGGTGCTTAGCTGCTGGCTGGGCTGAAACCATGGAAGCTGTTTAGTTTATTTAGTAGAGCGCCTCGCCTGTGGTCCTTCCTGGAGTAGAACACTCTGCGCTTGGGGAAGGAGAAATTGCTCTGAAATTCTTTGGTTACGAAACAGTAGCAAATGGTATCTCAACAGCAGGTTTTATTTGCCATCCTAGGAGGCCTATCCAGGAGGCCACAGGCACGAACGCATTACTGTTTTTCAGTATTTCAGAGTAGACGACTTCAGTGGAGCTCACTGGAAGTCGGGCAGGGTGCCCCATGTCAACAGGCAGAAACCAGGAACGTGACAGGGGTTGCAGAACAAGTAAGTAGTTTGCTTTCTGGGTTAACGGTAGGAGAACGGGTTGATACGGCTCAACCTTCGTCTCTCTTCAAAGTAAGGAACATTTTCATGGTAATCTGTTTGCAACAGGCATTCATTATAACCAGTGAGATGCAGAAGCCCAGAAGGGGATCCTACAGGAGAGAGCGTTTTTGAAGGCCCTCTGTGCTGTTTCTGAAAGCAGAAGGTGTCTTCCTTGCTGAACACCTCTCGCCTGGACACGTAAGTGATGCCCATTGTGAGCGTTGACAGCACGCCGTAAAGGCGAACGGGCTAACGGGGACCCTAAGCCTTTTGCTTTCCAAGGGTAGTTAATAGCAGTGTACTTGCTGACAGCTGCAAGGGCGACAAGGCTCACGCAGCCTCCTTAAGCAGCGGACGATTTTTCAGTTCAGGCACAGTTTGTGTCTGGTTTCTTTCGCTCTCTTTGAAAACATGCTTTAAAAGGCAGAATGAGGACCTTCATTCAGTGTGAGGGAAGGGACCTGGACTGAGCAGAGGGAGGAGAAGAAGAAGAAAACAGGGCGGGAAGCATGGTGTACAGCGTGGCACTTTCTGCATCAGCTGCCCTCAAACCTGCCACATGTGTGGCAACAGCCGTGGTTTTCCCTCTCAAAGGGACGGGTAGCTGTCAGCAAAGATGTAGTATGTATGCTGCACAGGTAGGAGACTAGACTTGGGCAGGGCAGTACTTCACGAGGGTGTTAATGCAACCATGGGCGCTGCTGGCCAGGCCCTGGGCAGCGAGCTGACCTGGCAGGGAAGCACAGCCAGAAAGAGTGAGCGGACACACTGCCTCTGGGGTCGAAGAGCTCTGGGTGAGGGCCACAGTGCTTAGGTGAGGGGCTTTTCCTCGCTGTTTCCAAACAGCATAAAGAAATCTGGAAACTGCCTGCTCTGCCCTTGCTGCTGTTGTTCACAGCTCTCAAATACAGTGACCTAAGGCACAGCACTTTCTTCTTTTCTTATCTTGAAACCTGTGTTCTTTCAGGCTCACCTGTCACCGCATCCCTTGAAAGCGGTAATGTCACCACCCTAACAACGGAACTGCTTCAGAAGACCCTGGGAGTGGATGCAAGGGCTCATTTGGTCATAAAAGGGGTGTTTTTTGAATCACTTGTTTCCCGTGTTAGAATGGGTTTAGCTTCCGATTCCCAGCTCCTGTTAGGAAATAACGCACTGTGATCTTGCAGGTAAAGTGCCCAGAGAATACGCTGGAGTAAGCACAGAAACTGCAAGAGATGACGACCTCCTGCATGGATGTCTGCATCGCAGGGGCTGCGCTGCCACGCAGAAACCAGGTACCTGATGCCTCCCTCCCGCCCCAGCAGGACCCTGAGCAGCAGTTCACAGAGAGCAAGAGAGAATGAACCCCAGGTGGTATTACCTGTAGGTTTAGGGCCACAGAGTCGGCAGCAGGTGTCAGCAGAGGCAGGACGTGTGGGGGCCGTGCAGCCCGGCATCCCGGCCGGGAGGAGCAGGGCCAGCCTGTGGGGCTGCAGGATGGGCACAGGCTACGTGTACAGGGCTGGTGCCCAGCGCCACCAGCTCGCTGGTACTTAAGGGTTTCTCTGGCACCTCCTCCTCCTGTGTAGGAGATTTTATCCCCGTTTGGTCTTCAGTGTCGATCTGCTGGCTAAATAAATGGCGGCAGAACTTTCCACTCGGCCCTTCCCAAACCGGTGTTTGGTGGCAAGCAGTGGTGCTTAGCAGCTGTGCTGAAACCTAAGCTAAGCGAGGTGGAAGATGTGATAGCTGGTATTAGACGCACCAGCCTGTCAGCCTCGTCAGTGTTGGTGCTGTGGTGGACTCACATCAGCGGTTTCTTGAGCTGAAGAAAAACCCGGTTCTTGTTGTTTGGTAAATAAAAGAACCCTTCTGTTTCAGAGCAGCGTGCTCTCGCGTGGACACTGTGCGTGCCGGAACAGACCCTTTCAGGAGCTCCAGAAGATTTTTTAACCTCTTTATTTCAGCTGCAAGACCAGAAAGAAAAGAGGTTTCTGCTAATGGGAAGCAACAGAGGAGAGCGGAGGTATGTCTGGTAACTGTAGCAGATGCTCCTCAGACGTTGCCAAGAGAGGAAATCCATTTACCCTCTGCTTTCACCAATTGGTCTGTAGTTTGCCTGTAGTTATCCTCCCCGCTTCTGCATTTTACAGAATCCTGGAATGGTTCATGTTGGAAGGGACCTTAAAGCTCATCCAGTTCCAACCCCTGCCCACGGGCGGGCAGGGACACCTCACACTAGAGCAGCTTGCTCCAAGCCCCTGTGTCCTACCTGGCCTAGAACACTGCCGGGGACGGGGCAGCCTCAGCTTCTCTGGGCACCCCGTGCCAGCGCCTCAGCACCCTCACAGGGAAGAACTTCTGCCTGAGAGCCCGTCTCAGTCTCCCCTCTGGCAGGTTCAAGCCATTCCCCCTTGGCCTGTCCCTACACGCCCTTGTCCAAAGCCCCTCTCCAGGTTTCTTGTGGCCCCTGTAGGCACTGGAGCTGCTCTAAGGTTTCCCCCCCTTAAGGAACCTGTTATTCTCCAGGCCGAACAAGCCCATCTCTCTCAGCCTGGCTGCGGAGCAGAGGTGCTCCAGCCCTCTCAGCATCTCCATGGTTTCCTCTGGCTCACTTACGCGGCTCCACGTCCCTCTGGAGTTGGGGCCCAAGATCTGGATGCAGGACTTTGTTTCCTCTTACATTGGCATAAATGCAGAGTGTCCCTTCAACAGCTGGACAGATCTAGATCCTCCTATAGGAAGACCTGGGGCCGGTAAATCGGAGCAAAACCACGTCCTCTGCTTGAACAAGGACGGAATTATTTTGTTCAACTTGCTTGCGTGCTTAATTCAAGAAGTTTTTTTCCCTTCCAGTCAAATACATTCATGTAATTGAAAGCATTGTCACAGGAAATCTCAGCTTGATTTGCTTTCCTGATTTGAGACCATTGCATTGCTTTTTGCCTAAGCAGCAATCGGTTTGCTTGCAGGCTGTTTTGCAGCAGCTCTGCGGGGAATTACCACTGTTTTTCTCATCATCCTGTTGGATGTTGTAACAATGCAGCTCCCCAGTTTCCTCTTGACGTTTGGGTACTGCCAGCAGAGTTTACAGCTCTTGGTATTGTCTTTGTTGAATTAGTACCCATGCAGTCTTTCCAACCCGATGGGAGTCCACCAGAGTACTCCCAGTGTGTTGTCCTTGTTTACGGTGTCTTCCGTCTAGGTGATGTGCGCGACAACTTGACAAAGCGTTGCTATCCTGACCCGCTTGTGTGGGCGGAGACTCGTGGGGCAGTTTCAGGGCTCAGAGTTGATTTTCCTGAGGGGGATCCCAGCTCTGCAGCAGAGGAGCTGCACTGCTGAGGAGAAGGCAAGGGCCGGAGGGACGGAGAGCCGGGCACTGCAGGTCAGTCCCATTATTTTTCTGTAATGAGGGTGGTAAAGCACTGGCACAGGTTGCCCGGAGAGGTGGTGGATGCACCGTCCCTGGAGACATCCGAGGCCAGGCTGGATGTGGTTCTGAGCCCCCCGATGTAGTTGGAGATGTCCCTGCTCGTTGCAGGGGAGGGGTTGGACTAGGTGACCTTTAAAGGTTCCTTCCAGCCAAAACCGTTCTGTGATCCTATGGTTAGAACCCCAGGGCATGCAGGTGTTTCCCTGCAGCTGCTGAGGGTCTCTTTAAAACCCCAAAGCCACAGCTACCCTTCTTTCTTACGGAGGGGCTTCTCCTCCTCACGCTCTTTGGTGTGTCTGGTGCGATTGTGCCCTTGCTGAAGCTCGTCTTTGGTACCTTGAGCTAAAGTGCTTTGCTGGCATGACGTTCGGTTCATCTGGAGGAACATAGTGTAATGCAGCCAGGGAGGGGAAACTGGCTTGTTTGAAATACTGAGGTCTGCTCAGCATGTGGTTCTCATTAAATGTTTGCTACCACAGGTACTGGTACCAGTGGGAGTAACACCTAGCTCTGGGCAAATTCGCTTGCATTTCAGCCTGTTTGAACTGGTCACTTACCAGCATAGCGAGTGTCACGTCCTGAAAGCAAGGCTCCTCTGGTGCAGCTGATGGACCCCTGAGCCCAGCAGGAGGCCTGAGGCTGCTTTGCCATCTGCCTATAGGAACAATGGCACTTGAACCGCAGCAGGGTGTAGAGCTTTCGTGTGCGTAACCCCAAATGTATCTACCTTTCCTAGCCTGCCAGGCACGCAGCATCAGTGCGGGTTTCTAGTTCCCTAAAGGGTATTATCTGCCAAACATTTTACAGTGACAGGACTTCCGCTGTACCACAGCTGACGGGGGGCTCACAGACCAGAGCACACGCAGCCTAGTCCACAGATTCGCTTTCCCGGCAGCCCCGGGCACCACTCGCAGGGACAGAGATGTGTATTTAGCCCCCGATTTCAAGGAGGTGCCGTAACAGCGCAGTGCCTACAGGCAGACAGCACATTTCCAAGGGACCCCTCTCTACTGCTGCCTTTGCCGCAGCCTGGTGATCACAGAGCCCCGCAGGTGATGCGGGCAGCCCGGCGCGCAGTGTGCTCACGAACCCAGCCGTATAGGGACAAGGTCCTCGGGTGCCGCAGTGAAGCACGGCAAAGTGGCACGGGAGGAAGAGGTAAGGCCACTGGGGATGTGAATGGAAAACTCTTGTTATTGCTACTCAGTGCACACGCAGCAAGCGCTCTGCCTCTGCGTTCCGTGCACGCAGCAGCATCCCCTCCTGTTCGGGGGCTGGTGCCAGAGCTTATCTGCTCCGTTGGTGGCATTCGTGTCGCCGCGCAGCTAGACATTCATGGGTGGCTGTAACAGGTCGCTGCTCAGCTGCTCGCCTTAGAGAAAGGATTCCCTTTGTGCAGCTGCCTCTCACAGCTGGATGACTGCTGCAAAGGTTTGGAGCTCCACGACAGACAAGACTATTTATATTTAAAGATTCCTGCTTTTAATGAAGTCAGTTGTCCTGAAAAAATAAAGACCTTACCAAGCCAGGAGCACATTGCTTTTGTCTTCTCTAATACTCTCTTACAGTCTCTTCCCTTCCCGTCTGTCTTCCCTTCCCTTCCCGTCTCTTGTACTCTTTTCTCTCCTGTTCTCCTCTATTCTCTTAGTCTCTTCCATTTTCTTACAGTCTCTTCCCTTCCCTTCTGGTTCTGTTTTCTCAGATTCTTTTATATTCTCTTTCCATCTATTCTCCTAGTCTTTTCTAATCTCTATTCTCTTCTTCTCCCTTCTCTTGTATCCTTTCGCATTTTCTTCTATTCCCTTCTCTTTACTCTCTTCTCTTGTCCTGTATTCTCTTAGTCTCTTCCTCTCCCTTATATTCTCTTCTCTTTTATTCCCTTCTCTTTTCTTTTAAATTCTCTCCTCTTACGTTCTCTTCCCTTATCTTAGATTCTCTTATAGTCTCTTCTCATATATTCCTTTCTCTTCTATTCCCTTCTCTTTTGCTCTCTTAAGAGTCTCTTCGCTCTTTTATATTCTCTTCCCTTTTTTTGTAGTCCTACGTTTTCTTATTTTCTCCTATATTGTCTTACAGTGTATAGTGTTTTCACTTATTCCTGTCTCTCTTCTATATTTGCTTACATATTGTTCTCTTAGATTCCCTTCTGTTTTATTTGCTGGTATACTCTTACAGTCTCTTCATTTCCTTTTCTTAGATTCTCTAAATTTCTCTTCCCTTTTCCTGTGTGCTCTTCAGTTTTTCTCTCTTGGCTTCTCTTAGATTCTCTACTCTTGTAATCTTAGATTCTCTTCTATTCAATGATACTCTCTCCCCCTATATTCTCTTCTGAGATGCTCTTCAGCTCTCTAATCTTAGATTCTGTTAGATCTCTTACGTTCCCTGGTATTCTTTTCCCCTGGATGCTCTTCTCTAGTAATCTCTTAGGTCCTCTTCCCTTCTATTCTCTTCCCCGTATTCAACTGTATTACCTTCTCTTCCATTAGATTGTCTCAGAACCTCTGCTCTTGTATTCACTCTCATTCCGAAGGAGGGAGGGAGGGAGGGAGGGAAAAAAGGGAGGAGGGAAGCAAGGAGAGAGGGAAGGAGGGAGAGGAAAGAAGGAGGGAGGGAAAGAAGGAGCCATTTACGGCCATTTCTATCCCATTTTTTCCCTGTTCTCACCAGTTTAAGCCATTTTTTGGCTGTTTCTCACCCATCTTAAACTATTTTTTCCCATTTCTAAACCATTTTTGGCCATCTCTAACCCAAATTTGGCCACTTCTAACCCATTTTATGCCATTTTTTGCCACTTCTAACCAATTTCTGACCATTTCTAACCCATTTTGAGCCATTTTTTGTAATTTCTAACCCATTTTAAGATATTTTGGCTTTTTTTTAACACATTTTTCCCATTTCTAGCCCATTTTAATGTTGGGGGTGGGTGTATTTCTGAAGTGGTTTTGGCCATTTCCAACCCATTTTTGCCAAATTCTGACCCATTTTAACGCTTTTATGCCCACTTCTAAACCGTTTTGAGCTTTTATTTGCAATTTCTAAACTGTTTTCACCGTTTCTAACCCAGTTTTGGCCACTTCTAACCTGTTTAATGCCATTTTTTTAATTTCTGCCTCTTTTTGGCCCGTTTCTGATTCCGTTTAAACCACTTTTTTCTTTTTCTAACGCATTTTTGCCCATTTGTCACCAGTTTTAAGCCAGTTTTGACCATTTCTAACCCTTTTTTTGCCACTTCTAACATCATTTATGCCATTTTTAGCCCTTTGTAACCCTTTTGTGTCCGATTCTATCCTCTTTTAAGCCATTTGGCCCTTTCTAAACCATTTTTCTTCATTTCTAACCAATTTTTTGCCACTTCAAACATATTATTTCCCATTTCTTACCCATTTTAAGCCATTTTTTTTTTTCTGTTTCTAACCCGTTTTCCCCCATTTCTAACCTGTTTTAAGCCATTTATGTCTATTTCTAAACTGGGCACGGTTTGCTGCTGCCATCCTGTGGCCAAAACGCGGTACTGCAGGTGTTGGAGGGGGGGGCAAGTGAGTGGCTCAGTGCAGCGCTAGCTGCTGCCATCATGTGGCCAAAACGCGGTACTGCAGGTGTTGGAGACGGGGGGGGGTGGCGGTGAGTGGCCCCGTTAAGCATTGCCACCCCCAGGCTCCCGTTGGCTGAGGCGCCTGTCAGTCACTCTCAGTCCCGCCCCGTTTCCTCTCTGCCCCCCCCACGGCGCCCATTGGCTGAGAATCCTGTCAGTCACTCTCAGTCCCGCCCCGTTTCCTCTCTGCCCCCCCACGGCGCCCATTGGCTGAGAATTCTGTCAGTCACTCTCAGTCCCGCCCTGTTTCCGCTCCGTGCCCCCCACGGTACATTGGACCCCCCCCGAATGGAATAAACCCCCATCACTGCAGCCGCCTCCTGGTGTTATTTGGGATGGAGGGACCCCAAACATTTGTGGGGGGGCTTCCCAAACGCTTGGGACCTGTTTTGGGGGGGGGGGGGAGGGTCCAGAATTCGTCCCACTCCGGACCCGAACCCGCGTATTAGCGGTTGCCACGTGATTAGAGACGCGCTAAAGGGGGGTATATCCCATAATCCTCCTCACTAAAGGAGGGATATATCCCATGAGCCTTTGCGACAGGGGAGTATATCCCATAATCCTCTGCGATAAGCAGGACATAAAGTCCCTTTACCGCAGAGGATCATGGGATATACCCCCTAGTGCGGAGGTTCATGGGATATATTCCCCTAGCGGAGAGGATTATGGGATCTATTCCCACTTTTAGCGCGGAGCATTATGGGATTTATCCCCCTTCAGCGGGGACTAAAAACGGGAGTGTGGGGGTGGGTGGTGTTGTTTGGGGTGCGGTGATTCGAGAGAGGAGCAGGTGAGTAGAGGATTGGGGGGCAATCCTCTGAAGAAAGGGGGTAACAGCTGATTTGGGGCTGATTCCCCCACAAAGACCTTCCCATGAAGGGCTGTGCTTGCGGAGCCGGAGCCGCTGTGGTGGCCCCAAAGTACTCCAACCCCCTTCGTTCTGGGTCTGCAAGGGTTGGGGCGGGGGGGATGCCGGGAGGGGAAATCCCCGCAAAAATCGGTCCAGCGGGGGTATGGGGGAGGCGCCGTGTGGCGCCCGGCGCTCTCGCTGCTGCCACCCTGTGCCCAGAGTTCGGTACTGCAGCCCCGCCTCCGCGAATGAGCCGCCGCGTTCGTCCCCGCTGCTGCCCCCGGAAGTGGCCGGGGTCACGTGGTGGCTGCTGGCTTCCGGTGAACAATGGCTGCGGGGGACCCGCGTTGGGTGCGGGTGGGCTCGAGGGGTGCTCGTGGCCGCAGCCCGGCGTTCGCGCGCCGGCCCCGGTCCCTCCGCGCGCCGTTTCGGTGCCGCATGCGCGGCTGCCGGGAGCAGCATGGCGGCGGGCAGGGCCCGGGTCCGGGTCCCGGCAGCGGCGGCAGCAGGTGAGATCCGAGCCCACTGGGAGGCCGGGGTTATCGGGGAGGCGGGCCCGCTCGGGCGGGCGCAGAGGGGCGTCTCCTGCCCTCTGGCCGCCCGGCGCGGAAAGCTTCACAGCGCCCAGTGCGGCAGGGTTGCGGCTGCTGGGGATGAGCCGGGTGAGGAGCCCCCGGCGCGCTTGATTCTGCCTTCGTCTCCGTTGATGAATCGCAGGCGCCTCGGAGGCTCCTGACCGGCATCCTGCGCCCTGCCGCTGTGCTTGTCTCTCCCCTTTTGCCCTGGTTTCAGCTGCAGCAGAGTTAATTCTCTTCCTAGGATCTGGTGCAGGGCTGAGTTTTGCCTTTCCTCTGAGAATAACGCTGGTAACGCACTGATGTTTCAGTGGTTGCTCGGTTCCTCGTGCTCTGCCAGTGAGGAGGGGCACAAGAAGCCGGGAGGGAGCAGAGGCAGGACGCCGGACCTGGGCTAGCCAAAGGCGTATTCCATACGTACCGCAGCACGTCGTGCTCGGTACTGGGGGGAAGTAAATAAACGGGGGGGGAGGGGGGCGGGTGACCCGGAGGGCCCTTAATTCACACTGTACCTTCATTGGTAGGGAAAGGGGGGAAGATGGAAATAGCCATTTAGAAAGTAGCCAAGGAATCCCCTGTTTATTTCCTCGGATCTAAGCTTGCAGTTAGTTTGGAAATGAGGCTGTTCACTATAGCATTAAGATGCTGAAAGATCTGGAGACTGAAATTCTCTCTCCATGAAACGAGTGAGGTCAGCAGCAGCAGCAGCAGGGGCAGGGCTCATTGTGCTCCTTTTGTTCTACAAATAGACTGTGTTGTGCCCTGGGGGACCCCAGCCAGCTCATCACAGCCTTTCTGTTGACTTCAGTTGCTGCTGCTGCTCTTCTGGTTTCCCCCACTTTGGACACCAGCCTTGCTGCAGTAAAGTCATCAGGTTTCTTCATAAATGCTTAGTATTCCAGATGCAGAGACAGCATTGTGAGGGAGCTGATCCAGATCTCAATCTGTCTTGGGAGGTGCTTGTAGCAGGAGACGCATCGAGCTACCAGACTGGGTGGCTTTAGGGCTTCTCTGTTTATGCAAAATGATTTAAAGTCTCAACCTGTTGAGAACAGGCAGAATCTTTATGTGGTCTGCTGCTGATTTGCCCTGGCCGTCGAGCTGAAGGCCTTAGATGTGGCAGCAGTTGGTCTAAGGGTTGCTCACGGAATTTTCTTCCATCTAAAAATTATGCCGTCTGAAGATGAAACGGAGTTTGTCTCGTTAAAGCTTTACAAACGCCCTTTGAATCCTAGTGCTTTTAATATATGAGACAGCTGTGGATGGCCCAGTGCGCAGCCTGTGCATCCAGCACCCTACAGGACAGAGTATGTCTGACCTGGCTGGTCGCTGCGTGCGGCTGAAAATGAGCGTAGTGTCACAGGAGGTTACTTGAGGATGAATTGAAAATGTTCCAGGACTAGTTTCTGGGAAAGTCTCTTGTTTCTAGACTGTCCTGGTGCTCTGTGGACAGGCTTCTGGCCATGCGTTGCCTGTGCAGGTGTCCAGCAGGCCCCTTCCTTTTCTTTCTTTACTTATGTCCTTTTAGGCTTCGATTTCAGAACTCTCTGGCAGACATTTGGTACCCCAGCTTACTGTTTAACTGCAACAGCAGTTTGCAGTGGCTTAATTTCATAGGTTGTATAAAGATAGCATTCTTTTTAACTGCAGAGCGTGTCTGTCTGTCCTGGGTTCAGCAGTAGCAGTCATTTTTTGCTGCTGCTTAGTAGCTGGTGCAGCGCTGTGTTTTTGACTTTTGGCCTGGGCACAGCACTGATAACACCGATGTCTTTAGTTACGGCTCAGATGTTTAGTCTGAGCAAGGACTTTCTGAGCCTCATGCTTTGCCAGGGAGGAGGGGAAGCCAGGAGGAAGCAGAGACAGGACACCTGACCCAAACCAACCAAAGAAGTATTCCATACCACAGCAAGTCATGCCCAGGATGTACCTGAGAGTTACCCAGAAGGGCTAGTTCACTGTGTGGTTGGACAAGGTATCGATAGGTGTTTGGTCAGGCTGGATGAGGTGAGTTTTCGATTGGCGAGTGGTGAGGTGTTGTATGCTCTTCCCTTGTTATTTCCTTTATCATTATTGTTGGTGGTAGCAGTAGTGATCTGTGTTATACCTTAGTTACTAAACTGTTCTTATCTCAACCCGTGAGAGTTATATTCTTTCGATTCTCCTTCCCGTCCCTCTGGGAGCAGGGGGAAGAAAAGGGAGGAAGTGAGAGAGAGACTGCATGGCTGATTTATGGCTGACTGGGTTTAAACCACGACACTGTCGCCCAAAGATGGCGTTGTCTTTAAGCACAGAGTGTGCATGTTGAAGTTATGGTATTTCAAACCCTTCTTTTCTTGCAGCTTTGTGTCTCAGAGAGCCCAGGCAGGTTTGTGACCTACGCTGACGTTCAGGCTTCCTACAGATACAAACCCAATCAGTGGAGTTACTTCAAGCAGTTCTGCAAGCCTTACGTTAACAGTCCTCACAAGGTCCGTACGTATCAGGAGGTGATGGAGTACTTCCGTGTGGTTGTGGTACTGTGGCAAGTATCCTTTAGTACTTAAGTACTCCACAGTGGTAGAGCAGAGCGTGTCAAACCAGTTCTTAAAGCTCCTGAGTTATGTGCTTAATGAGTTATGTGCTGAGTTACGTATTGCTTAATTTTGGGCACTGAAAGTAAGTGATTACATCAATTAGATGCTGTAGCTGGAATAGCTAGTGCCTAGGTTTAAACATGGTTAAGTGAGAAGGGCTTAAATGGCAGCGAAATTTAGTAAGAATCCATCTGTGCTGGTACTTGGCACCAGATGTAGCAACCTGAACTATCTAATCACAGTGTGCTTAGTCTGCATTCACTTGCACTGATCTTGCTTTTCTATAGATGTGATGTTATAGCTGACTAGTCTTGCAGTAATGCGTTTTTGGGTTTCGCTTACTTGACGTGCTGAGGGCAGAACACTTCACTTGTCAAGGTTTAGAACAACCCCAGCCTTGTCTTTGCACTCTTCAGAAACACTTGATCTTGATTGTTTTTTAACAGGCATGTGGCATTGTTACAACCATATTAAAGGAATACCCAGATCTGACCTCACTGTTTCTCGTACTGGATTCCAGAGAGACTTCAGGGTGTACCTGCAGCTCAGGCAAACATGGTTAGCGTTTAGTGAGTGCCCTTTAAACTTGGTATCCGTTAATAGATATTCAGGAGATTCAGTCACGATCTTGTTACAGTTTCTGCCTTGGTAAATCTTCTCTGCATATGGCAGTCATAGAAGTAGGCAAAATTCTCTTTATACTTTTTCTGCAAGGCTACTAGTGTGTGTGTAAGGGGACATAATGCAGTCGCAGTAGTGATGAGAGTGAAAAACGCTTGTGTTCCTGGAAATCTACTTGCTCTGTGTTCAGCCTTCACAATGGGGAAGCAGAAGGTGATAACTAAGTCCTGATGAAGATAAGGAGAGGCATTTTTCTCTCTGTCTGTGTATGCCCCCTCCTTGAGGGCCCCAGAACTGAGACGAAAAACTCTGTGCATCTTTTGTAGACCTGTTTACATTCAGGTCACTGAATTTTCTTGAATGCTGACCTGAGGCTGTGGAATGAGCCACGACAAATGTCATCACTTGTGGTTTTCACAAGAGCTTCACTGCTTTCTCTTAAAAGGGCAGCATATTTAAAACAATCCCACTGGCACAAGACAGCCTGCAGTGTGTCATCTCTGACTATCTGGGTCTGGATTCTGAGACTGTGTCAGATCTGTGGTACCTGAAGCTAATTCCCCTGTCCCTGTGCAAACCTCCAGACACCCCACAGCTGAGGGAAACTGTCCCTTTGTCTACCACTGCCTCCCCAAAACTTCTTGGTTTCAGCTGGAGGAGCTGGAGCTGGAGGGCCTGCTGTCTCTAACCGTCCACCACTGCCGGGCTGGTTTAAATGTTGTCTAACCTCTGAGGCACCCGGAATTAATGAGTGTGTCTCAGGGTCAGAGGAGGTGTGCTTCAGGCATTTAAGACTCTGCCTTCTGGAGGTGGACTCCAGAGAATTCTTTTACTTCCTATTGCAGCGGTAGGATTTGAACTGACACCAATAGAAATCAGACAGAAGCTGACTCTTTAAACAAGATCTGGGTTATGAATCAAACACTGTGCACAACTAAGAGAGGAAATGTTCTGGGACACTGTGCTCTCAGCTCTTCAACCTTAGAGCAAGTTTGTGTGATTCTAGCAGCACAAGTGGAAGGTGAAAATAGATGCAGAAACTTCAGTCAGCTTCAGTGTAATCATCAAGTCATTTCTGTACTGTTTTACTTAATAAATATAACACATACACTTACTAGACTAGGATTTGTTGGTGGAAAAGTGCTCATTTTTTGCCTTTGAGCACTTAGTTTGTTCATTTTTTGTCGTTTCCCCTCATATCCTTCTGCTGATTGTGTTGGCTTTTTTATACAAGAAAAATACTCTCAAATATACTGTGTTCATTTAAGGGGGGGGGGCGGGGGGCGGGGGGGGAGGGATTGAAAGCAGATTACTCCCTGCCTAACTGAGGTCAGGTTTGTTCCCTGATCTCAGCAGTGGCTACAGCTGGTTGAAAGTCAGGAGTTCTCCCATAAATCATTGCTCTCTATAAAAGGAAACCCGGCAACAGAAAGTAGCAAGAAAATGTGTTGGGGGGAGCAAAAAAAGGGTTTGAAAAATTATGTTATTTTCTTCAGATGCTTTTTTTGCTGTTATCTGTAGGCAAGAGTAAGCTTCCCTGAAGCAGTCCTTTCTGGGTTATTGTCTGGAAGTCGAGGTAGGGGAGGTTGTATCTTATTTCATGTTAAATATTTCAGGGCCTGGCTAAAGAGCGTTCTGAATTCCACTGCTAATTCTGATATTACGAAATATTCATTCCCCTGGAGCTTTGTCTAGCGAAAGGAGGTAGGTCATTGTACCTAACGTTGTATCGTAGAATCATAGAGAAGCATTTGGCTAACCAATGTCTCAATGTATTTTAAAACATTATTCTGCCAAAATCAGAAGTGCTGTATAAAGAAAAGGGTAGAGATATTATCCAGCTGCAGTTGACGTAGGTGACAGACCTGGAGGTTACTGCTCATTGTTGACTGTTCTAGTTGGTTATTTTATCTATCATGGAAAATAATCTAGTAAACCTGTACAAGCAGGATACCTGCTTAACAGTAAAAGTAATGATGTATTTTTACTATTAAAAGAGAATCACTTAAGACAAACACTGTGAGATTCTGCTCTGTCACACTGAAATTTAATGAGGAGAGCTTGCCCCGGTGTGCTCATTTGTGCATTGCAAGAAAATTAACAGTGGTCAGAGCACTAGTTTTTTAAGTATTACTTAAAGAGCCTCCCTTGCAAGTGTTGTCCCTTCATCTGGTGTTTCTAGCATTTGAGCAGCACCTTCAATGCAGCCTCAGGCCTAGACAACATGAGGGAGTGTTGAGAGGCACAAGAGCCCCTAGGCAAATGTGGGTGGGAGCCAGGTTTAGAGCTGGGGTGACTGTGCAGAGAAAGGAGCAGCAGCAGAGGCTGCATTGGTGCTGGCAGCATGTGAATCCACGCATTAACCCAGCTTGCTGCAGTGGTTTTGGCTGAGGAGAGCAGCCAGGGTAAAATGCTACCTTCACAGTCTTTATCTGCAGTAACTCCAATGTTCTGGTATCTCAGCCTGTATAGCCCAAATGATTGATAATAACAGGAAAGTGCAGTTTCTGTGAAGCTCTTCTCGAGGTCCAGCAGTTTGCCAGGCCTTCCCAAAACTACTTGATTTTTTTTTTTTTCTGTGTGCAGGATGTTTCTCATCACAGCCCAGAGCTTTTCCAGGAGTCAAACACATCAGTTTCCCTCTCTTCCCCCAACAAAGGGGAAGTTTGTGGCCGGTTGTGATGATAGCACATGGAGAGGCGTTTCCCTGAAACAGGATGAAATGGCTGCATCCTTCCAGGAGGCTGTCTCCAAAAGGAGAATTGCCCTGTGTGCTGGAGAGCTGCCCCTACAGTGAGTGCCCATCCCCAGAGAGGGATGGGGAGCGGGGGACTTAACACCTTCCTGCCTATCACCAGGGATGGAAAAATGTCGTGGTATGGTTTGGGTTGGAAGGGACCTTAAAGCTCATCCAGTTCCAACCCCCTGCCTTGGGCAGGGACACCTTCCACTAGAGCAGGTTGCTCCAAGCCCCTCTGTCCAACCTGGCCTTGAGCACTGCCAGGGATGGGGCAGCCACAGCTTCTCTGGGCACCCCGTGCCAGCGCCTCATCACCCTCACAGGGAAGAACTTCTGCCTGAGAGCCCGTCTCAGTCTCCCCTCTGGCAGGTTCAAGCCATTCCCCCTTGGCCTGTCCCTACACACCCTTGTCCAAAGCCCCTCTCCAGGTTTCTTGTGGCCCCTGTAGGCACTGGAGCTGCTCTAAGGTTTCCCCCCCTTAAGGAACCTGTTATTCTCCAGGCCGAACAAGCCCATCTCTCTCAGCCTGGCTGCGGAGCAGAGGTGCTCCTGCCCTCTCAGCATCTCCATGGTTTCCTCTGGCTCACTTGCGCGGCTCCACGTCCCTCTGGAGTTGTGGCCCAAGATCTGGATGCAGGACTTTGTTTCCTCTTACATTGGCATAAATGCAGAGTGTCCCTTCAACAGCTGGACAGATCTAGATCCTCCTATAGGAGCACCTGGGGCCGGTAAATCGTAGCAAAACCACGTCCTCTGCTTGAACAAGGTCGGAATTATTTTGTTCAACTTGCTTGCGTGCTTAATTCAAGAAGTTTTTTCCCTTCCAGTCAAATACATTCATGTAATTGAAAGCATTGTCACAGGAAATCTCAGCTTGATTTGCTTTCCTGATTTGAGACCATTGCATTGCTTTTTGCCTAAGCAGCAATCGGTTTGCTTGCAGGCTGTTTTGCAGCAGCTCTGCGGGGAATTACCACTGTTTTTCTCATCATCCTGTTGGATGTTGTAACAATGCAGCTCCCCAGTTTCCTCTTGACGTTCGGGTACTGCCAGCAGAGTTTACAGCTCTTGGTATTGTCTTTGTTGAATTAGTACCCATGCAGTCTTTCTAACCCGATGGGAGTCCACCAGAGTACTCCCTGTGTGTTGTCCTTGTTTACGGTGTCTTCCGTCTAGGTGATGTGCGCGACAGCTTGACAAAGCGTTGCTATCCTGACCCGCTTGTGTGGGCGGAGACTCGTGGGGCAGTTTCAGGGCTCAGAGTTGATTTTCCTGAGGGCGATCCCAGCTCTGCAGCAGAGGAGCTGCACTGCTGAGGAGAAGGCAAGGGCCGGAGGGAGGGAGAGCCGGGCACTGCAGGTCAGTCCCATTATTTTTCTGTAATGAGGGTGGTAAAGCACCGGCACAGGTTGCCCGGAGAGGTGGTGGATGCACCGTCCCTGGAGACATCCGAGGCCAGGCTGGATGTGGTTCTGAGCCCCCCGATGTAGTTGGAGATGTCCCTGCTCGTTGCAGGGGAGGGGTTGGACTAGGTGACCTTTAAAGGTTCCTTCCAGCCAAAACCGTTCTGTGATCCTATGGTTAGAACCCCAGGGCATGCAGGTGTTTCCCTGCAGCTGCTGAGGGTCTCTTTAAAACCCCAAAGCCACAGCTACCCTTCTTTCTTACGGAGGGGCTTCCCCTCCTCACGCTCTTTGGTGTGTCTGGTGCGATTGTGCCCTTGCTGAAGCTCGTCTTTGGTACCTTGAGCTAAAGTGCTTTGCTGGCATGACGTTCAGTTCATCTGGAGGAACATAGTGTAATGCAGCCAGGGAGGGGAAACTGGCTTGTTTGAAATACTGAGGTCTGCTCAGCATGTGGTTCTCATTAAATGTTTGCTACCACAGGTACCGGTACCAGTGGGAGTAACACCCAGCTCTGGGCAAATTTGCTTGCATTTCAGCCTATTTGAACTGGTCACTTACCAGCATAGCGAGTGTCACGTCCTGAAAGCAAGGCTCCTCCGGTGCAGCTGATGGACCCCTGAGCCCAGCAGGAGGCCTGAGGCTGCTTTGCCATCTGCTTATAAGAACAATGGCACTTAAAGTGCAGCAGGGTGTAGAGCTTTCGTGTGCGTAACCCCAAATGTATCTACCTTTCCTAGCCTGCCAGGCACGTAGCATCAGTGCGGGTTTCTGGTTCCCTAAAGGGTATTATCTGCCAAACATTTTACAGTGACAGGACTTCCGCTGTACCACAGCTGACGGGGGGCTCACAGACCAGAGCACACGCAGCCTAGTCCACAGATTCGCTTTCCCGACAGCCCCGGGCACCACTCGCAGGGACAGAGATGTGTATTTAGCCCCCGATTTCAAGGAGGTGCCGTAACAGCGCGGTGCCTGCAGGCAGACAGCACATTTCCAAGGGACCCCTCTCTACTGCTGCCTTTGCCGCAGCCTGGTGATCACAGAGCCCCGCAGGTGATGCGGGCAGCCCGGCGCGCAGTGTGCTCACGAACCCAGCCGTACAGGGACAAGGTCCTCGGGTGCCGCAGTGAAGCACGGCAAAGTGGCACGGGAGGAAGAGGTAAGGCCACTGGGGATGTGAATGGAAAACTCTTGCTACTCGGTGCACACGCAGCAAGCGCTCTGCCTCTGCGTTCCGTGCACGCAGCAGCATCCCCTCCTGTTCGGGGGCTGGTGCCAGAGCTTATCTGCTCCGTTGGTGGCATTCGTGTCGCCGCGCAGCTAGACATTGATGGGTGGCTGTAACAGGTCGCTGCTCAGCTGCTCGCCTTAGAGAAAGGATTCCCTTTGTGCAGCTGCCTCTCACAGCTGGATGACTGCTGCAAAGGTTTGGAGCTCCACGACAGACAAGACTATTTATATTTAAAGATTCCTGCTTTTAATGAAGTCAGTTGTCCTGAAAAAATAAAGACCTTACCAAGCCAGGAGCACATTGCTTTTGTCTTCTCTAATACTCTCTTACAGTCTCTTCCCTTCCCTTCCCTTCCCTTCCCTTCCCTTCCCTTCCCGTCTCTTGTACTCTTTTCTCTCCTGTTCTCCTCTATTCTCTTAGTCTCTTCCATTTTCTTACAGTCTCTTCCCTTCCCTTCTGGTTCTGTTTTCTCAGATTCTTTTATATTCTCTTTCCATCTATTCTCCTAGTCTTTTCTAATCTCTATTCTCTTCTTCTCCCTTCTCTTGTATCCTTTCGCATTTTCTTCTATTCCCTTCTCTTTACTCTCTTCTCTTGTCCTGTATTCTCTTAGTCTCTTCCTCTCCCTTATATTCTCTTCTCTTTTATTCCCTTCTCTTTTCTTTTAAATTCTCTCCTCTTACGTTCTCTTCCCTTATCTTAGATTCTCTTATAGTCTCTTCTCAGATATTCCTTTCTCTTCTATTCCCTTCTCTTTTGCTCTCTTAAGAGTCTCTTCCCTCTTTTATATTCTCTTCCCTTTTTTTGTAGTCCTACGTTTTCTTATTTTCTCCTATATTGTCTTACAGTGTATAGTGTTTTCACTTATTCCTGTCTCTCTTCTATATTTGCTTACATATTGTTCTCTTAGATTCCCTTCTGTTTTATTTGCTGGTATACTCTTACAGTCTCTTCATTTCCTTTTCTTAGATTCTCTAAATTTCTCTTCCCTTTTCCTGTGTGCTCTTCAGTTTTTCTCTCTTGGCTTCTCTTAGATTCTCTACTCTTGTAATCTTAGATTCTCTTCTCTTCAATGATACTCTCTCCCCCTATATTCTCTTCTGAGATGCTCTTCAGCTCTCTAATCTTAGATTCTGTTAGATCTCTTATGTTCCCTGGTATTCTTTTCCCCTGGATGCTCTTCTCTAGTAATCTCTTAGGTCCTCTTCCCTTCTATTCTCTTCCCCGTATTCAACTGTATTACCTTCTCTTCCATTAGATTGTCTCAGAACCTCTGCTCTTGTATTCACTCTCATTCCGAAGGAGGGAGGGAGGGAGCCATTTACGGCCATTTCTATCCCATTTTTTCCCTGTTCTCACCAGTTTAAGCCATTTTTTGGCTGTTTCTCACCCATCTTAAACTTTTTTTTCCCATTTCTAAACCATTTTTGGCCATCTCTAACCCAAATTTGGCCACTTCTAACCCATTTTATGCCATTTTTTGCCACTTCTAACCAATTTCTGACCATTTCTAACCCGTTTTGAGCCATTTTTTGTAATTTCTAACCCATTTTAAGGCAGTTTGGCTTTTTTTTTAACACATTTTTCCCATTTCTAGCCCATTTTAATGTTGGGGGGGGGGTGTTGTATTTCTGAAGTGGTTTTGGCCATTTCCAACCCATTTTTGCCAAATTCTGACCCATTTTAACGTTTTTATGCCCACTTCTAAACCGTTTTGAGCTTTTATTTGCAATTTCTAAACTGTTTTCACCGTTTCTAACCCAGTTTTGGCCACTTCTAACCTGTTTAATGCCATTTTTTTAATTTCTGCCTCTTTTTGGCCCGTTTCTGATTCCGTTTAAACCACTTTTTTCTTTTTCTAACGCATTTTTGCCCATTTGTCACCAGTTTTAAGCCAGTTTTGACCATTTCTTACCCATTTTTTGCCACTTCTAACATCATTTATGCCATTTTTAGCCCTTTGTAACCCTTTTGTGTCCGATTCTATCCTCTTTTAAGCCATTTGGCCCTTTCTAAACCATTTTTCTTCATTTCTAACCAATTTTTTGCCACTTCAAACATATTATTTCCCATTTCTTACCCATTTTAAGCCATATTTTTTTTCTGTTTCTAACCCGTTTTCCCCCATTTCTAACCTGTTTTAAGCCATTTATGTCTATTTCTAAACTGGGCACGGGTCGCTGCTGCCATCCTGTGGCCAAAACGCGGTACTGCAGGTGTTGGAGATGGGGGGGCAGGTGAGTGGCTCAGTGCAGCGCTAGCTGCTGCCACCCTGTGGCCAAAACGCGGTACTGCAGGTGTTGGAGATGGGGGGGCAAGTGAGTGGCTCAGTGCAGCGCTAGCTGCTGCCATCCTGTGGCCAAAACGCGGTACTGCAGGTGTTGGAGATGGGGGGGGCAAGTGAGTGGCTCAGTGCGGCGCTAGCTGCTGCCATCATGTGGCCAAAACGCGGTACTGCAGGTGTTGGAGATCGGGGGGTGGCGGTGAGTGGCCCCGTTAAGCATTGCCACCCCCAGGCTCCGATTCGCTGAGGAGAAGCCTGTCAGTCACTCTCAGTCCCGCCCCTTTCCCGCTCTGCCCCCCCACGGCGCCCATTGGCTGAGGCGCCTGTCAGTCACTCTCAGTCCCGCCCCGTTCCCACTCTGCCCCCCCCACGGCTCCCATTGGCTGAGGCGCCTGTCAGTCACTCTCAGTCCCGCCCAGTTTCCGCTCTGCCCCCCCACGGCGCCCATTGGCTGAGGCGCCTGTCAGTCACTCTCAGTCCCGCCCCGTTCCCGCTCTGCCCCGCCACGGCGCCCATTGGCTGAGGCGCCTGTCAGTCACTCTCAGTCCCGCCGCTTTCCCGCTCTGCCCCCCCACGGCGCCCATTGGCTGAGGCGCCTGTCAGTCACTCTAAGTCCCGCCCCGTTCGCACTCTGCCCCCCCACCGCTCCCATTGGCTGAGGCGCCTGTCAGTCACTCTCAGTCCCGCCCCGTTTCCGCTCTGCCCCCCCACGGCGCCCATTGGCTGAGGCGCCTGTCAGTCACTCTCAGTCCCGCCCCGTTCCCGCTCTGCCCCCCCACGGCGCCCATTGGCTGAGGCGCCTGTCAGTCACTCTCAGTCCCTCCCTGTTCCCGCTCTGCCCCCCCACGGCGCCCATTGGCTGAGGCGCCTGTCAGTCACTCTCAGTCCCGCCCCGTTTCCGCTCTGCCCCCCCACGGCGCCCATTGGCTGAGGCGCCTGTCAGTCACTCTCAGTCCCGCCCCGTTTCCGCGTCGCCCCCCCACCGCTCCCATTGGCTGAGGCGCCTGTCAGTCACTCTCAGTCCCGCCCCGTTCCCGCTCTGCCCCCCCACGGCGCCCATTGGCTGAGGCGCCTGTCAGTCACTCTCAGTCCCGCCCCGTTTCCGCTCTGCCCCCCCACGGCGTCCATTGGCTGAGGCGACTGTCAGTCACTCTCAATCCCGCCCCGTTTCCGCTCTGCCCCCCCACGGCGCCCATTGGCTGAGGCGCCTGTCAGTCACTCTCAGTCCCGCCCCGTTTCCGCTCTGCCCCCCCACGGCGCCCATTGGCTGAGGCGCCTGTCAGTCACTCTCAGTCCCGCCCCGTTTCCGCTCTGCCCCCCCACGGCGCCCATTGGCTGAGGTGCCTGTCAGTCACTCTCAGTCCCGCCCCGTTTCCGCGTCGCCCCCCCACCGCTCCCATTGGCTGAGGCGCCTGTCAGTCACTCTCAGTCCCGCCCCGTTTCCGCTCTGTCCCCCCACGGCGCCCATTGGCTGAGGTGCCTGTCAGTCACTCTCAGTCCCGCCCCGTTTCCGCTCGGCCCCCCCACGGCTCCCATTGGCTGAGGCGCCTGTCAGTCACTCTCAGTCCCGCCCCGTTCCCGCTCTGCCCCCCCGACGGCGCCCATTGGCTGAGGCGCCTGTCAGTCACTCTCAGTCCCGCCCCGTTCCCGCTCTGCCCCCCCACGGCGCCCATTGGCTGAGGCGCCTGTCAGTCACTCTCAGTCCCGCCCCGTTTCCGCTCTGCCCCCCCACGGCGCCCATTGGCTGAGGTGCCTGTCAGTCACTCTCAGTCCCGCCCCGTTTCCGCGTCGCCCCCCCACCGCTCCCATTGGCTGAGGCGCCTGTCAGTCACTCTCAGTCCCGCCCCGTTTCCGCTCTGTCCCCCCACGACGCCCATTGGCTGAGGCGCCTGTCAGTCACTCTCAGTCCCGCCCCTTTCCCGCTCTGCCCCCCCACGGCGCCCATTGGCTGAGGCGCCTGTCAGTCACTCTCAGTCCCGCCCCGTTCCCGCTCTGCCCCCCCACGGCGCCCATTGGCTGAGGCGCCTGTCAGTCACTCTCAGTCCCGCCCCTTTCCCGCTCTGCCCCCCCACGGCGCCCATTGGCTGAGGCGCCTGTCAGTCACTCTCAGTCCCGCCCCGTTTCCGCTCTGCCCCCCCACGGCGCCCATTGGCTGAGGCGCCTGTCAGTCACTCTCAGTCCCGCCCCGTTTCCGCTCTGCCCCCCCAAGGCGCCCATTGGCTGAGGCGCCTGTCAGTCACTCTCAGTCCCGCCCCGTTTCCGCTCTGCCCCCCCACGGCGCCCATTGGCTGAGGCGCCTGTCAGTCACTCTCAGTCCCGCCCCGTTTCCGCGTCGCCCCCCCACCGCTCCCATTGGCTGAGGCGCCTGTCAGTCACTCTCAGTCCCGCCCCGTTTCCGCTCTGCCCCCCCACGGCGTCCATTGGCTGAGGCGCCTGTCAGTCACTCTCAATCCCGCCCCGTTTCCGCTCTGCCCCCCCACGGCGCCCATTGGCTGAGGCGCCTGTCAGTCACTCTCAATCCCGCCCCGTTTCCGCTCTGCCCCCCCACGGCGCCCATTGGCTGAGGCGCCTGTCAGTCACTCTCAGTCCCGCCCCTTTCCCGCTCTGCCCCCCCACGGCGCCCATTGGCTGAGGCGCCTGTCAGTCACTCTCAGTCCCGCCCCGTTCCCGCTCTGCCCCCCCACGGCGCCCATTGGCTGAGGCGCCTGTCAGTCACTCTCAGTCCCGCCCCTTTCCCGCTCTGCCCCCCCCACGGCGCCCATTGGCTGAGGCGCCTGTCAGTCACTCTCAGTCCCGCCCCGTTTCCGCTCTGCCCCCCCACGGCGCCCATTGGCTGAGGCGCCTGTCAGTCACTCTCAGTCCCGCCCCGTTTCCGCTCTGCCCCCCCAAGGCGCCCATTGGCTGAGGCGCCTGTCAGTCACTCTCAGTCCCGCCCCGTTTCCGCTCTGCCCCCCCACGGCGCCCATTGGCTGAGGCGCCTGTCAGTCACTCTCAGTCCCGCCCCGTTTCCGCGTCGCCCCCCCACCGCTCCCATTGGCTGAGGCGCCTGTCAGTCACTCTCAGTCCCGCCCCGTTTCCGCTCTGCCCCCCCACGGCGTCCATTGGCTGAGGCGCCTGTCAGTCACTCTCAATCCCGCCCCGTTTCCGCTCTGCCCCCCCACGGCGCCCATTGGCTGAGGCGCCTGTCAGTCACTCTCAATCCCGCCCCGTTTCCGCTCTGCCCCCCCACGGCGCCCATTGGCTGAGGCGCCTGTCAGTCACTCTCAGTCCCGCCCCGTTTCCGCTCTGCCCCCCCACGGCGCCCATTGGCTGAGGCGCCTGTCAGTCACTCTCAGTCCAGCCCCGTTTCCGCTCTGCCCCCCCACGGCGCCCATTGGCTGAGGTGCCTGTCAGTCACTCTCAGTCCCGCCCCGTTCCCGCTCTGCCCCCCCACGGCGCCCATTGGCTGAGGCGCCTGTCAGTCACTCTCAATCCCGCCCCGTTTCCGCTCTGCCCCCCCACGGCGCCCATTGGCTGAGGTGCCTGTCACTCACTCTCAGTCCCGCCCCGTTTCCGCGTCGCCCCCCCCACCGCTCCCATTGGCTGAGGCGCCTGTCAGTCACTCTCAGTCCCGCCCCGTTTCCGCTCTGTCCCCCCACGGCGCCCATTGGCTGAGGTGCCTGTCAGTCACTCTCAGTCCCGCCCCGTTTCCGCTCGGCCCCCCCACGGCTCCCATTGGCTGAGGCGCCTGTCAGTCACTCTCAGTCCCGCCCCGTTCCCGCTCTGCCCCCCCACGGCGCCCATTGGCTGAGGCGCCTGTCAGTCACTCTCAGTCCCGCCCCGTTCCCGCTCTGCCCCCCCACGGCGCCCATTGGCTGAGGCGCCTGTCAGTCACTCTCAGTCCCGCCCCGTTTCCGCTCTGCCCCCCCACGGCGCCCATTGGCTGAGGTGCCTGTCAGTCACTCTCAGTCCCGCCCCGTTTCCGCGTCGCCCCCCCACCGCTCCCATTGGCTGAGGCGCCTGTCAGTCACTCTCAGTCCCGCCCCGTTTCCGCTCTGCCCCCCCCACGGCGCCCATTGGCTGAGGTGCCTGTCAGTCACTCTCAGTCCCGCCCCGTTTCCGCGTCGCCCCCCCACCGCTCCCATTGGCTGAGGCGCCTGTCAGTCACTCTCAGTCCCGCCCCGTTTCCGCTCTGCCCCCCCACGGCGCCCATTGGCTGAGGTGCCTGTCAGTCACTCTCAGTCCCGCCCCGTTTCCGCGTCGCCCCCCCACCGCTCCCATTGGCTGAGGCGCCTGTCAGTCACTCTCAGTCCCGCCCCGTTTCCGCTCTGTCCCCCCACGGCGCCCATTGGCTGAGGTGCCTGTCAGTCACTCTCAGTCCCGCCCCGTTTCCGCGTCGCCCCCCCACCGCTCCCATTGGCTGAGGCGCCTGTCAGTCACTCTCAGTCCCGCCCCGTTTCCGCGTCGCCCCCCCACCGCTCCCATTGGCTGAGGCGCCTGTCAGTCACTCTCAATCCCGCCCCGTTTCCGCTCTGCCCCCCCACGGCGCCCATTGGCTGAGGCGCCTGTCAGTCACTCTCAATCCCGCCCCGTTTCCGCTCTGCCCCCCCACGGCGCCCATTGGCTGAGGCGCCTGTCAGTCACTCTCAGTCCCGCCCCGTTTCCGCTCTGCCCCCCCACGGCGCCCATTGGCTGAGGCGCCTGTCAGTCACTCTCAGTCCAGCCCCGTTTCCGCTCTGCCCCCCCACGGCGCCCATTGGCTGAGGTGCCTGTCAGTCTCTCTCAGTCCCGCCCCGTTCCCGCTCTGCCCCCCCACGGCGCCCATTGGCTGAGGCGCCTGTCAGTCACTCTCAATCCCGCCCCGTTTCCGCTCTGCCCCCCCACGGCGCCCATTGGCTGAGGTGCCTGTCAGTCACTCTCAGTCCCGCCCCGTTTCCGCTCGGCCCCCCCACGGCTCCCATTGGCTGAGGCGCCTGTCAGTCACTCTCAGTCCCGCCCCGTTTCCGCTCTGCCCCCCCACGGCGCCCATTGGCTGAGGCGCCTGTCAGTCACTCTCAGTCCCGCCCCGTTTCCGCTCTGCCCCCCCACGGCGCCCATTGGCTGAGGCGCCTGTCAGTCACTCTCAGTCCCGCCCCGTTTCCGCTCTGCCCCCCCACGGCGCCCATTGGCTGAGGTGCCTGTCAGTCACTCTCAGTCCCGCCCCGTTTCCGCGTCGCCCCCCCACCGCTCCCATTGGCTGAGGCGCCTGTCAGTCACTCTCAGTCCCGCCCCGTTCCCGCTCTGCCCCCCCACGCCGCCCATTGGCTGAGGCGCCTGTCAGTCACTCTCAGTCCCGCCCCGTTCCCGCTCTGCCCCCCCACGGCGCCCATTGGCTGAGGCGCCTGTCAGTCACTCTCAGTCCCGCCCCGTTTCCGCTCTGCCCCCCCACGGCGCCCATTGGCTGAGGCGCCTGTCAGTCACTCTCAGTCCCGCCCCGTTTCCGCTCTGCCCCCCCACGGCGCCCATTGGCTGAGGCGCCTGTCAGTCGCTCTCAGTCCCGCCCCGTTTCCGCTCTGCCCCCCCACGGCGCCCATTGGCTGAGGCGCCTGTCAGTCACTCTCAGTCCCGCCCCGTTTCCGCTCTGCCCCCCCACGGCGCCCATTGGCTGAGGCGCCTGTCAGTCACTCTCAGTCCCGCCCCGTTCCCGCTCTGCCCCCCCACGGCGCCCATTGGCTGAGGCGCCTGTCAGTCACTCTCAGTCCCTCCCTGTTCCCGCTCTGCCCCCCCACGGCGCCCATTGGCTGAGGCGCCTGTCAGTCACTCTCAGTCCCGCCCCGTTTCCGCTCTGCCCCCCCACGGCGCCCATTGGCTGAGGTGCCTGTCAGTCACTCTCAGTCCCGCCCCGTTTCCGCTCTGCCCCCCCACCGCTCCCATTGGCTGAGGCGCCTGTCAGTCACTCTCAGTCCCGCCCCGTTCCCGCTCTGCCCCCCCACGCCGCCCATTGGCTGAGGCGCCTGTCAGTCACTCTCAGTCCCGCCCCGTTCCCGCTCTGCCCCCCCACGGCGCCCATTGGCTGAGGCGCCTGTCAGTCACTCTCAGTCCCGCCCCGTTTCCGCTCTGCCCCCCCACGGCGCCCATTGGCTGAGGCGCCTGTCAGTCGCTCTCAGTCCCGCCCCGTTTCCGCTCTGCCCCCCCACGGCGCCCATTGGCTGAGGCGCCTGTCAGTCACTCTCAGTCCCGCCCCGTTTCCGCTCTGCCCCCCCACGGCGCCCATTGGCTGAGGCGCCTGTCAGTCACTCTCAGTCCCGCCCCGTTTCCGCTCTGCCCCCCCACGGCGCCCATTGGCTGAGGCGCCTGTCAGTCACTCTCAGTCCCTCCCTGTTCCCGCTCTGCCCCCCCACGGCGCCCATTGGCTGAGGCGCCTGTCAGTCACTCTCAGTCCCGCCCCGTTTCCGCTCTGCCCCCCCACGGCGCCCATTGGCTGAGGTGCCTGTCAGTCACTCTCAGTCCCGCCCCGTTTCCGCTCTGCCCCCCCACGGCGCCCATTGGCTGAGGCGCCTGTCAGTCACTCTCAGTCCCGCCCCGTTTCCGCGTCGCCCCCCCACCGCTCCCATTGGCTGAGGCGCCTGTCAGTCACTCTCAGTCCCGCCCCGTTCCCGCTCTGCCCCCCCACGGCGCCCATTGGCTGAGGCGCCTGTCAGTCACTCTCAGTCCCGCCCCGTTTCCGCTCTGCCCCCCCACGGCGCCCATTGGCTGAGGCGCCTGTCAGTCACTCTCAGTCCCGCCCCGTTTCCGCTCTGCCCCCCCACGGCGCCCATTGGCTGAGGTGCCTGTCAGTCACTCTCAGTCCCGCCCCGTTTCCGCGTCGCCCCCCCACGGCGCCCATTGGCTGAGGCGCCTGTCAGTCACTCTCAGTCCCGGGCCGTTTCCGCTCTGTCCCCCCACGGCGCCCATTGGCGCCAATGGAGTGTATCCGAGCTGGTGCGGAAGCCACCTGAATGGGGCGAGGCGTCTGAAGCGACCCGAGTGGCTCCCAGTGGGTCCCTGAGGAGCGGACACCCAACATTGCCCGCTTATCACCCTCCATTTCCTCCCATTACCCTCCTTAACAGGGGACGACACGGCTCGGCTCGGCTCGGCACGGCACGGCTCGGCACGGCACGGCTCGGCACGGCTCGGCACGGCACGGCTCGGCACGGCACGGCTCGGCACGGCACGGCTCGGTACGGCTCGGCACGGCTCGGCACGGCACGGCTCGGCACGGCTCGGCCCGGCACGGCACGGCTCGGCCCGGCACGGCACGGCTCGGCACGGCTCGGCTCGGCACGGCACGGCTCGGCTCGGCACGGCTCGGCTCGGCACGGCACGGCTCGGCACGGCTCGCCTCAGCCAATGGGAGCCAACGGGGGGCGACGCGGAAATGGGGCGGGTCTGAAGGTGACTGACAGGCTTCTCAGCCAATGGGAGCGGAGAGGCGGGACGATGCTTAAGGGAGCCACTCACCGACCACCCATCCACACCACCTGCAGTACCGCGTTTTGGCCACAGGATGGCAGCATTTAGCGCTGCACTGAGCCACTCACTGGCCCCCCCATCTCCAACACCTGCAGTACCGCGTTTTGGCCACAGGATGGCAGCACCTAGCCTTGCACCGAGACACTCCGCGCCCCCCCCATCTCCACCACCTGCAGTACCGAGGTTTGGCCACAGGATGGCAGCAGCTAGCGCTGCGCTGAGCCACTCACTTGCCCCCCCCATCTCCACCACCTGCAGTACCGAGGTTTGGCCACAGGATGGCAGCAGCTAGCGCTGCGCTGAGCCACTCACTTGCCCCCCCCATCTCCACCACCTGCAGTACCGTGTTTTGCCTACAGGACGGCAGCAGCTAGCGCTGCACTGAGCCACTCACTTGCCCCCCCCCCCATCTCCAACACCTGCAGTACCGCGTTTTGGCCACAGGATGGCAGCAGCTAGCGCTGCACTGAGCCACTCACTTGCCCCCCCATCTCCAACACCTGCAGTACCGCGTTTTGGCCACAGGATGGCAGCACCTAGCCTTGCGCCGAGACACTCCGCGCCCCCCCCATCTCCACCACCTGCAGTACCGAGGTTTGGCCACAAGACGGCAGCAGCTAGCGTGCACTGAGCCACTCCTTCGCGCCCGCCCCCCCCACTCCCATCTCCACCACCTGCAGTACCAAGGTTTGGCCACAGGATGGCAGCAGCGACCCGTGTCCTGCGCCACGCCATGGCACCCTCGCCCCCCCCCTCCCGCCCCCCGTTAAGAACCTTGAACACAGAACACTCTTTCTGCCACGGCCCTCACTGGGGTTCACAACAAAAACGACGGCGTGAAGAGAGATGAACTGCGGTTGATAGCTTACATCAATAAAAACCCTTCTTCAGTAAAAAACCACAGTGCACCCATTACAAATGTTATTCTGTTGCTCTGGTATGTTTACAAAGATAGATACGTTAAAAGGAAATAGATGCTATAAATACATATAAAATACTTTTGTTATTCCAAATTACATATTGCGCTGTTCTGTATTACCTGTTTAATAGATAAATGCATAGTGAATTCTGTATATGCACACACTCATAAATGAAACGTAAGAACCCTTGGCCAAAGTTGGGTGGAAGGACGAGAAGAAAGATAAATTCATTCCTGTTGGAATACATGGCTGCAGTCACTCAATGAAGTTGTAAAAAGAACCCAAAACCCCAAGGGGGAAGGATATTTAACTTCTCATTGATTCCTGTTACTCACTTTCTAAACAAAAATTGATCAACCATGTCAATACCACAGTAATTTGCTGTTACTGTGTTACAAAAAGCTGTGACTGCCCAGTTCTGGAGAAGAAGCGCTCCTGGACTTCATGCTGCATTAAGAGTAATGACTGAGAGAGCTGGAGCCCTGCTGGAATAGGGAACAGAGAGATTTATGGATGCATGTTCAACAGTGCAAGTAGAGTGTGCCTGTGCAAGACAAGTGGACCACCTGTTACAAAGACTGCAAGATCTTTGCTATAAGATGTAAGAACCATAATAGCAGACACATCGGAAGAAAATATTAAACATTATACAACTTGTTTCTAGAAAATAATGAAATATTTTCTAGACTATGATATTTTCTATAGTCCATTACCAAAAAGAACTGTGTTCCTCATCTCGAGGAAACGCTTTTATTTCAGGTGTGTTTTGTGGAAAAAAAACATGAAGTATATGGTCTTTCAGTAGTGAATATAATTCAGACTAAGCATTATGAAAAACACGTGGAAAGCAGTGTTTTGTAATGCTATGGGGAAAACCAGAGTCACCTCACAGTCATTAAACTTAGAGCAACGTCCTGTGCAATACGTTCCTGTCGCTCATCGTTCTGCCCAGGTGCAGGACAACTGGCTTCATACTTCTTCCTCAAGCCTTTCAAACATATCCGCAAACTTTCTGGATCCAGTCGAGAATTTCTGCCAGTCTGAACCGATCTCACCGCTAAACGGCACACAGCTCTCTGTCTCCTCATCTCAGGAGTGCTCTTCTGCCTGCGCTGGTCTCAAAAGCACACCCATGCAGTAAAACAGGAAATCAATTCTTTTTCAGCAACCTTCGGTATAGTGTTTGATAACTGGTTCAGAAATACAGAGTTTACCAACGTTTGCTTTGATAAAACCAGGGGCAGTGCTTCTCCCATATCCTTCCAGGAACTGAAAATGTCTCTGAGTTTTATGAAAACTGTGATATTACTCCACTACAATTTTCTATTGCACACCAAAATTTGTTTTGCAATGTGATTTGTGATTTCCTTTGCACCCACAATGACAGATGATGGTAGGGAAGAAACTTTAAATCCTAAATATATAAAAAGACAAATCAGGGGGTTTGATGTCATTTTTCCCTACCTTCCACACTACATCTGCCAGAATTAACCTATTTTTGGAGGGAGAAATTTTAATTTTATTAAAATAATTTTTATATACATTTTCTCTTTGTGTGTTCTTTTGGTTTTAATAAGCACTATGGGTTTAGGAGTCACAAACAAAATGTCTCCTGTGTTACCTCTGAGACAGGCTTCCACAAGAAGTTGCTGCTGGTAGCACTGTACTTGTCCAGGGTGGGGCACATGAGGTGTTAAAGCTGGGAAATGGCACACTGGTGCTGGCAGCTTCTCTGTTCGTTTAGTTGGGCAGGCCAGAAAATGCTGTGGTTGTGCTAAATGCACTCTCCCTTAAACCCAGATATCCAGTGGTCACGGATGTTGCACTACTCTCTTGCCAGCAGCCAAACTCCTGCACACTCAGGGTAAGGAAGGGATGTACCTTTTTGTCCCTGCACTAACATAGTTTTTTCCCCTCTGCCCGTTGCCCTGGCTGCTCTGAAGAAGCTGTGCTTCCTCAGGTGCTCCCATATTGTAAGGTTAAAAATGAAAAAGGGTCAAGAAGGGAACCTGCCCTCTTTCTTAGCATGTAACTTTGCTCAAGTAAGGGCTGTTGCAGCATCTGAAATTGAGCTTATGTAGCCAAAGGGAAGGAAACTTACCCTGAAATTCTGATAAAGAAACAGTTTAAGTCCAGTTAATTGAAGCCTGACCGGAGTAATTCCTAGGCCTCAGTTACCACTAGTCTGCAAGTCATGTGTAGCTAATTTTCTATTGGTTAAATGTCACCTAATTCTAACGCCAGAACCTAGTACTTGGAAATGTACGGATTTCTGTAACTGCTTAAGTATGTAGCTATGCCTTACTGGCACTCACTCATTTCTTTACTGACCCATCATCGGTCAATCTGTGCAGTCTTCAGTTTGACTGATTCGGAAGTTAAAAGAGAAGTAAACACACTTTACTGAGAACACCGCTGCTTTAGTGGGACCTCTCAAAATCAGCCTGTGGCTGAGACACTATAAAATCCCCGCCACTTTTAAAAGAAACTCTACGCCTTTTTGCTAACCGAAAAGGGCCAAGCTGCTATTTAACTGATATATCATTACATATGGCAGACACGTAAGAGAGTTCTACATAAACCTCAGCGTTCACAGTTTTTAAGCCTCTCCAGAACTTTCACTCGCTTCCATCATTGACTTGAGCACTGTGTGCTGAGTTTGGCTCATCTCAGTCAGAGGCGAATCAAGTAGCTACTCACATTATTAAAATGGTTTTATTTCATAGAATCACAAAACTGTTTGGGTTGGAAGGAACGTTAAAGATCATCTAATTCCAACCCCCTACCACAGGCAGGGGCAATTTCATCCAAGTTCTTCAAACTACCCCAAAACCAGCATCTCACTGTGCAGTTAAAACACACAAGTATTAGGAACATATTACATCTGCAGTTGTAACTCTGAGAGAGATACTAACTCAGGAGAAATCTGTCAGCAGAAAAATATTGTCAGATGCCTATTAACTGAAATAATGTCCTATATAATATTTACTAAGTTAAAGCCTTAGTGGGATCCATTACCATAGTTCTTTTCCTCTGTATGTCCTTTACAGAGTAAGTGTAAGCAATTTTCTCAGGACTGGGGTTTCATGAAGCATTCACTCTGAAGTTAGGATTCATGTAATGGAGAAGCAGTTGTCCCATTGCCTCCGAAGGCTCCACTCCCCATCTCCTGCTCCTTCCTTTCTGAATGCCCTTTGGACAGTGGCTTCCTCACGTTTTTTCCCCATTAGAAAACTAAACGGGAAAGGAAAGAAGAAGCAAAGAGCTGTTACCATACACTAGCTTCTGGTTTGCTTCCTGCAGAGCCTCTAGCTTCCCGACAGTGACAAGGGCATAAAGGGTGCCTAATACTTACTTTTTAAAAGGGAGAAGGTGAGGTTAAAAAACCAAACTGTCTTTACAATTCTGTTTCATAAAGCACTTAGATTTTTCAGAGGAAACATCGATGCGACATCTTTCCTTCCTGAGCAGCTATTTCCATGCAGAAGTGCTCTGTTGAGATCAAGGGATTCATTTAACTCTCACAACTCAGAATTAAAACCAGAGACAAGCAAAGCAAGCCGTTCAGCAGGTATCCCCGGGAAGGTGTGCTTACAGCTGCCTCCCAGAACTCTCAGTCTCCTCTCTACTGGCACTGGGTAAACACCAGAAAAAAGACCCCAAGAGTCCTTTCCAACCCAAACCATTCTGTAACTCTATGAAATTCCCCCCCAATCCCCCCCCAACCCTTGCCGACCCAGAATCAGGGGTTTTGGGGTATTTTTGGGCCAACACAGCGGCTCCAGCTCCACAAGCACAGCCCGTCATGGAAAGGTCATTTTGTGGGAATCAGCCCCAAATGAAGCTGTTACCCTCCTTTGTTTGGAGGGCCCCTCGTCCTCTACTCATCTGCTCCTCTGCCAAAACCCTGGCCCCCACAGTGACACTGGGGTGCCCCAAATGATACCAACCATCCCCAGATTCCCCCACATCACTGTTTTTATTCCACCACCAAATAAACACCTGCAAAAAATGAAAAAAATATTCCCTAAGGAGCAGCTCCTTACTTCATTACTTTCATAACTGCCATTTAGATGGGTACATGCACCCCTAAGAAAAGGGGGGCTCTGCTCAAAAAAGACAACGGGGACAGCACCCACAGCCCCTGTCCCAGAGGCTATGGAGGATGGTGCCATGGCTCTTGTTCAGGCTCTGCTCTGCAACGTTCCGCCTCCATTCCCATGCTGGGATGGGCACCTCAGTGCACAATGTCCCCAGTCCCTGTGGGCTGGAGGGTATCCGTTGAGCATCACGAAATGCCTGCAACAAGTCACCTGAAAAACAGAAATCCCAAATGTTACAAAAGGAAAAAGCACAGAAAAACATACACAAATGCAATCAAAGGGAGATGATATAACAATTGGTGAGGTTAGAGATCCCCCATGACTTTACTTGGCAGGAGGAGATCAAATCCCCAGGCTTGTGAGTCTGGCACTTGTGTGTGAACAGCAAGCACTGAAGGAGCTGTCACAGATCAGGACACTTGTTTGCACAGGTCTGTGTCTCTGTGTGGAGAGAAGGTGGGGAGAGCAAGACTCCAGTGCCAGGTACTGGGTGGACAGACCACAGTCTAAGCACTGTTGCCTGAAGGATCCACAGCAAGAGGGGAGTATCAGCATGCAGAGTACGACTGTGAGCCTCGGGCTCGTGTGCCCAAGTGCCAGCAGCTGGGGACACCTGGGGCCCAACTACTGGGTAAACTGTGTCTCAGGCCAGCTGCCAGTGGATTGACATCATGTGTGCAAAGCAGGGAGTGCTGGACATCCAAGCAATGAGACAGACCGAGTGTCTAAGCCCAGCTGCTGGAGGGACTCACCACCTATATATCCTAACAGGCCTTCATCCTGATCAGCCAGAGATGGGAACAGGATAAGGCCATTAGTGCTATTTGTATTTTTATGAGCGCTGAATGCTGCTTCCTGTGTTGGTCTGTGTGGCTTGCCAAATGTTCCCCAGCCCCATCACTAGCTAGACACAGAGGCATGGAGTTGCAGCAGCTTGCATGATGGATTTTACTTGCTGCTTCTATTAACCCTCTTGTATTTCACATGCAAATTCTTAAACCACCGACATGAGTGGCACATAAAGCCTTCCCACCAAAGCACTGCATAACCACTAGCTTTCTTCTCCTGCAGGCATTCAGCCCACCAGTTCTGGGCAGACAGACCTCATTCTTTTACGTGACTACCTTTTAGTAGGTACGGTGAATTTTCAGCCTGCTTCCACCATAACCACCTTAATGCTATGGTGATGCAGGGGTTAAATGTGACTCAGAATATTAGTGTCTGCATGTTGCTGGCTCCACCAGCTGACCTGCTTACAAGAACCAGGGTTTTCTTAATACTCTAACTTAGCCCTACAAAGAATCTTTTCTTTCATCCGCCTGTAGTTCCCACAGGCCTCCATTATGAAGGTTTCAATCGAATGCTGTTGACATATACTTGAATTCAAATATTTGTGCTATTCATAGTGAAATGCTCATTCAGCTAACTGCTTGGCTGTGTCAGGGGTTCTTTTGATCAAACTGAATAAAAGACATTACCAGGTATTCTGCATAGCCCCAGGTCATACAAAGGAATTCACCAGCGCAGGACCACATGCATCATGCAGTGTACATCCTACCCAGGGTCCCAGCAAGCAGAAGATTCTGTCAGGGCAGGTCTTTGTCTGACTTTAGAAGCCTCTAAGGGCACTGTTTAAGTGGAAGGCAGAGAAAGGTAGGTAAGTGTATCCAAGTAAGATGATTCTTGTGATCCAGAGAGTAAAGTGCAGGCTGCACACAAACACATTACTCTTTCATTGTGAATGTTTGACTTTTGTCCTCTTTCCTGAGGACTGTAGATAAATTTGGTGTTCTGCTTAACTCTCATTACCCTCCTCAGTGATATCTCAGTGACAGGAACCCCACTGTCCTTCTCACACTCTTTGCTATACCTGAGCAATGTGTTATGCTACAGCCTGCTGATACTACACTTTGGCGGCTTTTCCAGCCAGAGTAATGCAGAAAGAGATTCTGCTTGCTCGCCTTTCCGCCCCATGGTTGCACATGTCTCTTGATTCTTCTTGTGCTGTTACTCCAGTATCCATGCTTTGTAACTCACCTTCCTGGCTTCTTCAGCCACCCCCTGTTACATGCCACTTTTCCCACTGTAAAAGTCACCTTTTGATGCAAAGCCTTTTTGCTGTGTACGGTTCCCTTCCAGCTCTAAAAGTCACATTACATCAAAAGAGGGCACTCTGGCACCGCAGTCGCACCTGCATGGGTGATGTTAGTGCAACAAATGGTCTGGAGCTGAAGAGCTCTGATCAATAACTGTTCATCAGTGGGTAGTTAATTCTCTGTTTTAGCAACTGTCTGGCTATGTCAAGAAGCCTTCTTGATAAATGGATGGCAAAGACATGCTCCTCAGGGGAGTGTCCTTCCTTCAAGTTGCTTTAAACTGTCCACCACTCAAGCAGAAATTAGCATTTCCATCAGTGGCTAGGACACATTCAGCCTGTCTCATCCTTCTCTGCTGCTTCTTCTGCTTCCTCCCGCCCAGCAGTGCCAGCAGATTGATGGGGAGGACAGCGCAATGAACTCCAACACGGAACTTAAAACTAACCTGTCAATGAGTGAGGCGTGCCGCTTTTAACCTAACTAATTGCCTGGCCCCACAATCAGTGTAATGCCACAAAGATGGGAGCACACAGCAGCTGTCAAGGAGTGT
The DNA here is from genome assembly GCF_037157495.1 of Lathamus discolor. NCBI lineage: Eukaryota > Metazoa > Chordata > Aves > Psittaciformes > Psittacidae > Lathamus > Lathamus discolor. The sequence continues at coordinate 112,165,508 of NC_088909.1, read as the reverse complement.
GCCACTGCTGCCAAGCATGGCATGGCAGCATGGTGAAGCCCTGCCTGCGTTCCTCCCTCAAAGTGTGTGTGCTGTGGACCTCCAAGGACAGATCCAGGCTGACCCTGCTGTGCTTTCATCTCTCTTGGGCAACACAAGAGCTTTGCTTGAGAACCCCGTGGCCCAGCCCATTGCCCGAGAGTTCTGCTGGCCTTTTACCCCACATACAACTTTTCCTCATTTCTCTCCTTACGTCTGCCCCATATCTCCAGATTCTGCTATTACTTTTTATTCCATTCTCACTGAGGAACAATAATGTGTTTGAACTCAGCTCATCCTTGTGTTTTTTTCACTGTGATTCTTGCTATTCATACTTCGTGCTTCCTTTGATATTCCTAAGCCTTCAGCCTGAGCACAGGTACCCATCAGAGATCACATACATGTGCCCTGCTTCAGACTGTTGCAAATCAGGTTTGGGATCAACACTTAGACTAAGCTCAGTTTTTCACTGAGCCACTATCAATAGCCACTCAGTTTTACTCCTGGGTTCACCACATACAACTTGCTCTTTAGGGGATCAGGCTCCCTACCTGCTCTTCACAGCTGATACTCCCCAGAATAAAAGGAGCAGAAGCTGAGCTCTTTAGGTGACTCCTATGATGATGGCATCCTGTAGCAAGGGATACATCTTGGAGAGAGAACTCCTGTTCCCTCATCTCTGTTTCTAGTATTATATTATTTTATTAAATAAACATACAAGCATAAAATATAGGGACAGTTCTTGGAGTAGAGACCAAATGCACCTCTGGCTCCAAGCCTGAGGGTCTTGCCTGTTCTCTCTGACTCTTTTTCTGCGTAATGCCGTGTTTCAGGGGGAAAGTGGGTAACAAGAACCATTCCTTCAATTTTCTCCCAGAAAGACATGGTGTAATGATTTGAAATGCACATACTTCCTGGAAATAAAGAGAGAATTTGGACTGGCTATATCAATCCTTCAGCGTATGCTTCAGTCACTGGACTAATACGGACCTGGAGGAAAATACTGTTGGATATTAGGAGAAGCTCAGGTTTGATGGTGTACATTACACTTAGAAAACTCCCTGGACCAGGGTCTCCATGTGTCATAGAGAAACACTGATTATCTGGATAATGATTGGACTTGAGCTAGCTCTTCCTAAGCCACCCACACTGTTCTTATTCTAGCTGACCTAGAACAGAATCAGGACTTTATGATACGTTCTCATGGCAGAATAAGACAAACCCAGAGCACTAGCTTAGCTTTCAGACCCCAGGCACTCACACTGCATAAGTGCTAGCACAGTTCTGGGCCCTGCTAAAAAGTTTATGAGAGGGCTTTGGTGCACCACAAAGCAATAGCATACTCTGGGATTCATAAGCATGGACAGAACAGATGAGACTGTATCAGAACTGGTTCCCTGGACTCTTTGCAGCCTTCTTCTCCAGGTTTTATGCTGCAAACCACATTATACACCCTAACACCACACTGCACAGCAGGCAATGCACACTCTTCAAGCTTACAGCGTCTTCTGTGTCTCAGGCACTCCAAACTGGAAAAGCACACATGGGAGAAAAACCCAAAATCAACCCTCCTGTCTTCTATCTCTTAAGGCCAGATAGTGTTCCCATTAAAACCAGCAGAAACACAGAGTTAGGAGCAAGATAATGGGGACATGCGTGGTCTGTGCTGCATGGACACATGGCAGAAAGCAGTTCCTGGCACTTTCATTTGTAGTACAGATGTAGCCGATGCACCATCTGAACCAAATGGCCAAATAAGCTGGTGCCAAAGTGCTGCAAGGTTGGCAGCAGAAGGGATTTTTTTTCATGAAACTGCAGGAGTGACATCTGTCACTTCTGCCACCAGCAGCCACCCCAGCCGAGTTCTCACTCCACACAAGGTAAGACCTGAACAGCATACTCTCTAGGGAAAAGTAACCTGGGAAAGCTAACCTGTGCACTTTGTATTGTTTAAATAATGTAATAACACAATCACATCATAATTATGTAATGCACTGTACAAATATATAATATGCCCCAAATATATCAAATATTTATAAAAAATGTAATATGTAATGCATTACAATAAAGTTACAATTTATGGTATTTGTAAAACACTGTCCTGTCATGTTACCATATTTACTGCTTGCATTGAAAACACAGTAATTTCCTTATAGTTATGTAAGGAAAATGTCCCCGTGGAGGTGGGTGAACAGTGGAACAGGGGCCCAGAAAAGTTGTGTGATCTCTATCCTTGGAGACACCCAAAATGTAAAGGCCCTGGGCAAAGCTGTGAGCAAGCTGATGTGACTGTGCCTCCTTTGAGGAGAAGATTACACTACAGCCCTCCAGAGATCCTGTGCCCATGTGTGTGACTGATTTTTTACTTTGGGGAGCACTGCAGCCACACAATAAACTACAGCATGCACATGCCAAGCAGACTGGAAATCACTCTTCAGTCTCTGGAGACTACCATTTCTCCAATGCATCTTAGATATCCTGTGACATGAGTTGTAAATGAAAGGAGAGAGAAGAGAGAGAATTAAAGATCAAGGATCAGATGTTAAATCCTGCCTGCTCAGTTGCTGGTATCAAACCAGTTTGTAACTGTGCATTCACCATTAACAGTAGACATTCTTTGTGCCAGTGCACCCAGAATGGTCAAATGAGACTAAGGCGGTTTCTGTTTGACAATACTTGGAACTCAGTAGTTCTTGCAAATAAAAGGCCTTATCGTACCAGACATAGAGAGGCAAGCCTCCAGCTAGACTTCACATGACCATGAAGTACAGGATGAGATCTTATGTTAGCAATACTAACCAAGCAATGAGGTCAGTATAGGATAATGGGGAAAACTGAACTTTGCTACAACTAAATGTCATGTTGATAAATGCAATTTCACTAGTTTTGATAAACAAAATTAAACTTAATTTGCTTCACAGTAGCTAATGTGCCGTTAATTCAAAACCCACAAAATAACTCACTGGACACAGTTAATAGTCAGCAGACCACATAGGCCAGGCTTTGAAAGCATTTAATATTCACTGAAGTGCTGCTTGTATCCAATTATAACTCTCTACTTGCCATCTTAATAATTTAAATCTGTCCACTCTTTAGAGAGAAAAAAATGCACTAATCAAAGACATGAATGCACCTTTTGCTTTTGACAGCATTAAATTAAAACTAAATGGTAGATCTTGAATGAGTTACTCTGCAAGAAAAAAGGCATTAATGAGGTAATTTCATTATAGAGGCTCATCCAAGCCTATGTGAAAACAAGGGAAGTAAATGGAGAGGAAAGCCACCGAGGAAATTAGGGTTCCTTCCACACTAATTAATGTTTTGGGGCATTTAGTACAGGCACCAAATTAACTGCTCCAAAGAACTCCACTGAAAAAAAAAAATACATTGTTGCCCTGCCATGTAATTAGAAGACAGTACAAGCAGAACACTTAATGAGGATAAAGCCAGCCTTTAACTTATTCTGCCCAGCTTCTGAAAACATGCCATTGTGAAGGCCTAAGTTTAAGGAAGCACTAAGCGTACAATATAGGATTGTTTAGGTCCTTCTGTTCGATGAGCTGTAAACAGGTAGCTCTGAATGAGAGACTCTGAGACTCCTGGGAGGCCCGGCTTCCCAGAAAAAAAAAGGTCTTAAATGCATCCAGAGAGAAGGAAAGAAGGTGAATAGGCCCGCACAGCCAGCGCAGTGAATGCTCACCGCTGTCTTAAGTGATTACATGATGTTGTGCCACCCCCTCTCATTGAGTTATCTTTACACTGCTTTTGTCTCCTCTAATTGGAGCTGATGAGGTGCTAATTGGTTGCTTTTTTAAAAAAGCACTGCTTAAGCACTGGCAACCAGAGTGAGGCAGCGTGAGCGGAGTTAATGAGGCCTCGGAGAGCAAAACCCCCCAGAAACCCCTGACCAGCCTCAAAACCACCAAACCACTGTGTACACACACACATACAGGCATGCCTTCCTGTTGGTATAAACAAAAACGTGAGGGCAAATGACTGAATGCAAGTACACAGCCGTGAGGATGTGAGTTTGTGAAAAACGGGGCAATACCAACAATAAATACATCAATGCCCACTGCTTTGGCTGGCACTCTTGGACCTCAGACTGGTGCCTGTGCCCCACGCTGCCTGCACACCCCACTGCCCGCACACCCCATCGGCCATGGCAGAGGGTTCGAAATAGTTGATCTTAAGGTCCTTTCCAACCCAAACCATTCTATGACTGTATAAAGGCAGGCTAGTAGGTTGAATTGCCCCATCCCTGGCAGTGTTCAAGGCCAGGTTGGACAGGCCTTTGAGTAGCCTGGGCTAGCGGAAGGGTGTCCCTGGCCTTGGCAGGGAGTTGGAACTAGATGAGCTTTAAGGTCCCTTCCAACCCCAACTATTCTATGATTCTGTGATTTTATGAATCATCTCACCCCACCTTGCTGCTCACAGGCGAGCCGCTTGCTGTGGCCCCCTTCACAGCTCAGAGAAGTGCCAGCATTTTCCGGGTGTGATGGCCAGACCTTGCTATGCTGCCTGCCACGCACTGCAGTGATGTGGCACCACAGCCATGAGGCAGATGGCACTGAGGTGGCAGCAATGCCCGACAGCTCTGCCCTGCAGGCTGTACCCTGTGAAACCACAGCCTTGCTAGGGTAATTTCATAAACATCTTTGCTTTTAAATCGGGATAAAAGCTACACACACAGCGCAAACACATAGAATCATAGAACTGACTGTTAAACACAGTCTTCTGTCCTTTCAGATTTTGTTTACATGTAGTCACACAGACATGTGGGCATAGAATGCTTTTTCAGTAACTGCAAGGCTGCATTTGACAAGTAAGTGATGCCTTTGGGCAACAAGGGAGAGGTTGCCCAATGACAACAAATTTCTCTCTGTCATGGGTTCAGTACCACCAGGCAATTCTCTAAATCCTTCAAAACTCATTTGCTGAGCAGTTGCATACTGGAAACTATAAAACCTACAGTCAAAAACCTATAGGCAGATAACATACCTTTTAAGACAACTCAGATGAACTATTCATGCCGAAGAGGAACGAAGTCAGGGCTCTTATTTTCCTCATTTCTGGTGTTTTGTTGGGCTTTTTTCCTGGTTTGCCTGTGTATAATTGCAGTTAGAAAAACCAATTAGTTTGCAAACAGCCAGTTTCTTGGGGATGTGTTTATGCTTGGTAATTTGTACCCCTATTCACATTCTACACCGGATTCTTTTCACTCTAATGCATGGTCACTGGCTTTTCTTTTGGTTGTCATAAAAACAAGGGATTTCTTGCTGACTGGTAGAAAGAAACTTCCTAGTGAACAAAGTTACCATTAATTCCTCTAAACATATGTTCCTAGAGCCATCCATCTATAAAATAGGTAACAAAGCAGATCCTGTTGCTTTAAGTCCCAAAAGATGCAGAGCTGGAAAAAAGTTTGGATCCCTTAAGGCTAATTAAGCAAATATCTTTTGTTGTTGCTGTTGTTTGATTTTCTTTTGCGATTCAGGCACTTAAACCTTCATGTGTTTTCCAAGGCAGGTACGACTGTGCTTGCAGAGATCTGCTGTGCTCGCAGAGATCTGTGCTGTCGTCAGTGCTGCCTGCTGTGTTCTCACAGAATGCTTGCAGGAGGTAGTCCCTCGGGTTTCCTTTGTTTCCCATGGGATTAATAGCTTCTGGTTTACCACAAGCCAGTGTGACATGGGTTGTGAAATTGCATGCTGTGCATGCCAAGATGTAATCCTTAAATATGTTCTACCCTCCTTCTACTTCCTCCTCCAGTTTAACTTTTTGACTTGCTGCTGCTGATGGGAAAGATGCTTCCCAGGCCTCCTCCCTTCCTAATGAGCATGGCCAATTGTGCTCTCATTTAAATAGGAATGACCTTCATTTTCTGAAGGTGAAGGTGATCCTACTCTTGAGGAACAAAGAGGCAGGAAGGCTGGGGTCCTTCCCCAGCGCCTAGTATTCTCACTCTGAGTGGTGGCTTCTTCCCTATGCCTGCTGCTTCATCAGCTGCAGCTTGGGGGCACACGAGGAGGATGAATGCAGCTCTACCAGGCCTAGGGAGTAAGAAAGGTAAACACCCCTTACCTGCGCCCATGGGATGGCATATCTCATCAACTGCTGCTAAAGAGGGGACTAAAGGTGCCTTAAACCACCTCCTTTTTTTGGTAGGTTTGGATCTGGACACTTTCTCTTTTGCTTCCTAAGTGGTGAGCAGTTTAGTGGTTGCAAAGTGCGTAACAAAGGCAGCAGGCAGGGTGCTGCAGTTAGAGCCTGCTCCTTTGGTTTGTGCTGACTGGAAACAAATGGGCGTACCAGTAATGTGGAATACACTGGACAGCTCAGGGATGATTCTCCAAGATACTGCCTGCACCGTTATTTACAAGCTCAGCACTCTAGAAAAAGCAAGCAGTATCTCAGAGAAAGGTGAGAAGTGGCTCTTGTGATATAAGCTCGTTTATCTTCACTAGGGTGATTCTAGCTAACAGAGAATAAAAATGCAATGTTAGGAAATGCACATGACCTTCATCCTTTAGGTAATACTGGATGCTAAAAATACGAACTTTGTGGTCCCACACTGAAGTAGTTGTCATGTAGGCTGAAACTGGCTTTGTAGCTTTCAGGATGGTGTGTGTCTGTGTGCGCGAATGTCTGGTTTCCCCCGAATTCTACACATTTCTTTGTTCTATTTCAGAGACCTGTTCTCAATAAAATGAAATTGAAGGGGGCTTCTATCTGGCTATTTATTCCTTCAGGTACCAAAATCAGAGAACCCCTTCCTGTTGTCATATAGAAATCACAGGGGAAAAGCATGCAGTGCGCATGCTTGTGTTGAAAACAATCAGGATGGCTCTCCATCCATCAGCCGATGCTTTAGGGATTATTGGGATTATTCCTTACATTGTCCTCCCCATTGAGACTTGCAGTTGTGTTGCATTACACAATGAAGTATCTGAAAACATGTCCAGCTGCTAAGGGAAGGCCTATTGTCAGAAGTCAGATAAATACACCAGAGAAATCAAACAAGAAAAAGAAGGGAGGTGAGGTAAAACAAATGAGAGAAGTGTAGCAGGGGCGAGGCTCAAAGTCAGGGGCAGACATCTGGGAAGTGGAACAGATTGGTCCCATAGCCATAGGAGAGGTAGCAGCGAGAAAATTGGGCATTTCAAGCTGTGCTGTGCTGAGGATCACATGAGCCGTTTCCCCAGAGGCTGCACTCAAGAAGCCAAAGTTTAAAGCCAAGGATGCATCCATGTTTTTCACGGTTCACTTCTGGGTCATTTGATTGAAAAGATTCTACATTTGACAACTTCCAGTGTTCAAAGAGGTTCAGAGGTTTTAAAATCTGTTCAGCTCATCCCTGCTTGAGATAAACATGAATGGGCCAATTGTTCATTTTAATAAAATTTGGCTCAAAAACAGCCATTCAGCACCACAGAAGGGCATGTTAGGAGGAGATCCCTCACTAAAGAGGAAAGTGAGGATGTTCAATTTTTAAAATGCTTGATAAAATCAGGGAAGAGCTGGCTGAATGTTGTCACTATGCGGCCCTAGACTGAGTAAAACATAAAAGGAAGGTAAGTATGAGACAGAGGAGGATCACAGATTATCTCAAGTTGGAGGGGACCCACAAGGATCATCACATCCAACTCCCTGCTCCTCAGAAAAACTACCTAATGACTAAGAGCACTGTCCAGATGCTCCTTGAACTCTGGCAGGCTTGGTGTTGTGACCACTTTCCTGGGGAGCCTGTTCCAGGGACCACTTACCCTCACAGTGAAGAAACTTTTCCTAATGTCCAATTTGAACTTCCCCTGATCTAACTTCACTCCATTTCCTCATGTCCCATTGCTGGTCACTAAAGAGAAATCAGGACCTCCCCCCTCTTCCCACCGGAGGAAGTTGCAGACTTTGATGAGGGCACCCACCAGCTTTCTCTTCTCCGGGCTGAACAAATCAAGTGACTTCAGTTGCTCCTTGCTAGTCTTGCCCTCAACACTTTTCACCATCTTCATCACTCTCCACTGCACACACTCTAATAGTTGAATGTCCTTATACTGAGACACCTAGAACCGTGCACAGTACCCGTACGCGCACAGCTATCATGGGAAGCAGGCTGGGAAGGAAAGAAGAAATACTGAGAGATGATCTATCCTGTCCACGGCCCAGGCATGCTCAGCAGCATGGAAGCTGCTCCTAAAAAACCTTGTGCACAGACGCTATGGCCTGTCAGGACTCTCTCCACATACTCGAGTACCTGGAACAAATTAAAAATACCCACTAATATTTTGCACACATTCTCCTTGCCACTGTTTAAGGCCATTACATTTTTCTTCAGACACCTGTGGACACAGAAGGTTAATTCTCTTCTAGTTTGGGTTTGATTAGAGTTTTTTTTTAATCGTTGCTTTGGGAGGTTTTAGCAGTAACTTTGAGGGTTTGAATGGCTGTGCTGAGCTTTCCTTCATCTAATCTCTACCAATGTAAGAAGTCTGCCTCTCCTGACAGGTTGTTTTACAGATCTCTCCTCATTCGCATGCTTTCCCTTGGTCACACTTTTCTGTGAGCAACAGCACATTTACCACTTGCAAACTTATTTGGGCCAGCTGCTGCCCCAAACTGTCCCACAAAGCTGTCATCACCAGTTGTGAGCTCACTTTCTGCACAGCCTGATTTTTCCTGCAAGATCTACAGGGCATATTCGAGAGAGCAGTGTCTGAATTCTCCCCAGTTCAAGCAAAGGTGGTCCAACACTGGTAATGATAGGGCAAGGGGTAATGGGTTCAAATTTAACCAAGAAGTTTAGGTTAGATGTAAGGAAGAAGGGTGGTGAGGCACTGGAATGGGTTGCCCAAAGAAGTTGTGAATGCTCCATCACTGGCAGTGTTAAAGGCCAGCTTGGATGGAATCTTGGGTGACATGGTTTAGTGAGAAGTGTCCCTGCCCATGGCAGGGAGGTTGGAACTAGATGATCTTAAGGTCCTTTCCAACCCTAACTATTCTGTGATTCTCTGATTCTGTGAACACGAACTGTCTTGCTTTTATGGCAAGGCTGCACATAAGAAAGAGATAAGGTGGCATCAGAAATTGTCCTACTTTATATCTTCACAATGGATACACATTTGCAAAAAGTGAGCCACAGTTAGAGGCACCTGTATTCCAGGTGCAAGAATGACTGAACTGTTACAGTATATTGTAGGCCATTAATGTCATCTGTGTAGCAAGAAGTAGAGAATGCTTGTTTGTTTCAAAGGAAGCTTTGAAAAATGCCTGTGCAATCCTTTTCTCTCACAGACCACAAGGGATAGCTATCGTACAAGTGAACTGAGAAAGCATTTAGTATCTGATAGGTCACTCCTACTCTTTGTACTCTATATTCCTCTATGATGTGCTGGTTCCCAAATGTTTCTTATGTCATGCAATGCCTGCATATTAACAGAAAAAGTTAACTGATTTGCTTGTTAAAAAGCCTCTTCCACTGCATATTTTGTATTTTTATAGGCATAAAAGCTGGTAGGAAAGGGAATTTCTGAAATTAAGGGGATTAATTTTAAATTAAACAGAAATCTGGTTTTTTTTTTTCTGGAATTAGAAAGAAAAACGTTGCTTTGTTTTCATAAGGCTAAAAATACTGAATTTCTATAATGTTCCTTCATTTGGTTACTAAATGGCATAAAAGTCCTATACATATAGATAAGTTTGTATCAAAAATGAAACATATAAAGGTCAAAACATCCTATTTTGAAATTCTACAGTGCTAAAAGATGTTTTGCCATCTAGTGAAATAAGTCAGAATATTCTTCCCATCATCCAAACTATAGCTGCAGATTCCACTTTTAATATATTGTTTTAATAGATCAGCTTGTGCTTGCTACACATCATCTGCTTTGATATTTTAGCCATGTCCATGATGTCTGTGTGTCTGCCCTGTCAAACCTCCCATGAGATTAGTTCCCAGAGCCTCCAGCCCTAAGTGAGGGTGTGTCACCCCCAGAGCTCCTGGAAGCCTAGTGTCTTGCTTTTCAGTGTGCTAAATCCATCAAGCTGATTTTGATCTGACAGTGTTACACAGGTAGTAACCTCCGCCAGGACTAACCTCAGGAAGAAATGAACCTCCAGCATGGACCAAATGCGTGACAAATGGCACCTTACGCAAACACTGACAGCCTCATACTGAGAAGCTGTGAAATC